>NC_086453.1:78484827-78809577 GCF_028390025.1 Pseudophryne corroboree | reverse complement strand
GCCGTACTGTGTAAAAGGGGGATTCTACCTGCTGTACTGTGTAAAAGGGGGACTCTCCCTGCTGTACTGTGTAAAAGGGGGACTCTACCTGCTGTACTGTGTAAAAGGGGGACTCTACCTGCTGTACTGTGTAAAAGGGGGACTCTACCTGCTGTACTGTGTAAAAGGGGGACTCTACGTGCCGTACTGTGTAAAAGGGGGATTCTACGTGCTGTACTGTGTAAAAGGGGGACTCTGACTGCTGTACTGTGTAAAAGGGGGACTCTGCCTGCTGTACTGTGTAAAAGGGAGCTATGTGGCCATGCCCTTTCCCCATGAAACCACGTCCCTATATTTTTGACGCGCGCCTATGGCCTATGGTGCGCATTAGCCCTGTTTTATATTTGGGGGGAGGGCGCTGATGCTGTTCCTTGCACACAGCGCTAAAATGTCTAGTTACAGCACTGGGATTAGGCAACACATTTTCAGTGTGATATTATTATCACCTTTACACCACAAATATGTGTTTAATTGTGACACTCTTAATAGATCTCTTTATATACTGCAACAGAGTAGAATTGCTGCAGGTACTGGATACATTCTTTCATCTGCCTTCTATAAATGTATTTTTGTCATACACAGTTTTTTGAATAGAATTAAGCAGAATAATATGCGTTTGATCCTTTATCTCCTATATAATAGCCCAGATCTGTGACTCTGGGGCAGATTTATTAAGCCTAGTGAAATGATAAAGTGAAAGGTGATAAAGCACCAGCCAATCAGCTCCTAGCTACCATGTTACAGGCTGGGTTTGAAAAATGATAGTTAGGATCTGGCTGGCTGGTGCGTTATCACCTTCTACTATATCACTTCACCAGGCTTAATAAATTTGCCCCTCTGTGCCTGTGTGTATATCACTGGGTGTGGCTAGGAGCTCTCATTGGGTTAGCAGCAGGTCTATCACACCCAGTCCACAGCTGATTGGGCAAGAAACACCCTCCCACACAGATTACATCCAATGGGAGGCTCTGCCCTTTGCATGCTGTGTGTTCCAAGAGCAGGAGTAACAATGGGGCTGATGGAGCTGCAGCTCCAGGTCCACACCCCAAAATAGGCCCACTGCATCTGCAGCAACATACCCTCCAACAATTTACACATAAAAATCACTACAAATTCCAAAAGGGGGTGTGGCCACTGGTAAAATGGCGTGGTCATGCCCCTTTTCCTATACTGTCAATGGAAGCTTGGAGAGGCAGAAATCGGTATAGACTATAAAAAAAAAGGTACTGTACCAGCCAAAAAGGTACAGCTGGAGGGTATGCCACTGCATCTGCAGCAAGTCTTTGTGCTGTAGATAGGGGGGGAAAATCCTTTTACTGCAGTGTCCTATGTCTTGCTGCCAGTCCGCCTGCCCCCTCCGGCATCAACAATCCCCACTTCCTAGCCGCGGCTCAAGTGGAACAAAAGCTGCTGCACCTACCGACATAGATGTATATGAAAGCGGTGCAGCGGAAGGCTTTTATAGCCCTCCCTGCACCGCATACTCTCTGAGCCCCGGAGCCTCCTCTGCGCGTGATGTCACAGAAGTGCCTCCCCGCCACAGCCGCGCCCAGATCCCCAGAGGCCCTGACTCCGCAACACAGCACCTGGGCTGCCGGACTGGAAGCCCCAAGATGGCTAATGTAACAGATAGAGTGGGTGATATCGCAGAGGGTAATGTCTGGATGCTGAATCAATGTAAAAGTGCTGTGCAGTGCAGTGGGTGGGCAGTGTCACTGAGACTGCACAGCACTCTCACCTTCAGTGAGTCAGTCAGTTCTACCAGCCAGTCACGATTGTTAGTGCCGGCGTCCCAACATGCCACATTACAGGGAAGTTGACGCAATAAATAAACTACAGCTCTCAGCAGCCCTTAGCGCATACTTGCCTACCCTCCCAGAATGGCCGGGAGGCTCCCGAAAATCAGGTGGCGCTCCTGGCCCCCCGGGAAGGTAGGCAAGTGTCCTGCTCCCCCCCCCCCCCCTTGGCCGCCCACAATGGAGCACCAGTGGGCGGTCCGAGGGGGACCTGATGACGCAATTTGCGCTGAATCGCGTCATCATAGCTTCACCCCCCACTCTCCAGCGCCTGTTTCCTAGGCACTGGAGAGTGGGAGGGGGGCACAATGAAGTATTTTATGCTGACATGCCCTGGACATGCCCCCCTCACTCCTGGAAACGCCCCCCTGTTCGCTGACCAGGCTGCCCCCTCCCGGAAAAGGGGGCAGCAATATCGGCAAGTATGCCTTAGCGCCGAAGCATTCCGGCGCTAAGGGCTGCAGGGGGTTGTAGTTTATTGAGTGCATCTTCTTCCCTGTAATGCGGCGCCTTGGGACACCGACGCTAACAATAGTGACTGGCTGTTTGGCGAGTCTCCAGGAGAGGCACTGCCAAAGGGCTTAGACGCTTCCAGGAGGAGAAGCATTACCCGCCCCTCCCCCACTTGCAGTACCTCCGGGCCCCATCCGTAGCACCCTAACACCCCCGCCTCCAGCATCCACAGTGGCTCCAGACCCCCTCCCTTACCCGCGTCACTCCCACAACCGCTCCTCCCCAACCCGCAGTGGCTCCGGATCCCCACCCACAGCACCCACGCACCCTCGGCACAGCCCCTCCCCCACCCGTGGCACCCCCGCAACCACCCCTCCCTCACCCACGGCACTCCCAGGCCCCATCCTCGTCTCCCCCGCACCCGCCACTCCCCCAACCACAGCACCTACTAGGTGATTCATCAGGCCCTGTGTGCGCTGTTCACGCCGTTGCAAGGGGCTTCGACACCTTAACCATCGCACGCCCTTTGTCCGTGCAATATTTAACCACTCACACAATTATGATTGGAAGTAATACTCCATATAATAAAAATATTACACGCCACAAGGGCGTGCAAGGGTTAAGGGGGCTTAGCCCCTTACGACGGTGTGAAGAGCACCCTTATGGTGCGATTAATCACCTAGTTCTATTATAACAGTGCACTTCTTGTATCTATTTGTTACAGACATTTCAAAACACATTATTATGCTTAATTCTATTCAGAAACTTTGTATGACAAAAATACATTTATAGAAGGCAGATGAAAGAATGTATACAGTATCTGCAGCAATTCTACTCTGTTGCAGTATATAAAGAGATCTATTAAGAGTGTTACAATTAAACACATATTTGTGGTGTAAAGGTGATAATAATATCACACTGAAAATGTGTTGCCTAATCCAGATATACAGTATATATGTACACTGCAGGGACGTGCGATGAGATAAATGGCTCAGGAAGCACTGGCTAGCACCAGAGCCAGATTTACATGCAATATATGAGCCAAAAGGTACATCTGGGCATTATACACAGGTGCAGCAGCATATACTTTTGGAAATGTGGTGAGTTTTGATCAGAGATGTGCAGAAAAGATAGTCAGGTGAGGCACTGCCTCACCTGCCATAGACTTTTTACTCCACAGTTTTGGTTATAAAAATTATTAGAATAATACAAATAAGATATTTCAAACATATTCTTTGTATTTTTCATATACTTTATGCAGTCAAAACTCTGGCACAAACGTTAGTATGACAGGAAAGGCTCTGCCTCACCCCACCGCACGTCACTGGTGTACAGAACATCAAACTAAACCACACTAAAGAATGAGGGTCCCCCATGCAGAGATAAACCTGTTATAAGAATACCATATGTTATAAAATAAGAATTTACTTACCGATAATTCTATTTCTCATAGTCCGTAGTGGATGCTGGGAACTCCGAAAGGACCATGGGGAATAGCGGCTCCGCAGGAGACTGGGCACAAAAGTAAAAGCTTTAGGACTACCTGGTGTGCACTGGCTCCTCCCCCCATGACCCCCCTCCAAGCCTCAGTTAGGATACTGTGCCCGGACGAGCGTACACAATAAGGAAGGATTTTGAATCCCGGGTAAGACTCATACCAGCCACACCAATCACACCGTACAACTTGTGATCTGAACCCAGTTAACAGCATGATAACAGAGGAGCCTCTGAAAAGATGGCTTACAACAATAATAACCCGATTTTTGTAACAATAACTATGTACAAGTATTGCAGACAATCCGCACTTGTGATGGGCGCCCAGCATCCACTACGGACTATGAGAAATAGAATTATCGGTAACTAAATTCTTATTTTCTCTGACGTCCTAGTGGATGCTGGGAACTCCGAAAGGACCATGGGGATTATACCAAAGCTCCCAAACGGGCGGGAGAGTGCGGATGACTCTGCAGCACCGAATGAGAGAACTCCAGGTCCTCCTCAGCCAGGGTATCAAATTTGTAGAATTTAGCAAACGTGTTTGCCCCTGACCAAGTAGCTGCTCGGCAAAGTTGTAAAGCCGAGACCCCTCGGGCAGCCGCCCAAGATGAGCCCACTTTCCTTGTGGAATGGGCTTTTACAGATTTTGGCTGTGGCAGGCCTGCCACAGAATGTGCAAGCTGAATTGTACTACAAATCCAACGAGCAATAGTCTGCTTAGAAGCAGGAGCACCCAGCTTGTTGGGTGCATACAGGATAAACAGCGAGTCAGATTTTCTGACTCCAGCCGTCCTGGAAACATATATTTTCAGGGCCCTGACTACGTCCAGCAACTTGGAATCCTCCAAGTCCCTAGTAGCCGCAGGTACCACAATAGGCTGGTTTAAGTGAAACGCTGAAACCACCTTAGGGAGAAATTGAGGACGAGTCCTCAATTCTGCCCTGTCCGTATGAAAAATTAGGTAAGGGCTTTTATAGGATAAAGCCGCCAATTCTGAGACACGCCTGGCTGAAGCCAGGGCTAACAGCATTACCACTTTCCATGTGAGATATTTTAAGTCCACAGTGGTGAGTGGTTCAAACCAATGTGATTTTAGGAACCCCAAAACTACATTGAGATCCCAAGGTGCCACTGGAGGCACAAAAGGAGGCTGTATATGCAGTACCCCCTTGACAAACGTCTGAACTTCAGGAACTGAAGCTAGTTCTTTCTGGAAGAAAATCGACAGGGCCGAAATTTGAACCTTAATGGACCCTAATTTTAGGCCCATAGACAGTCCTGTTTGCAGGAAATGCAGGAAACGACCCAGTTGAAATTCCTCTGTAGAGGCCTTCCTGGCCTCAAACCACGCAACATATTTACGCCAAATACGGTGATAATGTTGCACAGTTACATCCTTCCTGGCTTTGATCAGGGTAGGGATGACTTCATCCGGAATGCCTTTTTCCTTCAGGATCCGGCGTTCAACCGCCATGCCGTCAAACGCAGCCGCGGTAAGTCTTGGAACAGACAGGGTCCCTGCTGGAGCAGGTCCTTTCTTAGAGGTAGAGGCCACGGGTCCTCCGTGAGCATCTCTTGAAGTTCCGGGTACCAAGTCCTTCTTGGCCAATCCGGAGCCACGAGTATAGTCCTTACTCCTCTCCTTCTTATGATTCTCAGTACCTTGGGTATGAGAGGCAGAGGAGGGAACACATACACTGACTGGTACACCCACGGTGTTACCAGAGCGTCCACAGCTATTGCCTGAGGGTCCCTTGACCTGGCGCAATATCTGTCTAGTTTTTTGTTGAGGCGGGACGCCATCATGTCCACCTTTGGTTTTTCCCAACGGTTCACAATCATGTGGAAGACTTCTGGGTGAAGTCCCCACTCCCCCGGGTGGAGGTCGTGTCTGCTGAGGAAGTCTGCTTCCCAGTTGTCCACTCCCGGAATGAACACTGCTGACAGTGCTATCACATGATTTTCCGCCCAGCGAAGAATCCTTGCAACTTCCGTCATTGCCCTCCTGCTTCTTGTGCCGCCCTGTCTGTTTACGTGGGCGACTGCCGTGATGTTGTCCGACTGGATCAACACCGGCTGACCCTGAAGCAGAGGCCTTGCTTGACTTAGGGCATTGTAAATGGCCCTTAGTTCCAGGATATTTATGTGAAATGACGTTTCCATGCTTGACCACAAGCCCTGGAAATTTCTTCCCTGTGTGACTGCTCCCCAGCCTCTCAGGCTGGCATCCGTGGTCACCAGGACCCAGTCCTGAATGCCAAATCTGCGGCCCTCTAGAAGATGAGCACTCTGCAACCACCACAGGAGAGACACCCTTGTCCTTGGAGACAGGGTTATCCGCTGATGCATTTGAAGATGCGATCCGGACCATTTGTCCAGCAGATCCCACTGAAAAGTTCTTGCGTGGAATCTGCCGAATGGAATCGCTTCGTAAGAAGCCACCATTTTTCCCAGGACCCTTGTGCATTGATGCACTGGCACTTGGCCTGGTTTTAGGAGGTTCCTGACTAGCTCGGATAACTCCCTGGCTTTCTCCTCCGGGAGAAACACCTTTTTCTGGACTGTGTCCAGAATCATCCCTAGGAACAGCAGACGTGTCGTCGGAATCAGCTGCGATTTTGGAATATTTAGAATCCACCCGTGCTGTCGTAGTACTACTTGAGATAGTGCTACTCCGACCTCTAACTGTTCCCTGGACCTTGCCCTTATCAGGAGATCGTCCAAGTAAGGGATAATTAAGACGCCTTTTCTTCGAAGAAGAATCATCATTTCGGCCATTACCTTGGTAAAGACCCGGGGTGCCGTGGACAATCCAAACGGCAGCGTCTGAAACTGATAGTGACAGTTCTGTACCACAAACCTGAGGTACCCTTGGTGAGAAGGGCAAATTGGGACATGGAGGTAAGCATCCTTGATGTCCAGAGAAATAGTCCCCTTCTTCCAGGTTCGCTATCACTGCTCTGAGTGACTCCATCTTGAATTTGAACCTTTTTATGTAAGTGATCAAGGATTTCAGATTTAAAATAGGTCTCACCGAGCCGTCCGGCTTCGGTACCACAAACAGCGTGGAATAATACCCCTTTCCCTGTTGTAGGAGGGGTACCTTGATTATCACCTGCTGGGAATACAGCTTGTGAATGGCTTCCAATACCGCCTCCCTGTCGGAGGGAGACGTTGGTAAAGCAGACTTCAGGAACCGGCGAGGGGGAGACGTCTCGAATTCCAATTTGTACCCCTGAGATACTACCTGCAGGATCCAGGGGTCCACTTGCGAGTGAGCCCACTGCGCGCTGAAATTCTTGAGACGGGCCCCCACCGTGCCTGAGTCCGCTTGTTAGGCCCCAGCGTCATGCTGAGGACTTGGCAGAAGCGGGGGAGGGCTTCTGTTCCTTGGAAGAGGCTGCCTGCTGCAGTATTTTTCCCCTTCCTCTGCTCCGGGGCAGATATGAGTGGCCTTTTGCCCGCTTGCCCTTATGGGGACGAAAGGACTGAGCCTGAAAAGACGGTGTCTTTTTCTGCTGAGAGGTGACCTGGGGTAAAAAGGTGGATTTCCCAGCCGTTGCCGTGGCCACCAGGTCCGATAGACCGACCCCAAATAACTCCTCCCCTTTATACGGCAATACTTCCATATGCCGTTTGGAATCTGCATCACCTGACCACTGTCGCGTCCATAACCCTCTTCTGGCAGAAATGGACAGCGCACTTACTCTTGATGCCAGAGTGCAAATATCCCTCTGTGCATCTCGCATATATAGAAATGCATCCTTTAAATGCTCTATAGTCAATAATATACTGTCCCTGTCCAGGGTATCAATATTTTCAGTCAGGGAATCCGACCAAGCCACCCCAGCACTGCACATCCAGGCTGAGGCGATTGCTGGTCGCAGTATAATACCAGTATGTGTGTATATACTTTTTAGGATATTTTCCAGCTTCCTATCAGCTGGTTCCTTGAGGGCGGCCGTATCAGGAGACGGTAACGCCACTTGTTTTGATAAGCGTGTGAGCGCCTTATCTACCCTAGGGGGTGTTTCCCAACGCGCCCTAACCTCTGGCGGGAAAGGGTATAATGCCAATAATTTTTTAGAAATTAGCAGTTTTTTATCGGGGGAAACCCACGCTTCATCACACACCTCATTTAATTCATCTGATTCAGGAAAAACTACGGGTAGTTTTTTCACACCCCACATAATACCCTTTTTTGTGGTACTTGTAGTATCAGAAATGTTCAAAACCTCCTTCATTGCCGTGATCATGTAACGTGTGGCCCTACTGGAAAATACGTTTGTTTCCTCACCGTCGACACTGGAGTCAGTGTCCGTGTCTGGGTCTGTGTCGACCATCTGCGGTAACGGGCGCTTTAGAGCCCCTGACGGTGTTTGAGACGCCTGTACAGGTAATAACTGATTTGCCGGCTGTCTCATGTCGTCAACAGTCTTTTGTAAAGTGCTGACGCTATCACGTAATTCCTTCCATAAGACCATCCAGTCAGGTGTCGACTCCCTAGGGGGTGACATCACTATTACAGGCAATTGCTCCGCCTCCATACCATTTTCCTCCTCATACATGTCGACACAACGTACCGACCCACAGCACACACTCAGGGAATGCTCTGATAGAGGACAGGACCCCACTAGCCCTTTGGGGAGACAGAGGGAGAGTTTGCCAGCACACACCAGAGCGCTATATATATACAGGGATAACCTTATATAAGTGTTTTTCCCTTATATAGCTGCTGTATTGATTTATCTGCCAAATTAGTGCCCCCCCTCTCTTGTTTTACCCTGTTTCTGTAGTGCAGGACTGCAGGGGAGAGTCAGGGAGCTTCCCTCCAACGGAGCTGTGAGGGAAAATGGCGCCAGTGTGCTGAGGAGATAGGCTCCGCCCCCTTCTCGGCGGCCTTTCTCCCGCTTTTTTAAGGAAAAACTGGCAGGGGTTAAATGCATACATATAGCCCAGGAGCTATATGTGATGTATTTTTTGGCCATCTAAGGTGTTTTTATTGCGTCTCAGGGCGCCCCCCCCCCAGCGCCCTGCACCCTCAGTGACCGGAGTGTGACGTGTGCTGAGAGCAATGGCGCACAGCTGCGGTGCTGTGCGCTACCTTATTGAAGACAGGACGTCTTCTGCCGCCGATTTCCCGGACCTCTTCTGTCTTCTGGCTCTGTAAGGGGGCGGCGCGCGGCTCTGGGACCCATCCATGGCTAGGCCTGTGATCGTCCCTCTGGAGCTAATGTCCAGTAGCCTAAGAAGCCCAATCCACTCTGCACGCAGGTGAGTTCGCTTCTTCTCCCCTTAGTCCCTCGGTGCAGTGAACCTGTTGCCAGCAGGATTCACTGAAAATAAAAAACCTATACTTAAACTTTTTCACTAAGCAGCTCAGGAGAGCCACCTAGTGTGCACCCTTCTCGTTCGGGCACAAAAATCTAACTGAGGCTTGGAGGGGGGTCATGGGGGGAGGAGCCAGTGCACACCAGGTAGTCCTAAAGCTTTTACTTTTGTGCCCAGTCTCCTGCGGAGCCGCTATTCCCCATGGTCTTTTCGGAGTTCCCAGCATCCACTAGGACGTCAGAGAAATAATAATAAATATGTGATATTGTGACATGGATACTAAATGGTGACACTGAATAAATTAATATTTATACTTTGTTGCAGTATATAAAAGATCTATTAAGAGTGTTACAACAAAACACATATCTGCGGTGTAAAGGTGATAATAACATCACACTGAAAACCGGTTGCCTAATCCAGAGACAAATGCACAGGACAACTGAACAAAGACACAAACACACACAGATCTTATAGGCAAAACAGCCTTGTATTATAATCATTTGCATTTGAATAAAACGTTGATCGGAGTCTCGTACTTTTAATATCACACTTTATTTTCTAATCACACTATATTTTAATATTTCACGAGTCCCTTTAATAATTTTAATGTATATCCAATAAAGAATAGTTATTTTAACAATCATTGTGGTTCCAGTGCATCCGATAAGAATGCTTTTTCTCTTCTTTTTCTTCGTTTATATGTAACTGTGGGTCTAGGACCTTAAGCATTAGGATAGCACCAGCAAATGAAAACTTACATCCGTGACGGATGATCAAACTGTATTAATAAATTTGAAGCAGAAGGAGCCACTGAATATTTTAATATACTGTATTTAAAAAAAAAAGACCTTTCAAAATACTGGTGCGGGATTTATATAATTCTATGTAGACCTTATGATCCACACCCATAATAATGCTACAGGGATACGTGTACAATGTATCTAGTCTGGCCTTATACATGCACCACACTAACACAGCAGGGGTCATTTTTTTTGGGGGGGGGGAGGAGCCAATTAGCCTACCAGTATATTTTTGGATTGTGAAACAAACACAAGAACATACAAACTCCACACAGTTAAGGTCATTGTCAGGGCTGTGTCTAGCCAATTTGGCTCCCAGTGCGAGATTTAAAAATGCGCCCCCCCATGACATAAAAAAACAACTTGCGCGCGCACCCGACAAGGGGGCGTGACCTCATCTAAATGGGTGTGGCCTCATTTAAACGGGCATGGCCTCATCTGAAAAGAATACCTCACAATCCAGTTTTTGACCCTGCTCCAACAGATCACGACCACCACAGGAAAAACAAATTCTACCATATTAAGCCCCACACAGTAATGCCCCCTGCACCATATTATGCCACACACTGCAATGCCCTTGATACATTAAATCCCCACACTACGGCAGGCAAGAGTCCCCATTTCACACATTACGGCAGGTGTCCCCATTTTACACATTGAGAGAGAGAGAGAATACTTACAGAGGCGATTACCGCTCTTCAGCCCGCCTCACCAGTCGCTCCTCGTGCCGGCCTTTCCCTCTTCCTAACTTGAATCCCCCTCTGTACTCCGCTCGGGGGGGGGGGGGGGGGGGGGGGGAGTTTCGCGGAGTGACGGGGTTGCGCCGTGACGTAGGGTTACTCGGGGAGAAATAGGAGGGGGAAGCAGGGAGCCACAGTTAGTGCCGCGGCGGGCGCCTAGTGCGGTTGCACTGCTTGCCTGCCCCAAGAAACGGCCCTGGTCATTGTGGAAATTGGACACCATCCGTGCTGCCCCTTGTCTTTAGAATTCTCCACCCATTCAGTAATATCTTAAGATGTATGCTTTGCATGTACAAGGAATTTGTTGCTAGAGCTTTGAGTGATATTACATCACCAGACTATCCTATATGTCATCATAGCCGAATAAATAATCTCCACTTGTACTTTTTTTTTTATATCTCACCACGCGCATTGAGTGATGAATAATAACCTCCAAGCACCAGATTGATAATTCTATTGGTCTCCGGACTGTAGTCACGGCAAAATCATGTGACACTATTTTTAATCCTTTTTTCTTGACTCGTTCCATGTACAGTACTGAAACCAACTAATGACTATTACTTTCTATGATGAAAGTCTTACTGTTGATAAATTAGGAAAGTCGATTTAATTAACTGAAGTATTTTGAAGAGTTTACAAAATAGATTTGAGAATAATTGTCATTCATAGAGAATCATTTTACAATGTGAAAAACTGACAAGGTGCAAAATTCCACTTGGTGACATTTCATGCCTGTGCTTAATTTCTCACAACTTCAAGTGTAGTTAGTGTACCTATTTTTTACTGCAGGGCCAGATGACTAGGTTTGTGGAAAAGCCACGTTTTACACCATGCAACAGGAGGAGTGAAGGTCTTTCTAGCTGAAGTAACTGTGTGCACACCTAGGTTGCATAACTGTATAGAAAACAAAATGTATTTTGCAGCAGAGTAATGGGCCCTTCACACATGCCGATATCACTGCACGATATGAACGATCTCGTTCATTAATGAACGAGATAACGTTCATATCGTGCAGTGTGGAGGCACCAGCGATGAACGATGCGCGGCCCCGCGCTCGTTTATCGCTGGTGCCATGTCGGCTGTGCATGCAGGCCAATATGGACGAGATGGTCCATATTTGCCTGCAAGTCTACGGAGCCGGGTGACGGGTGGAGTGAAGAAACTTCACTCCCCCGGTCACTGCCCCCCCGCCGCCGGGTTGCCCGTATCGGCGGTCGGGCAGCTCGGCGGCACATCGCCGAGTGTGAAGGGGCATATAAGTTTGTTATTATCATGTTCTATATATAAAATGCTGACACATTATGCAACGCTGAACTCTATCTTGAGGTGATCATGCAACACACCAATTACATACAATCACATGAATGAAAGGTTATGGTGGCCGTGCCAAAATGGAGCAAAGAATGTAGTTGATGCCTGTAGTTCTTTGTAAGGAGCTGTAGTGACCATAAAGTTGAGCTTAATCAATTTTCCTGCACTAGTTTTTTCCACAATATAAAGGCATTGCCACTGTGGGGGCAGATTTAAGGATCAGGTCACCCCTAGGCACATGATTGGCCACCCTCTACTTCCAACTTTTTTTTTCTGCCTAGATGGTGAAATGCATGCTGCTTGGAGGAAATGGATAAACAGTGCAAGTGGCGGGTGCCCCTGGTATGGAAGGTGTGGGCTAGTCATAGGTCTACCTGTCTCACATTCAGGTAGTCCCTAGGTGACACCTTAAACGGGGTGGCTCCTGCATATAGTATATGCCCACACTTCTTTCTGCTTACGCGCTTTTCCCTCAACTGACAACTCTACAGCTGAAATTGTCAGTCTGCTTAATGACAATAGAAAATAAGAATTTACTTACCGATAATTCTATTTCTCGTAGTCCGTAGTGGATGCTGGGGACTCCGTCAGGACCATGGGGATTAGCGGCTCCGCAGGAGACAGGGCACAAAAATAAAGCTTTAGGATCAGGTGGTGTGCACTGGCTCCTCCCCCTATGACCCTCCTCTAAGCCTCAGTTAGGATACTGTGCCCGGACGAGCGTACACAATAAGGAAGGATCTTGAATCCCGGGTAAGACTCATACCAGCCACACCAATCACACCGTACAACTTGTGATCTGAACCCAGTTAACAGTATGACAAAACGTAGGAGCCTCTGAACAGACGGCTCACAACAATAACAACCCGATTTTTTTGTAACAATAACTATGTACAAGTATTGCAGACAATCCGCACTTGGGATGGGCGCCCAGCATCCACTACGGACTACGAGAAATAGAATTATCGGTAAGTAAATTCTTATTTTCTCTAACGTCCTAAGTGGATGCTGGGGACTCCGTCAGGACCATGGGGATTATACCAAAGCTCCCAAACGGGCGGGAGAGTGCGGATGACCCTGCAGCACCGAATGAGAGACTCCATGTCCTCCTCAGCCAGGGTATCAAATTTGTAGAATTTAGCAAACGTGTTTGCCCCTGACCAAGTAAATGCTCAGCAAAGTTGTAAAGCCGAGACCCCTCAGGCAGTCGCCCAAGATGAGCCCACTTCCTTGTGGAATGGGCTTTTTCTGATTTTGTCTGTGGCAAGCCTGCCACAGAATGTGCAAGCTGAATTGTACTACAAATCCAGCGAGCAATCGTCTGTTTAGAAGCAGGAGCACCCATCTTGTTGGGTGCATACAGGCTAAACAGCGAGTCAGATTTTCTGACTCCAGTCGTCCTGGAAACATATATTTTCAGGGCCCTGACAACGTCAAGTAACTTGGAGTCCTCCAAGTCCCTAGTAGCCGCAGGTACCACGTTAGGTTGGTTCATGTGAAAAACAGAAAACACCTTAAGGAGAAATTGAGGACGAGTCCTCAATTCTGCCCTGTCAGAATGAAAAATTAAGTAAGGGCTTTTATATGATAAAGCCGCCCATTCTGACACACGCCTGGCTGAAGCCAGGGCTAATAGAATCTTCACCTTCCATGTGAAATATTTTAAGTCCACAGTGGTGAATGGATCAAACCAATGTGACTTTAGGAAACTCAAAACAACATTGAGATCCCAAGGTGCCACTGGGGGCACAAAAGGAGGCTGTATATGCAGTACCCCTTCTACAAACGTCTGAACTTCAGGCACTGAAGCCAGTTCTTTCTGGAAGAAATTCGACAGGGTCGAAATTTGAACCTTAATGGACCCTAATTTTAGGCCCATAGACAGTCCTGTTTTCAGGAAATGTAGGAAATGACCCAGTTGGAATTCCTCTGTAGGGACCTTCTTGGCCTCACACCACGCAACATATTTTCGCCAATTGCGGTGAAAATGTTTTGCGGTTACATCCTTCCTGGCTTCGACCAGGGTAGGGATGACTTCATCTGGAATGCCCTTTCAGGATCCGGCGTTCAACTGCCATGCCGTCAAACGCAGCCGCGGTAAGTCTTGGAACAGACAAGGCCCCTGCTGGAGCAGGTCCTTTCTTAAAGGTAGAGGCCACGGTTCTTCCGTGAGAATCTCTTGAAATTCCGGGTACCAAGTCCTTCTTGACCCATCCGGAACCACGAGTATCGTTCTTACTCATCTCCTTCTTATGATTCTCAGTACTTCTGGTATGAGATGCATAGGAGGGAACACATACCATGACTGGTACACCCACAGTGTTACCAGAGCGTCCACCGCTATTGCCTGAGGGTCCCTTGACCTGGCGCAATATCTGTCTAGTTTTTTGTTCAGGCGGGACGCCATCATGTCCACCTTTTGTTTTTCCCAACGGTTTACAATCATGTGGAAGACTTCCCGCTGAAGTCCCCACTCTCCCGGGTGGAGGTTATGCTGAGGAAGTCTGCTTCCCAGTTTTCCACTCCCGGAATTAACACTGCTGAGAGTGTTATCACATGATTTTTCGCCCAGCGAAGAATCCTTGCAGTTTCTGCCATTTCCCTTCTGCTTCTTGTGCCGCCCTGTCTGTTTTCGTGGGCGACTGCCGTGATGTTGTCCCACTGGATCAATACCGGCTGACCTTGAAGCAGAGGTCTTGCTAAGCTTAGAGCCTTGTAAATTGCCCTTAGCTCCAGTATATTTATGTGGAGAGAAGTCTCCAGACTTGATCACACTCCCTGGAATTTTTTTCCTTGTGTGACTGCTCCCCAGCCACTCAGGCTGGCATCCGTGGTCACCAGGACCCAGTCCTGAATGCCGAATCTGCGGCCCTTTCATAGATGAGCACTCTGCAGCCACCGCAGAAGAAACACCCTTGTCCTTGGAGACAGGGTTATCCGCTGATGCATCTGAAGATGCGATCCGGACCATTTTCCCAGCAGATCCCACTGAAAGGTTCTTGCGTGAAATCTACCGAATGGGATCGCTTTGTAAGAAACCACCATTTTTCACAGGACCCTTTGTGCAATGATGCACTGATACTTTTCCTGGTTTTAGGAGGTTCCTGACTAGCTCGGATAACTCCCTGGCTTTCTTCTCCGGGAGAAAACATCCTTTTCTGGACTGTGTCCAGAATCATCCCTAGGAACATTAGACGTGTCGTCGGAAAAAGCTGCGATTTTGGAATATTTAGAATCCACTCGTGCTGTCGTAGAACTACTTGAGATAGTGCTACTTCGACCGCCAACTGTTCTCTGGACCTTGCCCTTATCAGGAAAGCGTCCATATTTCTTTTAGGAAGAATCATCATTTCGGCCATTACCTTGGTAAAGACCCGGGGTGCCGTGGACAATCCAAACGGCAGCGTCTGAACTGATAGTGACAGTTCTGTACCACGAACCTGAGATACCCTTGGTGAGAAGGGCAAAATTTGGACTTGTAGGTAAGCGTCCCTGATATCCAGTGACACCATATCGTCCTGGTTCGCTATCACTGCTCTGAGTGACTCCATCTTGATTTGAACCCTTGTATGTAATTGTTCAAATCTTTTAGATCTCACCGAGCCGTTTGGCTTCAGTACCACAATATAGTGTGGAATAATACCCCTTCCCTTGTTGTAGGAGGGGTACTTTGATTATCACGTGCTGGGAATACAGCCTGTGAATTTTTTTCCAATACTGCCTCCCTGTCGGAGGGAGACGTTGGTAAAGCAGACTTCAGGAACTTGTGAGGGGAAGATGTCTCGAATTTCCAATGTACACCTGGGATACTACGTGTAGGATCCAGGAGTCCACTTGCGAGTGAGCCCACTGCGTGCTGAAACTCTTGAGATGACCCCCCACCGCACCTGAGTCCGCTTGTATGGCCCCAGCGTCATGCTGCGGACTTGGCAGAAGCTGTGGAGGACTTCTGTTCCTGGGAATGGGCTGCCTGCTGCAGTCTTCTTCCCTTTCCTCTAACCCTGGGCAGATATGACTGGCCTTTTGCCCGCCTGCCTTTATGGGTACGAAAGGACTGAGACTGAAAAGACTGTGTCCTTTTCTGCTGAGATGTGACTTGGGGTAACAAAAGTGGATTTTCCAGCTGTTGCCATGGCCACCAGGTCCGATGGACCGCCCCTTTATACGGCAATACTTCCATGTGCCGTCTGGAATCTGCATCACCTGACCACTGTCGTGTCTATAAACATCGTCTGGCAGATATGGACATCACATCTACTCTTGATGCCAGAATGCAAATATCCCTCTGCGCATCTCGCATATATAGAAATGCATCCTTAAAATGCTCTATAGTCAATAAAATATTGTTCCTGTCAAGGGTATCAATATTTTCAGTCAGGAAATCCGACCAAGCCCCCCCAGCGCTGCACATCCAGGCTGAGCCGATTGCTGGTCGTAGTATAACACCAGTATGTGTGTATATACTTCTTAGGATATTTTTCAGCTTCCTATCAGCTGGCTCCTTGAGGGCGGCCGTATCTGGAGACGGTAACGCCACTTGTTTTTATAAGCGTGTGAGCGCCTTATCCACCCTAAGGTGTGTTTCCCAACTCGCCCTCACTTCTGGCGGGAAAAGGTATACCTCCAATAATTTTCTATCGGAGGAAACCCACGTATCATCACACACTTTAATTTATCTGATTCAGGAAAAACTACAAGTAGATTATTCCCACCCTACATAATACCCTTATTTGTGGTACTTGTAGTATCAGAAATATGTAACACCTCCTTCATTGCCCTTAACATGTAACGTGTGGCCCTAAAGGAAAATACGTTTGTTTCTTCACCGTCGACACTGAAGTCAGTGTCCGTGTCTGTGTCGACCAACTGAGGTAAATGGGCGTTTTTACAAGCCCCTGACGGTGTCTGAGACGCCTGGACAGGTACTAATTTGTTTGCCGGCCGTCTCATGTCGTCAACCGACCTTGCATCGTGTTGACATTATCACGTAATTCCTAAATAAGCCATCCATTCCGGTGTCGACTCCCTAGAGAGTGACATCACCCATACAGGCAATTTGCTCCGCCTCCTCACCAACATCGTCCTCCTACATGTCGACACACACGTACCGACACACAGCACACACACAGGGAATGCTCTGATAGAGGACAGGACCCCACTAGCCCTTTGGGGAGACAGAGGGAGAGTTTGCCAGCACACACCAAAAACGCTATAATTATACAGGGACAACCCCTTATACAAGTGTTTTCCCTTATAGCATTTTCACATATGTAATCATATCGCCAAATAAGTGCCCCCCCTCTCTGTTTTAACCCTGTTTCTGTAGTGCAGTGCAGGGGAGAGCCTGGGAGCCTTCCTCACAGCAGAGCTGAGCAGGAAAATGGCGCCGTGTGCTGAGGAGAATAGGCCCCGCCCCCTAAAACGGCGGGCTCTTCTCCCGGAGTTTGTGAGATCTGGCAGGGGTTAAATACATCCATATAGCCTCAAGGGCTATATGTGATGTATTTTAGCCATAAAAAAGGTATAATACATTGCTGCCCAGAGCGCCCCCCCCAGCGCCCTGCACCCTCAGTGACCGCTGGTATGAAGTGTGCTGACAACAATGGCGCACAGCTGCAGTGCTGTGCGCTACCTTATGAAGACTGAAAGTCTTCTGCCGCCTGTTTCTGGACCTCTGGACCTCTTCAACTTCGGCATCTGCAAGGGGGGTCGGCGGCGCGGCTCCGGGACGAACCCCGGGGTGAGACCTGTGTTCCGACTCCCTCTGGAGCTAATGGTGTCCAGTAGCCTAAGAAGCCAATCCATCCTGCACGCAGGTGAGTTGAAATTCTCTCCCCTAAGTCCCTCGATGCAGTGAGCCTGTTGCCAGCAGGACTCACTGAAAATAAAAAACCTAAAAAACTTTTTCTAAGCAGCTCTTTAGGAGAGCCACCTAGATTGCACCCTGCTCGGACGGGCACAAAAACCTAACTGAGGCTTGGAGGAGGGTCATAGGGGGAGGAGCCAGTGCACACCACCTGATCCTAAAGCTTTATTTTTGTGCCCTGTCTCCTGCGGAGCCGCTAATCCCCATGGTCCTGACGGAGTCCCCAGCATCCACTTAGGACGTTAGAGAAAATATTTAATTATCCAGACTCATGATGGCCCCATCAGTCCAGTGGCTTCTTATACCACCCCCACAAGTGGTGCCCCTAGGAAATCCATCACTGGGTAAGGGAATCCCGGTCCGCACAGCTGTGTGCCTGAGTTTTTATGTAGTGGAATGGAAGACATACGGATCTGGAGTAATTTAATGCTTCATGAGCATAAAGAGCTTACTTTGGACAAATCTGTTAAAGTTAAGCCAGGAAATAAAGGGGGAGGGGTGGTCATCCTGTGGATGACTACCTCAAGGCAGAATATGGATAGTGGCAAATTTCATATATATGAAGAATAATTATGTAATCTTACTGGATACTGGGAAACAGTAAGATCTGCTGGTTGAAGCTCTGACTTGGGGGCACAATTTCACAGCAACTGGTATCCCCTTTGTATTATCACCTTCAACGGGGGGGGGGGATCTATGATTTCATGAGTGGGATCTTTAACAAAGAATCTTTATACTGCATATTGATTTCTTTCTACAGAAGTACGTTGTCACATTATATTCATATCTTAAAAACACTATGCACTTTATTAGATAAAATAAGTAAAGAGACCTATCATTTTGTCATGTGCAACATTAAGTCACATTACACTAATATGCCCATGAGGCAAGGATTTTGGGGGTACACAGTATATTGGATAAAGATGGAATAATCACTGGAGCGCAGAGAAGTTTATATGAGATATTATATTTACATTATTACATCATTATTTTACTTTTGAATCCAAATTTCTATCACAGCTACAGTATTTGACCCAGCAATGGGTTCTAGATTAGCCCTGAGCAGGGCAGCCACCAGAAAATGTGGGGCCTGGGTCTGACAAAATAGGCATCCCCCCACCCCCCACACACTTTTACAATAAATATCCTAGGCAGACATTCTCATTCTCACCTTTTTCTTGCTTTTACTGAATGGCTATGCCATTTTTCTGCACCCTGTCTTATCTATTTTCCATTATGTTTCCCTCCACCATATTTATCCTATTCCTACTTCTTCATTTTTGTTCTGTTCTCATTCCCTTAATCCCTTTGACCCTTTCTGTGTATATTGCAGCATCATGACATGACAGCTGAGCCAGCCCCGGGCCCCCTTCTCAGAGTCACAAGCACATACATACTCACCCTTTGCAAATCCGCAGGGGCGTAAGTTCATACCAAACGCCCGGAGGCGTAGAAGATGGTGCCCCCCCTTACTTTCACTCCCTCAGTCCAGTCCACCAATGACCGCTTCTTCACCACCCCCTGATAACCGCTTCCCACTCCCAACCTCTAGAAAGCTCTCCCAGCCTCCTATCGTTTTAAAAGTGCCCTTAATACTCTTATTTTCATTCAAGATTCCCACCCCTGAACCATACTGTGTATCCAGGCTCTACTTACTTACCCCAGCTCCACTACTATCTGTGTGTCCACCCATATGCCCGGAAGTATCTAATCTCTCTGCCCTATTATCTTTTACCTTTATAGGTAATTTATGTATTTCTGTTACAGGTACATTACACTCCCCCCCCCCCCACACACATACACAAATACAGTATACATATACACACAGCCATATACACACACACACACACACACACACACACACACACACACACACACACACACACACATATACATATACACACATGCAGCCATGTATAAAACACACACCTACATATACAATACACACACACACACACATATATACACAGCCACATATATACTCACTCTCTCTGCCCCTTCCCCGGCACTCTCCCCCTGTCAGTCCCCTCTCTTCTCACCTCACCAGTTGCTCCTCATCGCTTCCCCTGCTGGATCTGCCTCTTTGTGCGGTAGCTGACCAGCCAGGGTGTTGGGCGGAATCTGTGCAGTCTGGGGGCCAGGAGGTGGGAGCCAGACAGCTGGGAGTCGGGGATCAGGAGGCAGCGGTGGGAGCCGGCCGATTAGGAGGCTGTGGTGGAAGCCGGTGGATCAGGAGGCAGCGGCGGGAGCCGAGCAGCCAGGGGGGTAGGAGGCAGGGGCGGGAGCCGGGCAGCTGGGAGATCAGGAGGCAGTGGCAGGAGGCGGGTAGCAGGGGGATCAGGGGGGCGGGAGCCGGGCATCCGAGGGTTAAGGAGGTGGGAGCCGGAGACTCAGAGTGCTGGCAGCGGTGGACAGAGGGGAGCAGCCTAAGCAGAAAGGGAGTGGCGGCGGGCCTCAGACAGTCTCAATGGTGTTGCCGCCGGCCGCCAGGATATGTAGGGGTGGTAACAGCAGCGGTCCGCTCCCCCGGCGGCAGCCGCCGCCGGGAATAGACACCAGCTGGCTGTTTGAGCAGCCCGGGCCCTCCACTCTGTCAGACTGGACGGGGCCCAGGACAACTGTACACAGGGCACCCCCTTGATGGTGGCCCTGGCCCTGAGTGATGGGGATCTGTACGTGGGGTCATTTGAAAAAGACTTCATTTGGAATGGATTGCTTGGGAAGAATTTATTACACACAGTCGAGTCACATTATTAGGACCTCCAGCTAATAGCCAGAGTAACCGCTGTGTGCAGTACAGACAGCAGCTAGATGGGCTGAACTGTCATTTTAGACACACGTCTGGTAGCCCACAGGATCATTTTGATGTTGAACTGTTCCACTGTAGCGTGCCGGTCATCCATCACGCACCTTCGTAGCCGACGTTCACCTCTCACATCAATGGCACGTGGTGCTCAGCAGTTTCCACATCGGTTATTCACAATGGTGCCATTTGTTCAGTCACGATACACCGTCAACACAGCAGCACGTGAACACTTCATAAACTGTGCTCTATCAGAAATACTGCCACCCTTGGCCCGAAAGCCTATACTCATCCCCTTTTGCAACTCAGATAAATCACCCCTTTTACCGATGACAGCAATAAGTGTTATGTGTGCAGATGGTCTATCGCACAATTTGTATACCCACCAAGCCAGCACATGTCACGTGACGTACATCATTGGCTACGCGCTGCCAACGTCAAATGTAGGAGGTGGTCATAATAATGTGACTCGACCACGTATACCTAGTGTTTGCCCACAGCTTTGCTGTTATTGCTCAACGCAATTAATTTTTTCAAAGACAGTAGTGCCATGTAATAGTATGATGTATATTTTATATTGTACACATTGATCACAAAATGTAATAGTATTTGACATTTTTACTTCAGGGATTCACAGAAAAAGATGCTTGGGGCTACTAACTTGTGAGCAAGCCACATAAAGCTGCCCATGGGAGAAGCAGCTGGTCCTGAGATCTACGCCTGCAGCCCTGAGTGTTTGTCCCTGCAACTTGTTGATCTTCATAGTGAAGTAGATGCTTACAGGAACCTGCAGGTATTTGAATTGAAAAGGAAAATTGTTGGGGATAAGGGGTATACATGGAATAAACACAGTCTCACCTGCGCCACATCCTGCAAGTATATCTGGCTCAATTAGGTTCATCTGCAGAGCAATTACTTTAAGTTGGGTTCCGTTGCATAACTTAGGCGGAGTCAAGGTCTGCAGTAGCATGACCGGAACACCAACTTTCAGTGCGCCGAGTGTCAAGTATCTGGTTTTTCCTTTATTGCTCCTCTCCCTGATGTCACATAGAGATCACAGAACATACCTCAGTTTCTTTCTACTTTCACTTAGTCATACAATAGTAAAAACGCTATCCAAATGCACCCAGTAGTTTTTGTGTGATGCCGGAACAAACAGACAGATAAAATTTCTGACTTTTTTTTTTATTTCTATAGTTCATAAACATTACCTAGTAGTATATTACTAAAAAGAAAAAAAAAATACTATGTACATACACAACCCGTACAGTTTTATTATATGTATAAGAAAAATACTATAATAACAATTACTGTAGATTCTCTTAATCTCTTTAGAAAAACAAATAATAATGACGCAATGATACTGTAGGTGAGAGTATAATTGGTAAATATGGGGAGTTTTTTAATTTGCCCTTTCCCATTGGTTATTACAACTATGGCCAGATATTTTTATAATACACAGATATAAGCTCATCATGTCTAAAATCACACATTTAGGGAGTGTCGTTTTCAAGTAATTTCCCTGACATTCAGGGAGAGTCGGCTAGTATGATATACAGTAATGACTGATTGACAAATATTACTCACCACTGTTGCATCATGTACATTGTAATACTCCGCTGGTGGTTCTTCAGTCTTATTTGATGTTTCTGTGGGTTAATTAAATGACATAGACTTATTATAATTGATTATGATCTGGAATATTTTATTACGGTTTAATAAAGGCTTAATTATATTAAAGTTTGTTTGCATAATTTGCAATCTGAATAAAACAACATTGCAAATCTGCCATCACAATTTTTTTGTAAAAGTTGCTGAATTGCATCCTGAAAGCTCAGCATTACACTTACCCTTTCACACCAGCATCTTTGAACACGGGTTATTTGCACATGATGAGCGCACATTACCCGTGTTTCTGTGCGGTGTGAAAGGTACCAGGAGCGACCCGGTATTTCAACCCTGCTAGCAAGCAGGGTTGAACGCGTGTTCAACCCAGCTCTCTGTGCGGTGTGAATGGAAGCCGGGTCAGTGCGACCCGTTTTCCGTTCACATTGTGTGGACGGGCAGCGCTTGGAGATCATGTGATCTCCCAGCACCGCCCACTCCACGTCACCGCCGACGTCTCCAACCCAGCATATTGCCGGGTTGCAGTCTGCGGTGTGAAAGAGGGTATTGAGGCGGGTTGCACCCTGAGAGCTCCCGGGTCAGGCTCCTGGGTGCGACCCGCCTCAGACGGAATGAAAGTGGTATAAATGGGGGCTGATGCAAGATGTCCTTTTGTGAAGTGTGCCGTGTATGAATTTGCACTGCTTATGCTCTGGAAATGAGTTCATTACTTGGAACGCATAGGACTTGGGAACTTCCAGAGTAAAGTTTATTCTGTAATTTTGACCTACAGAATTTTTACTAAAATAATGTGAAAAATTGAGTTTTCACACACTTTTCACATTATTCACTTAGTGACACCAAAGTGCCGGCTCTTCTGCAGTAGTAAGAGCTGGATGCTACAGTGTGATATTCTCCTGCAGCACCTGGCTCCTGTCTCAGATGAAGAGTCAGCACTACACACATCCCAGTCTCCGGGGGAGCAGCCAGCATCTCTGTGGATGCCAGACATGCCGCCGGAGTGTCGTAAAAGATTCCACAAGGCCATGCTCCTTATATTAGGCCATGCCCCCTTTTTGAGTGGCCACACCACCGGCACATTGGGATAATGCGGAGTTCGCACCGGGTGCCGCCACACCCGGTGACGCCTCTGCCATGCACACACGCATGATGTGATGTCCATGCACATAGGCTGATATGCAACTCACACTGAGGCCCTTGATTTATTTTTTTCTATATGTCTAGTGATGCGGTTCCTGTACTGTAAACAGATATGAGGATTATACACACTGGGAATATACTAAACTGTACATGTAACAGCAATAAGACAAATTTGATATATTAATCTTTTTTCTAAGCACATTTTGCTTTGCTATTATTTCCCCATAGATGTGTACACTAAGGGCCTGATTCAGAGTTGTACGCAATGCTGATATTTAATGGAATGTTTTGTTGTGCGTGCATGAAAATCACTAAAAACTCCTATGCACATGCATTACTCAGAGCGTACACACAGAGGCGCTGTTGCGTGAGAAGCACGGTATCGGAGCTGTCTTGGGAAAGTGCTGGGTGTTCCTGGCTGGTTATTGGGAGGTGGTTAAGCAGACACACGGTGATGGTCTGTGTTATGGGCAAGTCATGGGAGTGTTGCGGTTGGGTCACTGATGCTCAGTCGCTCACATTGGAGGCCAGACAGAAAATATGTGCCTACCATAGAGCTGGTGTAAGTTTCCATGGTGTGGCCAATGCTGGCATCTAACAATGCACCAGGCGGTATTATAGCAACTGCAGATATTCAAAGTGGGCATCTCAGTCCTTGCACACTCATACACAGGGCTGTACACCAGGGAGGAACTGCGTAGTGGCATCTGCATAAAGTCATAGATGGGGTATCCATGGTCCTGTCTGTGTCCACCTTTCAATCAGGCCCTAAACATTGTCCAATGGTATTTATTGCATGTCTCTTCCACTACCTCTCTGCTCCTCTCTCACAGGAAGGACACATCTCTTATACAGTAGAAAGGTTGCACTAACAATCAGCACGATTCCCAGGACTGTCCCACAGATGATTCCAGCTGTCACTCCAGCACTGACCCCAGCAGAGCATCCGCTGGCACCTGGTATGGATGGTGCTAGAATGGAAGCCAGATACCACGTATTAAAGAATGAGCAGGTACAATTAGATACAACTACACTAATGATTGAATTCACATTTCTAGGATACCCTTGACTATAGGAATATTGCTATATATTCACTTCATGTGTGAATGTATTCATTTTCCCAGCTTTTCCCATTATAATGCCCCAATACATTAATTCTTCAAGGAGAAGAAAAGGAAGAAGGGTTTAGGCAAATACTTACTGGCATCACTGCACTATTAATTAGGAGCCATAGGTGGAAGTAAACAAAGATTTCATAAAGGAGCAGGGCATTATTAATTACTAAAACCAATAAAGGGGCACCAATATCTATGGGGTCCACTGAAATTTACTAACTTTACTTGGTAACCGCAGGCCAAGTACCATAATGCTAATGTACTGTTGATTGGTCGAGTATCCCTAGGTGCTCATTCATTTGTAGAGGTGTGTGTGTGTGTGTGTGTGTGTGTGTGTGTGTGTGTGTGTGTGTGTGTGTGTGTGTGTGTGTGTGTGTGTGTGTGTGTGTGTGTGTGTAGTCCTCTCCGCATGAGATAAAGTCCCAACCAACCAGCTCCTGTCAATTTTCAAATGCAGTCTTTGACATGCCAGGTAGTTGCTGTGTAAAGTGTAAAGTTGCTGTGAAGTGTAAAAAATGCAGGCATGTCATGGCTGTTTTCGGGGCGCGTGTCTGACGTTAGGTGTGAGCTTTTATATACAAAAACATGGCACCTGTGTCACCCCTGCCGTGTCCAGTCTGCGGATCCATAGGCCCAATGTTTCTTGTTCTTGCATAAAGGTTGCAAATTAGTTGCTGTTGCTCCAGTAAGTGTCTCGTTTAAATTCTGAGCGGCAGCTTCACTTGCAAATATCAGCAGTTGCAATGCGGAGAAAATCGCACTTGCAGTTGCATTAGCGTCCATCTCTCAATCAGGCCCTCAGACTATTATAGTCAATCCAACACTTTGACAATAAAGAGTAGAGTTTCCCACTAACATTTGTCTGTTCTCATTCATATATCTACATACTGTACACATACATGTACATAGGTGCAGAACTGCCACTACCCCCCTTCTTTTATAGTGATATGTACCCGGAATATGCCAGATATTCTCAGTCCTCCCCCACTCAACCCCATCCTAAACCCTCTCTGTTCCAGGGTTCAGACTGGCCCATAGGAACACAGGAAAAATCCCTTGTGGGACCTACAGCCTGGGGGCCCACACCCTCCCCTACGGAACAGGTTCCAGTTTGTGTTCTCAAATGATATGTTGTAACTCTATTAGAGGGTCAGTTACCTGGTGGAGCAGGACTACGGAGGAACATGGGTGCTTGGTTCTCTTCTATAGAAACTACACTAAGGCTGGGTACACACTGACAGATATATTGGCCAATCAGTTGGTTGTCCAATATATCTTTTGCTGATCTGCAGGTGTGTACAAGCAATATGTCTGTGAAAAGGCCCGTACACACTGGTTGATGTATCGGCCGTTCTCTTGAACGGCCGATACATCGCGGGACCGTCGGCCAGTGTGTACAGGCGATACGTCTGTGAACTCCGTCGTTCACAGACGTATCGCGTCGGCCGCGCAGCACAGCCGACAGCCAATATATCTAACGATATATTGGCGCGTCGCTGTGTGTGTACGGGGCGGTCGTCCGACCGCCCGTACACATGCTGCGGCGGCCGGCGGTGATTGACAGGTGAACTGGGCGGGCGCGAGCGCCCGCCCAGTTCATGACGTCAGTCCCCCGACGGATCGGGCTGTGTGTATGCACAGCACACTGCCCGATCCGTACATAGATATATCTGCAGATCAATTGATCTGCAGATATATCTAATAGTGTGTACCCACCTAAAGACGTCTTTCACAGATATATTGCATCTGCTGTGCAACACAGCAGATGACCAATATATCTGCAGATATATTAGTGCATCTTTCAGTGTGTATGAACAATCCCCATCTGCATATATAGCTGCAGATAGATTGAACAGCAGATATATCTTTAAGATATATTGGCGCATCTTTCTGTGTGTATGAACAACCACCATCTGCAGATATATCTGCAGATCGATTGAACTGCAGATATATCTGCCAGTGTGTACCCAGCTTAAGATTCACCCTCCTGCTGATCACAACATACCCATCCCATCCTCTTGTTGGCTGTGGGTTTTAGGATAATACAGTTCCTGCCAGTGATTGGAATGGCTCTATAGCTCTGTATTCATTCACTAACCTACAATTAAGTCATCCAACTAGTGAGAACTTAGCTGATTTTTTTTTTTCACAATGAGGTGTATTTTGCCTTCATTAGACCTTATGAGATTGGGGTCACAACACCCCCCTTCGATGCGTCGTACCTCCGCCCCAGCCCCCTGCTGAGCCGAGCTGGCTATTCTCTCCCGGAGAGAGCAGCCAGGATTTTGGCAGCTATGACTCAGGGGACTATTTCCTAAGCCATGGTGAGAGATAAAGTGGAGAGAGATAAAGTACCAGCCAACCAGCTCCTAACATCCATGTTACAGGCTGTGTTTGAAAAATGATAGGAGCTGACTTGTTGGTACTTTATCTCCATCCACTTTATCTCTCTCTAAGGCTTAGTAAATAGACCTTAGTCCTTGTAGCTGGTGCAGTGGTCCTCCTCTCTCTTACCATTGAGGGGGGTCACATGGTGGCAGCATATATCCCTGCTCTCACTGCACATGATGCAGAAAGGACAGATCACAAGCTATTATTATATAGTATTATATAGATCTATAGGAACTCCTTTTCCCCTTGACAGTAAGAAACTTGACATATTCCTGATTGCTTCACTATTCAAACAAGTCTGGACTGCCCGTGCCAGTCTGAGAAGGTCTGGGAACCAAGCTGAGATACTAGATTTCATCACATAGGCTATTACAAGGGGGTTGGGAGACACAGGTGTCACGGTATCAGCAGACCATGACTTGTATCCAATAATATTTTAGTTGCAAGTACACAAGAAAAATACATGAATTACATTCCTCCTATCTACAAGTATGACTACAGCTTAGATAAGAGTGCCAGTGTGTACTTTCCACTCATGGTATTACATGCTTCAATGCAAAGGGAAGAGATGCAATCATAGTACACACTATCCATGTAATCCTCTGATGTATGCTGGGGGGACCGCAGAAGTTCTCATTATCAGCTGCTGTCCCTCCATTTCTGACAGAAGTCCCCATAGGTTTCTATGCTGTGAAGGTGTCAGATTTACCAAGTTTGACCTGACCGCTTATGCCATCTGCAGATGGCGTTAGGTGCTGCAGCCTACCGGATACATGTTGCAAAAATTACCGGAAAAGGGCTCCTCTGGAACCTTCCCCTAAAATCAACATTGCACATGGGTGCTCAACATATGGCACATTCACAGAATGGCCCCAACTCCCAAAGGAGAAGTGAAGCAATCGGTTTAGTGATTATTTCACTTGTTACACATCACAGGGACCGGCTCCTCAGAGCCTCTGTCCCTGGATGCAATTAATAGTACATGCGGACTATCTGTAATTTCCCACTGCGGAGATAGAGATGTAGCCACGCCAGCCTGCGCCACAGCCACATGCACTGAGGTGCAGGTGTGACTTATTACGCCGAGCTGCAGCGTAGTACACCACCCATGTATTTCGTTGAGTGTGCGTATGCATCCTAGTTGTGGGCACACTTGCACCACCTGGCTTGCCACAAATACGCCAAGCTGCAGGCTAGATGAGCGTGGCTACCCGCAGTATAATTTATTTTATTATGTCATTTGGGTCAGTGTCCTCATGTAGCTATTTTTTTCATTGCATGCATTGTACACATTGTTTTTTTTTTTTCTTTGAGTGTTTTTGCTTTTTTGGTTTCTCATTGGAATATAACAGTTCACTGAGGTCACTCACATAAATGATATAACTAACAATTATACTTAAGGTCTGATGGTACCAGAATCCATACCCTTTCTAAAAACTTTCCATAATAACTCTGGTGCCCCCAGAACAATGAAAGGGTGGGGGGATAGGTAATAATTGCCAGTCTAAAACATGCAAAAATTGTAACTTGCAAATCACAAATATAGAGTTGATGTAATAAGGGGATATGCGTCACCATAATTATGAAAAGACCAGATACTGGGTCACCTTATACAGGCACACAAAAAAAAGAAAATGCAAGCGCACACTTCAAACATTACTAATCAGAGCAAATGTAATAAATTCTGCAGTTTAACTCTGAGTAAAATTGAGGTTCTTTGCATACTTTGGACAAAAGTATGGGCCTACCCATCACGTACAGGTGACCTCATTAGGTACATCCCTAACATTCCTAAGGTTCAGATCCAGGGCCAGCCCAACCAAACAACACTAGTTGAGATACTGTAGCAAGTAAAGTGTTAGAAAGTGTTAGATAAGTAAGAAGCAGTAGCTGCAATGTGATAGGAGTCAGGGGCGTTTCTACAGAGGAGGGGGTCCGTGTGCACCTCCGGGTGGGCCCCCTCCTCTGCACGGTACTGTAGACTCCGGCATTGTGCCGGAGTCTACTGCGCATGCACAGGTCTCTGGTAACATGGCGCCCACCGTAATCCGGAGACCAATTTGGCTACCGCACATGCGCGGTGGCCATTTTGGCTGCGATTTCTGGCGCGATCACAGCTCTAAAATGGGTGCTGTGTGGGCCCCCCTGGACCCAGGGGCCCGTGTGCACTACTTATAAAAATGCCAATGATAGGAGTGTTACATAGGTGAGAGGTAATAATAAAAGTGTTTAATGTGTTACATTGATAAAAACAAAATAATATGCTTAAGAGTGTTAAATTGAGTGTTATATTATGATGGTCCTGCCACACCAACTCAGGGGGGCCATGCCCCAAACTATTCCTCAATACTGACATACTATATACATTTATTAAGGTCTTACAATTTATAGGAGGTCATTCCGAGTTGATCGCTCGCTGCCGATTTTCGCAGCGCAGCGATCAGGGCAAAAAACTGAATTTCTGCGCATGCCTATGCCCCGCAATGCGCACGCACGACGTACGGGTATAACGAACGATGTGATTTTGCACAGGCTCTAGCGAAGAATTAAGTCGCACTGACGGCAGCAGAGTGATTGACATGAAGTGGGCGTTTCTGGGTGTCAACTGACCGTTTTCAGGTAGTGTTTGGAAAAAACACAGGCGTGCCAGGGAAAACGCAGGCGTGGCTGGGTGAACGCTGGGCGGGTGTGTGACGTCAAATCCGGACAGGAATAGGCTGAAGTGATCGCAAGCGCTGAGTAAGTTCTGAGCTACTCTGAAACTGCACAAACTGTTTTTGCAGAGCGCGGCTGCACAAGCGTTCGCACTTCTGCTAAGCTAAAATACACTCCCAAGTGGGCGGCGGCGGCATAGCATTTGCACGGCTGCTAAAAGCTGCTAGCGAGTGATCAGCTCGGAATGACTCCCATAGTGCCTTGTTCAATATGCAATGTTGGATAAGCCCATACATTTGGCCAAAATTATACAAAGAACCTCAATTTACTCAATGTTAAACTGCATAATAAATTTACAACATATACCAATAAAAAAAGAACTTATCAATAAATTAATAAGTATTCACATAAAAATGCTTACGCAAAATGCTTATCTTGCAATGTGCACACGGGCCCCTGGGTCCAGGGGAGGGGGGCCCACGCCGCACACACTGCACCCATGTTGTTTATACTTACCTTTCTGGAGTGCTGCAACTAGTGCTACAGCCACTGCATTTGCGGCAAATATCCAACCAAATATGGCCACCGCGCATGCGCAGTTCAAAATATGTCTACGGACCATGGCGTGTGCCATGTTTCCGGAGACCTGCGCATGCGCAGTAGACTCCGGCTCGATGCCGGAGCCTACAGCGCTGTGGAGAGGAGGGGGCCCACCCGGAGTCTGCACATGGGCCCCCTCCTCTCTTAAAACGCCCCTAGCTGAACACCTAGTAGACCAAGAACCGTGCTGTATATTTATAACACCGCAGACCTGGTAAAAATGGCCAAATATCCGTATATTCGAGACCAAAGGACCTTATGCTGTAGAATATACGGCTATGATTAAAATCAGAATATTGCAAGTCGACAAGTTCCATGTAGTCCTTTAGTATCAGTAACCTAATTCCACTGCTCCAGAGGCAGAACTCTGGGAGGCAACGGAGTCATCTGCCGCCGGGCTCCTGCTCTGATGGGGGGCACCTCTCCTCCCATTCTGTGACACGAGTGAATTAAGTTAATTGATAGCTGCCGTTATCTTTTCAGTGGCCGACTTCCTCACTGGTCCCTGCACCTTACAAATCACATCCTCTTTATTATACACATTTTACAAGTGTCACACCCAGGATTATAAACCACAACCTAGTACACTGGAAGCAGACACCTTACTGATGAAGCTGTTAGCGCCTGTATAGGAAACATGAGAATTTTAACTATATGAAGATACTTCTCTGACAATTACATGTAACTTCATATAGTTAGCATTCTCATGTTTCCTCTACAGGAGCAAATATCTCCATCAGTAAAGTGTCTGCTGTTACACACACACACACACACACACACACACACACACACACACACACACACTTATCTTGATATAGGAAATAGGGGGGGGGCACCAATATTTATCTTGCCTCCGGGCAACTGGGACGAACTTACGCCACTGCACTGCTCCAAGTTTATCCATTTGAGTAAATGTCAAATACTGTAGCAACCAAATGTGCAGATCCGTTAGTTTATGTGCACCTTACTGGGATGGTTCTTTTAGCAGTCTGTCCTCCAATCTATACTTTAAGTGTGCGCTGTCACAGTCCTAGTCCTTCATTGCAGATCAGTAGAGAAATTGTGGTCCAACATTAGAAGTCTCGAATATGAAAGGAAGTTCACAATTACATTATATCATTCCAATGTGCCACATTATCATTGTCATAGTCACTGTAAACTGTTTATTATGCATCGTCTCTATGTTTTCCAGCCTAGTAACAGGAGCTTATAGACATATGGGGTGGGATGTAATGAAGTCAGAGTTTGGCGGCCGTGTGAATGGCGGCCGATCTAACTTTTTTTTAATGGAGCAATCATGTAGAAGGCTAAACCATGCCTTGTAAATGCTTGCCCCTTTAAAAAAAAAAGTCCTAGTTTGGCCAGCATCCCACACGGCCTCCGAACTCAGACTTCACATCCCTGGACCCTGGCGTAAGCTCGCCAATCAACAGTTACTGAGATGAGTTTATAATCAAAGATTAACCTATTACTATATTCAGCTACACACAAAGAAGAAGCAACAGTAAGTGCTGCTCAGGTGTCTGCCTGGCACAGTGTATACTCACCATATATAGCCAGGGTCACAGAGGCTTGTTCCACTCGTCTCTCAGTCTGTATCCTCACTGTATAATTATCACTATCTGTTATTTGGAGATCTGATATCAGTAATGAACCATTAGGGAAAGGTCTGGCCCGAGAGACGTATAGAGGTCCTGTAAGTAGTGTGGAAGTAACACCTGGTACTAAATACACAAGGATCTGATGCTCAGCACTTGTGATTGTCCCTTTATACCACACAATCGAAAACATTTTCCTGTTAATCCCAACAACATTCATAGTGACAGACTGCTGGATCACTGGATACTGAGGGATCAGCTGAATATCTATCTGTCCACTGGTCAGATCCATCCACAGACTCAGGAGAACTGGAAGAGAAAAATGCAAACATCAAACTCTGCCAACCTCACAAATGGTAACAGAATTGCTCATCTTATCCAAAAATACAGGCAAGAACGTATACTGTAGTAATCCAAGTTTTGGCTACCTCTGCTCCTGACGTAGTGTTTAATACCTACTTATTTATATGCTTCATGTATACATTTTTTTTTCTATAAAATAATTTTTATGGACAGTTTGCATACATACACGTATACTCTAGTATAGAAGTGTTTACTCTAGACGAGATTGTAGAAGATCTCGCTCAGATTGGCCCTTCTGAGTGAGATCTTTTACTTTCTCATCTAGTGTTTATGGGCCTTTAGGAAAATGATATCAATCATTACTAATGCCCAAGACTTAATGTAAGTGCACTGTACCTGCAGAGACTGTAAATAAAAAGGAAAAAGTCTTAAACACACACAGAGATACGCAGCCAATCCTCAGCAGGTGTATCTTTAAATTGAAATAACTGTTTTAAAAGATTCTTATGTAAAATACCCCCTGATTCTGGTTTAAGGAGAACTACTTTAATAAGGAGTGACAGAAAAATCAGAACCTTTGCTTCATTACTCTTGCAATAGACAATCAGCCATGCTTACAGGATTACTGCCCAAACCACCAAAGATATTGTGCACCAACGAGCTCACATTTGGGTTTAAACCCTAAGGACATTTGACCTTATTCATTAGGCAACGCATCTGAGATTCGATCGTATACTCCTAAATTCTGGGCCAGTGCGCACATGTAGGGCCAGCACCAGTGGTGCAAGTATGCGGGTATGCTCGGGTATGGAGTACCCTTAAGAATTTGGCAGCGGGTACGCAGTACCACCTGCCACACACTTTGCCATTACCACAATTATAATGTGCCACAAAGCAACAAGATAATGGTGCTTGGCAGCATGACGGCTCTTCAGTTACTGGGAGTGCGACAGTGGCTGTATTTTCCTGTTATAATGGAAGCATTACTATATATTGTTATTAAATTGGGGGCATTACTATATATTTCTATTATACTGGAGGCATTACTATATATTTCTAATACACTGGAGGCATTACTATATATTTCTATTATACTGGAGGCATTACTATATATTTCTAATACACTGGAGGCATTACTATATATTTCTATTATACTGGAGGCATTACTATATATTTCTATTATACTGGAGGCATTACTATATATTTCTAATACACTGGAGGCATTACTATATATTTCTATTATACTGGAGGCATTACTATATATTTCTATTATACTGGAGGCATTACTATATATTTCTATTATACTGGAGGCATTACTATATATTTCTAATACACTGGAGGTATCACTATATATTTCTATTATACTGGAGGCATTACTATATATTTCTATTATACTGGAGGCATTACTATATATTTCTATTATACTGGAGGCATTACTATATATTTCTAATACACTGGAGGTATCACTATATATTTCTATTATACTGGAGGCATTACTATATATTTCTATTATACTGGAGGCATTACTATATATTTCTAATACACTGGAGGTATCACTATATATTTCTATTATACTGGAGGCATTACTATATATTTCTATTATACTGGAGGCATTACTATATATTTCTAATACACTGGAGGCATTACTATATATTTCTATTATACTGGAGGCATTACTATATATTTCTATTATACTGGAGGCATTACTATATATTTCTATTACACTGGAGGTAACACTATATATTTCTATTATACTGGAGGCATTACTATATATTTCTATTATACTGGAGGCATTACTATATATTTCTATTATACTGGAGGCATTACTATATATTTCTAATACACTGGAGGTATCACTATATATTTCTATTATACTGGAGGCATTACTATATATTTCTATTATACTGGAGGCATTACTATATATTTCTATTACACTGGAGGTATCACTATATATTTCTATTATACTGGAGGCATTACTATATATTTCTATTATACTGGAGGTATCACTATATATTTCTATTACACTGGAGGTATCACTTTATATTTCTATTATACTGGAGGCATTACTATATATTTTTAGCCTTGCCTCCAGAATTCCCCCCAAAAAGGGGCTGTGTCATGTGACCACGCCGCAAGTCTCATGTAGCCACTCCCACTAGCATGTGGCCACACCCCATCACAACACATGACCACACACATTTTTCATCACTCAGTACCCATAAGAAAATATTTCTACTTGCACCACTGGCCAGCACTGTGCGTGCATGGGCAGGGAGATACACTCGCATCTCAGTAATGCAAACGGCTCTGCCTGATTGGCAGGCAGAGGCATTCAAGGGGCTGTCGGGGTGGCATGGTGGGGGGTGGTGCAGGGAAAATGGGAACGGGTCTGGGCCATTTTAGCTGATGGCTGTGAGACGTCACACGCAGCCGCTGCTACAGGAAACAGGGCCGATCTGCACCTGCCTTCGCAGTCAAGGGGGCATCCCTTATTTTGCGGTGCTCCTGTAGTGTATGTCAGGCAGCACACGGCAGTGATACAATGTAGCGCCTATGCGCTTTATTGTAACCAATGGTGAGAACTTTGTGGTCAGCGGTGAGGTTACTTTCGATCAACCGCTGACCACAAAGTTCCCACCATTGATTATAATGGAGCGCATAGGCTCTACATTGTATCACTGCCGTGTGCTGCCTGACATACACTACAGGAGCACACAGCCAATCAGGAGGGTGCCACAACGTGGCGCTCCCTGATTGGCTGAAGGAACCCTCTTAGACAGAAGTCAGGGGGGGTTCCTGGCAGTCGGGGAAAGGGGTCACATGTGAAAACATGGGGCCCCTTTCAGTGCGTGGTCGTGTATCCGTTTTTTTATTTTGCAAAGTACGTGGATTACAAGTTGAAAAGAAGAGGACCGAACTACACTGGATTTTGTGAGTATAATTTTTCCAACAGGTACCCCATGGATTCTACATGGAGAAGAGGACCGACCCTCGTGTGAACATAGGTAAGTATGTGTGTATGGAGGTGTGGATGTATGTATTAAACTTTTACTTTCAAGGTGTGTGTCTTCTGTTTTTATTGGGGTATTTTTTTAGTAGTAGTACTACAGGTACCAGCGGGCCCGGTTTTCCACCGCATGCTGGTACTTGTGGTTCTCCAAGTACCAGGTTGCGGGGGAGGCTTGCTGGGACTTGTAGTACTGCTACTAAAAACAATATTCATTTTTTGACAAAAAGGCTATCAGCCCCCCATCTGCAGCCCTTGGATGGGGGGACAGCCTCGGGCTTCACCCCTGGCACTTGGGTGGCTGGAGGGGGGGGACCCCTTGATTTAAGGGGTTCCCACTCCTCCAGGGTACCCCGGCCGGGGGTGACTAGTTGGGTATGTAATAGAGATGAGCGGGTTCGGTTCCTCGGAATCCGAACCCGCCCGAACTTCAGGTTTTTTTACACGGGGCCGAGCGACTCGGATCTTCCCGCCTTGCTCGGTTAACCCGAGCGTACCCGAACGTCATCATCCCGCTGTCGGATTCTCGCGAGGCTCGGATTCTATCGCGAGACTCGGATTCTATATAATGAGCCACGCGTCGCCGCCATTTTCACACGTGCATTGAGATTGATAGGGAGAGGACGTGGCTGGCGTCCTCTCCGTTTAGACTAGATACTAGAGAGAGACACAAATTTTGGGGAGCATATTATTAGGAGGAGTACTACTTGCTGCTGATAGTGTGACCAGTGACCACCAGTTTAATTAATCCGTTCTCTGCCTGAAAAAAAACGATACACAGTGTGACACAGTCACATACCATATCTGTGCTCAGCCCAGTGTGCTGCATCATATGTAATACTGTATATCATTATCTGACTGTGCTGAGTGCTCACTGCTCACACAGCTTAATTGTGGGGGAGACTGGGGAGCAGTTATAGCTAGAGATGAGCGGGTTCGGTTTCTCTGAATCCGAACCCGCCCGAACTTCATGTTTTTTTACACGGGTCAGAGCGACTCGGATCTTCCCGCCTTGCTCGGTTAACCCGAGCACGCCCGAACGTCATCATGACGCTGTCGGATTCTCGCGAGACTCGGATTCTATATAAGGAGCCGCGCGTCGCCGCCATTTTCACACGTGCATTGAGATTGATAGGGAGAGGACGTGGCTGGCGTCCTCTCCGTTTAGAAATTAAAATAGATAGGAGAGTGAGAGTGAGACACTTCATTTACTTACTGGAGCTTAGGAGGAGTTATACTAGTGACTGATGACCAGTGACCTGACCACCAGTGCAGTTTTATAATTTATTATTATTTAATAATCCGTTCTGTTCTTGTTCTCTGCCTGAAAAAAACGATACACAGTGACTCAGTCACACTCACATACCATATCTGTGCTCAGCCCAGTGTGCTGCATCATCTATGTATAATATCTGACTGTGCTCACACAGCTTAATTGTGGGGGAGACTGGGGAGCAGTTATAGGTTATAGCAGGAGCCAGGAGTACATATTAAACAGTGCACACTTTTGCTGCCAGAGTGCCACTGCCAGTGTGACTGACCACTGACCACTGTGACCAGTGACCTGACCACACTGACCACCAGTATAGTATATTGTGATTGAATGTCTGCCTGAAAAAGTACACTCATCGTGTGACTTGTGTGGTGTTTTTTTATTCTATAAAAATTAAAAAACTCATTCTGCTGACAGACAGTGTCCACTCCAGCAGGTCCGTCATTATATAATATATACCTGTCCGGCTGCAGTAGTGATATATATATATATTTTTTATATCATTATTTATCATCCAGTCTACTAGCAGCAGACACAGTACGGTAGTTCACGGCTGTAGCTACCTCTGTGTCGGCACTCGGCAGTCCATCCATAATTGTATACCACCTACCCGTGGTTTTTTTTTTCTTTCTTCTTTATACATACTACATCTCATTATCATCCAGTCTATATTAGCAGCAGACACAGTACAGTACGGTAGTCCACGGCTGTAGCTACCTCTGTGTCGGCACTCGGCAGTCCATCCATAATTGTATACCACCTACCCGTGTTTTTTTTTTCTTTCTTCTTTATACATACTACATCTCATTATCAACCAGTCTATATTAGCAGCAGACACAGTACGGTAGTTCACGGCTGTAGCTACCTCTGTGTCGGCACTCGGCACTCGGCAGTCCATCCATAATTGTATACCACCTACCCGTGGTTTTTTTTTTCTTTCTTCTTTATACATACTACATCTCATTATCAACCAGTCTATATTAGCAGCAGACACAGTACAGTACGGTAGTCCACGGCTGTAGCTACCTCTGTGTCGGCACTCGGCAGTCCATCCATAATTGTATACCACCTACCCGTGGTTTTTTTTTTCTTTCTTCTTTATACATACTACATCTCATTATCATCCAGTCTATATTAGCAGCAGACACAGTACAGTACGGTAGTCCACGGCTGTAGCTACCTCTGTGTCGGCACTCGGCAGTCCATCCATAATTGTATACCACCTACCCGTGGTTTTTTTTTTCTTTCTTCTTTATACATACTACATCTCATTATCATCCAGTCTATATTAGCAGCAGACACAGTACAGTACGGTAGTCCACGGCTGTAGCTACCTCTGTGTCGGCACTCGGCAGTCCATCCATAATTGTATACCACCTACCCGTGGTTTTTTTTTCTTTCTTCTTTATACATACTACATCTCATTATCATCCAGTCTATATTAGCAGCAGACACAGTACAGTACGGTAGTCCACGGCTGTAGCTACCTCTGTGTCGGCACTCGGCAGTCCATCCATAATTGTATACCACCTACCCGTGGTTTTTTTTCCTTTCTTCTTTATACATACTACATCTCATTATCAACCAGTCTATATTAGCAGCAGACACAGTACGGTAGTTCACGGCTGTAGCTACCTCTGTGTCGGCACTCGGCAGTCCATCCATAATTGTATACCACCTACCCGTGGTTTTTTTTTTCTTTCTTCTTTATACATACATACTACATCTCATTATCATCCAGTCTATATTAGCAGCAGACACAGTACAGTACGGTAGTCCACGGCTGTAGCTACCTCTGTGTCGGCACTCGGCAGTCCATCCATAATTGTATACCACCTACCCGTGGTTTTTCTTTTCTTTCTTCTTTATACATACTACATCTCATTATCATCCAGTCTATATTAGCAGCAGACACAGTACAGTACGGTAGTCCACGGCTGTAGCTACCTCTGTGTCGGCACTCGGCAGTCCATCCATAAGTATACTAGTATCCATCCATCTCCATTGTTTACCTGAGGTGCCTTTTAGTTGTGCCTATTAAAATATGGAGAACAAAAATGTTGAGGTTCCAAAATTAGGGAAAGATCAAGATCCACTTCCACCTCGTGCTGAAGCTGCTGCCACTAGTCATGGCCGAGACGATGAAATGCCAGCAACGTCGTCTGCCAAGGCCGATGCCCAATGTCATAGTACAGAGCATGTCAAATCCAAAACACCAAATATCAGTAAAAAAAGGACTCCAAAACCTAAAATAAAATTGTCGGAGGAGAAGCGTAAACATGCCAATATGCCATTTACCACACGGAGTGGCAAGGAACGGCTGAGGCCCTGGCCTATGTTCATGGCTAGTGGTTCAGCTTCACATGAGGATGGAAGCACTCAGCCTCTCGCTAGAAAACTGAAAAGACTCAAGCTGGCAAAAGCACTGCAAAGAACTGTGCGTTCTTCGAAATCCCAAATCCACAAGGAGAGTCCAATTGTGTCGGTTGCGATGCCTGACCTTCCCAACACTGGACGTGAAGAGCATGCGCCTTCCACCATTTGCACGCCCCCTGCAAGTGCTGGAAGGAGCACCCGCAGTCCAGTTCCTGATAGTCAGATTGAAGATGTCAGTGTTGAAGTACACCAGGATGAGGAGGATATGGGTGTTGCTGGCGCTGGGGAGGAAATTGACCAGGAGGATTCTGATGGTGAGGTGGTTTGTTTAAGTCAGGCACCCGGGGAGACACCTGTTGTCTGTGGGAGGAATATGGCCGTTGACATGCCTGGTGAAAATACCAAAAAAATCAGCTCTTCAGTGTGGAGGTATTTCAACAGAAAAGCGGACAACAGGTGTCAAGCCGTGTGTTGCCTTTGTCAAGCTGTAATAAGTAGGGGTAAGGACGTTAACCACCTCGGAACATCCTCCCTTATACGTCACCTGCAGCGCATTCATAATAAGTCAGTGACAAGTTCAAAAACTTTGGGCGACAGCGGAAGCAGTCCACTGACCAGTAAATCCCTTCCTCTTGTAACCAAGCTCACGCAAACCACCCCACCAACTCCCTCAGTGTCAATTTCCTCCTTCCCCAGGAATGCCAATAGTCCTGCAGGCCATGTCACTGGCAATTCTGACGAGTCCTCTCCTGCCTGGGATTCCTCCGATGCATCCTTGCGTGTAACGCCTACTGCTGCTGGCGCTGCTGTTGTTGCTGCTGGGAGTCGATGGTCATCCCAGAGGGGAAGTCGTAAGCCCACTTGTACTACTTCCAGTAAGCAATTGACTGTCCAACAGTCCTTTGCGAGGAAGATGAAATATCACAGCAGTCATCCTGCTGCAAAGCTGATAACTGAGGCCTTGACAACTATGTTGGTGTTAGACGTGCGTCCGGTATCCGCCGTTAGTTCACAGGGAACTAGACAATTTATTGAGGCAGTGTGCCCCCGTTACCAAATACCATCTAGGTTCCACTTCTCTAGGCAGGCAATACCGAGAATGTACACGGACGTCAGAAAAAGACTCACCAGTGTCCTAAAAAATGCAGTTGTACCCAATGTCCACTTAACCACGGACATGTGGACAAGTGGAGCAGGGCAGGGTCAGGACTATATGACTGTGACAGCCCACTGGGTAGATGTATGGACTCCCGCCGCAAGAACAGCAGCGGCGGCACCAGTAGCAGCATCTCGCAAACGCCAACTCTTTCCTAGGCAGGCTACGCTTTGTATCACCGCTTTCCAGAATACGCACACAGCTGAAAACCTCTTACGGCAACTGAGGAAGATCATCGCGGAATGGCTTACCCCAATTGGACTCTCCTGTGGATTTGTGGCATCGGACAACGCCAGCAATATTGTGTGTGCATTAAATATGGGCAAATTCCAGCACGTCCCATGTTTTGCACATACCTTGAATTTGGTGGTGCAGAATTTTTTAAAAAACGACAGGGGCGTGCAAGAGATGCTGTCGGTGGCCAGAAGAATTGCGGGACACTTTCGGCGTACAGGCACCACGTACAGAAGACTGGAGCACCACCAAAAACTACTGAACCTGCCCTACCATCATCTGAAGCAAGAAGTGGTAAAGAGGTGGAATTCAACCCTCTATATGCTTCAGAGGTTGGAGGAGCAGCAAAAGGCCATTCAAGCCTATACAATTGAGCACGATATAGGAGGTGGAATGCACCTGTCTCAAGTGCAGTGGAGAATGATTTCAACGTTGTGCAAGGTTCTGATGCCCTTTGAACTTGCCACACGTGAAGTCAGTTCAGACACTGCCAGCCTGAGTCAGGTCATTCCCCTCATCAGGCTTTTGCAGAAGAAGCTGGAGACATTGAAGGAGGAGCTAACACGGAGCGATTCCGCTAGGCATGTGGGACTTGTGGATGGAGCCCTTAATTCGCTTAACAAGGATTCACGGGTGGTCAATCTGTTGAAATCAGAGCACTACATTTTGGCCACCGTGCTCGATCCTAGATTTAAAGCCTACCTTGGATCTCTCTTTCCGGCAGACACAAGTCTGCTGGGGTTGAAAGACCTGCTGGTGAGAAAATTGTCAAGTCAAGCGGAACGCGACCTGTCAACATCTCCTCCTTCACATTCTCCCGCAACTGGGGGTGCGAGGAAAAGGCTCAGAATTCCGAGCCCACCCGCTGGCGGTGATGCAGGGCAGTCTGGAGCGACTGCTGATGCTGACATCTGGTCCGGACTGAAGGACCTGACAACGATTACGGACATGTCGTCTACTGTCACTGCATATGATTCTCTCACCATTGAAAGAATGGTGGAGGATTATATGAGTGACCGCATCCAAGTAGGCACGTCACACAGTCCGTACTTATACTGGCAGGAAAAAGAGGCAATTTGGAGGCCCTTGCACAAACTGGCTTTATTCTACCTAAGTTGCCCTCCCACAAGTGTGTACTCCGAAAGAGTGTTTAGTGCCGCCGCTCACCTTGTCAGCAATCGGCGTACGAGGTTACATCCAGAAAATGTGGAGAAGATGATGTTCATTAAAATGAATTATAATCAATTCCTCCGTGGAGACATTGACCAGCAGCAATTGCCTCCACAAAGTACACAGGGAGCTGAGATGGTGGATTCCAGTGGGGACGAATTGATAATCTGTGAGGAGGGGGATGTACACGGTGATATATCGGAGGATGATGATGAGGTGGACATCTTGCCTCTGTAGAGCCAGTTTGTGCAAGGAGAGATTAATTGCTTCTTTTTTGGTGGGGGTCCAAACCAACCCGTCATTTCAGTCACAGTCGTGTGGCAGACCCTGTCACTGAAATGATGGGTTGGTTAAAGTGTGCATGTCCTGTTTATACAACATAAGGGTGGGTGGGAGGGCCCAAGGACAATTCCATCTTGCACCTCTTTTTTCTTTAATTTTTCTTTGCGTCATGTGCTGTTTGGGGAGGGTTTTTTGGAAGGGACATCCTGCGTGACACTGCAGTGCCACTCCTAGATGGGCCCGGTGTTTGTGTCGGCCACTAGGGTCGCTTATCTTACTCACACAGCTACCTCATTGCGCCTCTTTTTTTCTTTGCGTCATGTGCTGTTTGGGGAGGGTTTTTTGGAAGGGACATCCTGCGTGACACTGCAGTGACACTCCTAGATGGGCCCGGTGTTTGTGTCGGCCACTAGGGTCGCTTATCTTACTCACACAGCTACCTCATTGCGCCTCTTTTTTTCTTTGCGTCGTGTGCTGTTTGGGGAGGGTTTTTTGGAAGGGACATCCTGCGTGACACTGCAGTGCCACTCCTAGATGGGCCCGGTGTTTGTGTCGGCCACTAGGGTCGCTTATCTTACTCACACAGCTACCTCATTGCGCCTCTTTTTTTCTTTGCGTCATGTGCTGTTTGGGGAGGGTTTTTTGGAAGGGACATCCTGCGTGACACTGCAGTGACACTCCTAGATGGGCCCGGTGTTTGTGTCGGCCACTAGGGTCGCTTATCTTACTCACACAGCTACCTCATTGCGCCTCTTTTTTTCTTTGCGTCATGTGCTGTTTGGGGAGGGTTTTTTGGAAGGGACATCCTGCGTGACACTGCAGTGACACTCCTAGATGGGCCCGGTGTTTGTGTCGGCCACTAGGGTCGCTTATCTTACTCACACAGCTACCTCATTGCGCCTCTTTTTTTCTTTGCGTCATGTGCTGTTTGGGGAGGGTTTTTTGGAAGGGACATCCTGCGTGACACTGCAGTGACACTCCTAGATGGGCCCGGTGTTTGTGTCGGCCACTAGGGTCGCTTATCTTACTCACACAGCTACCTCATTGCGCCTCTTTTTTTCTTTGCGTCATGTGCTGTTTGGGGAGGGTTTTTTGGAAGGGACATCCTGCGTGACACTGCAGTGACACTCCTAGATGGGCCCGGTGTTTGTGTCGGCCACTAGGGTCGCTTATCTTACTCACACAGCTACCTCATTGCGCCTCTTTTTTTCTTTGCGTCATGTGCTGTTTGGGGAGGGTTTTTTGGAAGGGACATCCTGCGTGACACTGCAGTGACACTCCTAGATGGGCCCGGTGTTTGTGTCGGCCACTAGGGTCGCTTATCTTACTCACACAGCTACCTCATTGCGCCTCTTTTTTTCTTTGCGTCATGTGCTGTTTGGGGAGGGTTTTTTGGAAGGGACATCCTGCGTGACACTGCAGTGCCACTCCTAGATGGGCCCGGTGTTTGTGTCGGCCACTAGGGTCGCTTAGCTTAGTCATCCAGCGACCTAGGTGCAAATTTTAGGACTAAAAATAATATTGTGAGGTGTGAGGTATTCAGAATAGACTGAAAATGAGTGTAAATTATGGTTTTTGAGGTTAATAATACTTTGGGATCAAAATGACCCCCAAATTCTATGATTTAAGCTGTTTTTTAGTGTTTTTTAAAAAAAAACACCCGAATCCAAAACACACCCGAATCCGACAAAAAAAATTCGGTGAGGTTTTGCCAAAACGCGGTCGAACCCAAAACACGGCCGCGGAACCGAACCCAAAACCAAAACACAAAACCCGAAAAATTTCCGGCGCTCATCTCTAGTTATAGCAGGAGTACATATTTTAAGTACAGTGCACACTTTTGCTGCCAGAGTGCCACTGCCAGTGTGACTGACCAGTGACCACTGACCACCAGTATTGTGATTGTCTGCTGACCACCAGTATATTGTGATTGTCTGCCTGAAAAAGTTAAACACTCGTCGTGTGGTGTTTTTATAAACGCATTCTGCAGACAGTGTCCAGCAGGTCCGTCATTACATAATATATACCTGTCCGGCTGCAGTACTAGTGTGATATATATATTTTTTAATTTTATCTCATTATCATCCAGTCTATATTAGCAGCAGACACAGTACGGTAGTCCACGGCTGTAGCTCCCTCTGTGTCGGCAGTCGCTCGTCCATCCATAATTGTATACCACCTACCCGTGGTTTTTTTTTTTTTCTATCTTCTTGATACTAGTAGCTTACTTTAGGAGTCTGCAGTGCTGAGTCTGACAGACAGTGTCCAGCAGGTCCGTCATTACATAATATATACCTGTCCGGCTGCAGTACTAGTGTGATATATATATATATTTTAATTTTATCTCATTATCATCCAGTCTATATTAGCAGCAGACACAGTACGGTAGTCCACGGCTGTAGCTACCTCTGTGTCGGCAGTCGCTCGTCATCCATAAGTATACTAGTATCCATCCATCTCCATTGTTTACCTGAGGTGCCTTTTAGTTGTGCCTATTAAAATATGGAGAACAAAAATGTTGAGGTTCCAAAAATAGGGAAAGATCAAGATCGACTTCCACCTCGTGCTGAAGCTGCTGCCACTAGTCATGGCCGAGACGATGAAATGCCAGCAACGTCGTCTGCCAAGGCCGATGCCCAATGTCATAGTACAGAGCATGTAAAATCCAAAACACCAAATATCAGTAAAAAAAGGACTCAAAAATCTAAAATAAAATTGTCGGAGGAGAAGCGTAAACTTGCCAATATGCCATTTACCACACGGAGTGGCAAGGAATGGCTGAGGCCCTGGCCTATGTTCATGGCTAGTGGTTCAGCTTCACATGAGGATGGAAGCACTCAGCCTCTCGCTAGAAAAATGAAAAGACTCAAGCTGGCAAAAGCACAGCAAAGAACTGTGCGTTCTTCGAAATCCCAAATCCACAAGGAGAGTCCAATTGTGTCGGTTGCGATGCCTGACCTTCCCAACACTGGACGTGAAGAGCATGCGCCTTCCACCATTTGCACGCCCCCTGCAAGTGCTGGAAGGAGCACCCGCAGTCCAGTTCCTGATAGTCAGATTGAAGATGTCAGTGTTGAAGTACACCAGGATGAGGAGGATATGGGTGTTGCTGGCGCTGGGGAGGAAATTGACAAGGAGGATTCTGATGGTGAGGTGGTTTGTTTAAGTCAGGCACCCGGGGAGACACCTGTTGTCCGTGGGAGGAATATGGCCATTGACATGCCTGGTGAAAATACCCAAAAAATCAGCTCTTCGTTGTGGAAGTATTTCAACAGAAATGCGGACAACATTTGTCAAGCCGTGTGTTGCCTTTGTCAAGCTGTAATAAGTAGGGGTAAGGACGTTAACCACCTCGGAACATCCTCCCTTATACGTCACCTGCAGCGCATTCATAATAAGTCAGTGACAAGTTCAAAAACTTTGGGCGACAGCGGAAGCAGTCCACTGACCAGTAAATCCCTTCCTCTTGTAACCAAGCTCACGCAAACCACCCCACCAACTCCCTCAGTGTCAATTTCCTCCTTCCCCAGGAATGCCAATAGTCCTGCAGGCCATGTCACTGGCAATTCCGACGAGTCCTCTCCTGCCTGGGATTCCTCCGATGCATCCTTGCGTGTAACGCCTACTGCTGCTGGCGCTGCTGTTGTTGCTGCTGGGAGTCGATGGTCATCCCAGAGGGGAAGTCGTAAGCCCACTTTTACTACTTCCACCAAGCAATTGACTGTCCAACAGTCCTTTGCGAGGAAGATGAAATATCACAGCAGTCATCCTGTTGCAAAGCGGATAACTGAGGCCTTGACAACTATGTTGGTGTTAGACGTGCGTCCGGTATCCGCCGTTAGTTCACAGGGAACTAGACAATTTCTTGAGGTAGTGTGCCCCCGTTACCAAATACCATCTAGGTTCCACTTCTCTAGGCAGGCGATACCAAGAATGTACACGGACGTCAGAAAAAGATTCACCAGTGTCCTAAAAAATGCAGTTGTACCCAATGTCCACTTAACCACGGACATGTGGACAAGTGGAGCAGGGCAGGGTCAGGACTATATGACTGTGACAGCCCACTGGGTAGATGTATGGACTCCCGCCGCAAGAACAGCAGCGGCGGCACCAGTAGCAGCATCTCGCAAACGCCAACTCTTTCCTAGGCAGGCTACGCTTTGTATCACCGGTTTCCAAAATACGCACACAGCTGAAAACCTCTTACGGCAACTGAGGAAGATCATCGCGGAATGGCTTACCCCAATTGGACTCTCCTGTGGATTTGTGGCATCGGACAACGCCAGCAATATTGTGTGTGCATTAAATATGGGCAAATTCCAGCACGTCCCATGTTTTGCACATACCTTGAATTTGGTGGTGCAGAATTATTTAAAAAACGAGAGGGGCGTGCAAGAGATGCTGTCGGTGGCCAGAAGAATTGCGGGACACTTTCGGCGTACAGCCACCACGTACAGAAGACTGGAGCAACACCAAAAACGCCTGAACCTGCCCTGCCATCATCTGAAGCAAGAAGTGGTAACGAGGTGGAATTCAACCCTATATATGCTTCAGGGGTTGGAGGAGCAGCAAAAGGCCATTCAAGCCTATACAATTGAGCACGATATAGGAGGTGGAATGCACCTGTCTCAAGCGCAGTGGAGAATGATTTCAACGTTGTGCAAGGTTCTGCTGCCCTTTGAACTTGCCACACGTGAAGTCAGTTCAGACACTGCCAGCCTGAGTCAGGTCATTCCCCTCATCAGGCTTTTGCAGAAGAAGCTGGAGACATTGAAGGAGGAGCTAACACAGAGCGATTCCGCTAGGCATGTGGGACTTGTGGATGGAGCCCTTAATTCGCTTAACAAGGATTCACGGGTGGTCAATATGTTGAAATCAGAGCACTACATTTTGGCCACCGTGCTCGATCCTAGATTTAAAACCTACCTTAGATCTCTCTTTCCGGCACACACAAGTCTGCTGGGGTTCAAAGACCTGCTGGTGAGAAAATTGTCAAGTCAAGCGGAACGCGACCTGTCAACATCTCCTCCTTCACATTCTCCCGCAACTGGGGGTGCGAGGAAAAGGCTCAGAATTCCGAGCCCACCCGCTGGCGGTGATGCAGGGCAGTCTGGAGCGACTGCTGATTTCTGGTCCGGACTGAAGGACCTGACAACGATTACGGACATGTCGTCTACTGGCACTGCATATGATTCGATCCCCATTGAAAGAATGGTGGAGGATTATATGAGTGACCGCATCCAAGTAGGCACGTCAGACAGTCCGTACTTATACTGGCAGGAAAAAGAGGCAATTTGGAGGCCCTTGCACAAACTGGCTTTATTCTACCTAAGTTGCCCTCCCACAAGTGTGTACTCCGAAAGAGTGTTTAGTGCCGCCGCTCACCTTGTCAGCAATCGGCGTACGAGGTTACTTCCAGAAAATGTGGAGAAGATGATGTTCATTAAAATGAATTATAATCAATTCCTCCGTGGAGACATTGACCAGCAGCAATTGCCTCCACAAAGTACACAGGGAGCTGAGATGGTGGATTCCAGTGGGGACGAATTGATAATCTGTGAGGAGGGGGATGTACACGGTGATATATCGGAGGATGATGATGAGGTGGACATCTTGCCTCTGTAGAGCCAGTTTGTGCAAGGAGAGATTAATTGCTTCTTTTTTGGTGGGGGTCCAAACCAACCCGTCATTTCAGTCACAGTCGTGTGTCAGACCCTGTCACTGAAATGATGGGTTGGTTAAAGTGTGCATGTCCTGTTTATACAACATAAGGGTGGGTGGGAGGGCCCAAGGACAATTCCATCTTGCACCTCTTTTTTCTTTAATTTTTCTTTGCGTCATGTGCTGTTTGGGGAGTATTTTTTTGAAGGGCCATCCTGCGTGACACTGCAGTGCCACTCCTAGATGGGCCAGGTGTTTGTGTCGGCCACTAGGGTCGCTTATCTTACTCACACAGCTACCTCATTGCGCCTCTTTTTTTCTTTGCGTCATGTGCTGTTTGGGGAGTGTTTTTTGGAAGGGCCATCCTGCGTGACACTGCAGTGCCACTCCTAGATGGGCCAGGTGTTTGTGTCGGCCACTAGGGTCGCTTATCTTACTCACACAGCTACCTCATTGCGCCTCTTTTTTTCTTTGCGTCATGTGCTGTTTGGGGAGTGTTTTTTGGAAGGGCCATCCTGCGTGACACTGCAGTGCCACTCCTAGATGGGCCAGGTGTTTGTGTCGGCCACTAGGGTCGCTTATCTTACTCACACAGCTACCTCATTGCGCCTCTTTTTTTCTTTGCGTCATGTGCTGTTTGGGGAGTGTTTTTTGGAAGGGCCATCCTGCGTGACACTGCAGTGCCACTCCTAGATGGGCCAGGTGTTTGTGTCGGCCACTAGGGTCGCTTATCTTACTCACACAGCTACCTCATTGCGCCTCTTTTTTTCTTTGCGTCATGTGCTGTTTGGGGAGGGTTTTTTGGAAGGGCCATCCTGCGTGACACTGCAGTGCCACTCCTAGATGGGCCAGGTGTTTGTGTCGGCCACTAGGGTCGCTTATCTTACTCACACAGCTACCTCATTGCGCCTCTTTTTTTCTTTGCGTCATGTGCTGTTTGGGGAGTGTTTTTTGGAAGGGCCATCCTGCGTGACACTGCAGTGCCACTCCTAGATGGGCCAGGTGTTTGTGTCGGCCACTAGGGTCGCTTATCTTACTCACACAGCTACCTCATTGCGCCTCTTTTTTTCTTTGCGTTATGTGCTGTTTGGGGAGTGTTTTTTGGAAGGGCCATCCTGCGTGACACTGCAGTGCCACTCCTAGATGGGCCAGGTGTTTGTGTCGGCCACTAGGGTTGCTTAGCTTAGTCATCCAGCGACCTCGGTGCAAATTTTAGGACTAAAAATAATATTGTGAGGTGTGAGGTGTTCAGAATAGACTGAAAATGAGTGGAAATTATGGTTTTTGAGCTTAATAATACTTTGGGATCAAAATGACCCCCAAATTCTATGATTTAAGCTGTTTTTTAGTGTTTTTTGAAAAAAACACCCGAATCCAAAACACACCCGAATCCGACAAAAAAAATTCGGTGAGGTTTTGCCAAAACGCGGTCGAACCCAAAACACGGCCGCGGAACCGAACCCAAAACCAAAACACAAAACCCGAAAAATTTCAAGTGCACATCTCTAGTATGTAATGCCAGGGCCGCAGGGACCAATATAAAAGTTTCCCCCAGCTGTGGCATTATTTATCTGGCTAGTTGAGCCCGGTGCTGGTTTCAGAAATACGGGGGACCCCTACGCATTTTGTCCCCCGTATTTTTGGAACCAGGACCAGGCGCAGAGCCCGGTGCTGGTTGTTTAAATATGGGGGAACCCCTGTCACTTTTTTCCCATATTTTTTCAACCAGGGCCGGCTCAAAGAGCCCGAGGCTGGTTTTGCTTAGGAGGGGGGACCCCACGCATTTTTTTTGGGAAAAATTAACACTTTCCCACCCCTTCCCACTGAAAAACATGCACGGATCTCATGGATCCGTGCATGCCTATCCGAACATGGTAAAAAAAAGCAGGTCTGTTTTTTTTTAGCACTTTTTCACGATTTGTATTTTATCACGGCAGTGTTTGGCTATTGTCGGCAGTGTTTGTGATTTGCACTTTTTAGTAAATGACCGATTTCTACCAAATTCCAGGCGTATTTGACCGATGGTGTATTGATTCGTAATCTTTTCCTAGGACTTCCAAAAAAATACGAATGCCCTCATCACTGCCGTGATTTGAGTTTAGTAAATTCCCGAGATGACACTTTGAAGAAAAAACACCATCTCGGTCAAAATCGGGACCTTAGTAAATATACCCCATAGACGGGAAGGAATGCATATTTTGTGGGTTTCAAACTGTACTTTGGGAAAATGCGTATGAAAATGATTTGTTTCTTTTGTGATAACATATGAATATTTCCTTGCATCGGTTCAAAGTTTTAGGGTTGTGCTCATGGATTACTGCATCAAGATGGTGGAGTTATTCTTAAACAATAAAATTTGGCAAGAAAAAAACGGGGGGTGTGACACAGTGACAGAACACGGGGGGGGGGGGGTGACAGTGACAGAACATGGGGGGGGTGACACGGTGACAGAACACGGGGGGGTGACAGAGACAGAACATGGGGGGGTTATACGTGACAGAACACAGGTGTGACACGGTGACAGAACACGGGGGTGTGACACGGTAACAGAACACGGGGGGGGTGACACAGTGACAGAACACTGGGTGTGGCACGGTGACAGAACACGGTGGGGGTGACACGGCGACAGAACACGGGGGGTGTGACACAGTGACAGAACACGGGGGGGGTGACAGTGACAGAACATGGGGGGTGTGACACAGTGACAGAACACGGGGGGGTGACAGTGACAGAACATGGAGGGGGTGACACGGTGACAGAACACGGGGGGGTGACAGTGACAGAACATGGGGGGGTTATACGTGACAGGACACGGGGGTGACATGGTGACAGAACACGGTGGGGGTGACACGGTGACAGAACACGGGGGGGGGTGACACGGTGACAGAACACGGGGGTGACACGGTGACAGAACACGGGGGTGTGACACGGTGACAGAACACGGGGGGGGTGACACGGTGACAGAACACGGGGTGTGTGACACGGTGACAGACCACGGGGGGTGTGACACAGTGACAGAACACGGTGGGTGTGACACGGTGACAGAACACGGTGGGGGTGACACGGTGACAGAACACGGGGGGTGTGACACAGTGACAGAACACGGGGGGGTGACGGTGACAGAACATGGGGGTGTGACACAGTGACAGAACACAGGGGGGTGACAGTGACAGAACACGGGGAGGTTATACGTGACAGAACACGGGAGGGGTTGGTATAGCGAGAGCTAAAGATCTCTCCCCCAAACCTAAAAACAGACTGACGCCACTGCCCGCACACACAAATATACGCACACACACACACACACACACACACACACACACACACACACACACACACACACACACACACACACACCCTTTCTTTCTCTCACTCACTTTTCCCATTAACTTTATTGATCTGGCTGGCAGTGGCAGGAAGGATGGATCTGTAGCAGTCTGGCTCTTGTCCCGTGTAGATCCGCCCCCGGAGGTCCTGTGTAGCCCCGCCCCTCCTCGACACGTAGCTCCGCCCCTTTTGGCTGAACCCAGCCGTTGTCACTGGGGACTCTGGAGGAGGCTGCTACAACGCGGTGACGTCACTTTAGGTCAACCGCAGGGCAGAAAGTTCCCATCATTGGTTACAATGTAGCGCATAGGCGCTACATTGTAACACTGCCGTGTGCTGCCTGTCAGTGAGGACAGGACCACACAGCTGATCAGGAGAGTGCTACAACGTGGCGCTCCCTGATTGGCTGAAGAAACCCACTTAGACAGAAGTCAAAGTGGGTTTCTGGCATTCGTGGAAAGGTGACCCATGTGCAAACATGGGTCCCCTTTCAGTTCGTGGTCGGGACACCGTTTTGTTTTTTTTGTCAAGTACGTGGATTACCCCTGGATTTCCAGAGGAGCCTGGACCCCTGGATCTCGTGAGTATAATTTCTTCAACAGGTACCCCTTGGATTCTACTGGAGAAGAGGACCGACCTGCGTGGGAACTTAAGGTAAGTATGTATGTATGTGTGTATGTATGTAATAAAATTATACTTTCACGGTGTGTGTGTCTTGTCTTTTTTTGGGTATTTTTTTAGTAGTAGTACTACAGGTACCAGCGGGCCCGTTTTTCCGTCGCATGCTGGTACTTGTGGTTCTCCAAGTACCAGCATGCGGGGGAGGCTTGCTGGGCCTTGTAGTACTGCTACTAAAAACAATATATTTTCTTTTACAACAAAGGCTATCAGCCTCCCCATCCGCAGCCCATTGGATGGGGGGGGACAGCCTCGGGCTTCACCCCTGGCCCTTGGGTGGCTGGGGGGGGGGACCCCTTGATTGAAGGGGTCCCCACTCCCCCAGGGTACCCCGGCCAGGAGTGACTAGTTGGATTTTTGATGCCACGGCCGCAGGGCACTATATAAAAGTGACCCCCGGCTGTGGCATTATCTGTCCAGCTAGTGGAGCCCGGTGCTGGTTTTAAAAATACGGGGGACCCCTACTCTTTTTGTCCCCCGTATTTTTGGGACCAGGACCAGGCGCAGAGCCCGATGCTGGTTGCTTAAATATGGGGGAACCCCTGTCATTTTTTTTCCCATATTTCTGCAACCAGGATCGGCTCAAAGAGCCCGAGGCTGGTTATACTTAGGAGGGGGGACCCCACGCAATTTTTTTTGAAAAAATAAGCACTTTCCCACCCCTTCCCACTGATATACATGCACGGATCTCATGGATCCGTGCATGCCTATCCAATCACGAATAAAAAAAAAAGGTCTGTTTTTTTTTAGCACTTTTTTACGAGTTGTAATTTTTCACGGCAGTGTTTGTTTGTTTTTTGCTTTGCACTTCTTAGTAAATGACCGAGATTCATACTTAAACAGCCGCGTTTTGACCGATGGTGTATTCATTCGTAATTTTTTACTTGGACTTGCAAAAAATTACGAATGCCCTCATCTCTGCCGTGATTAGTGTTTAGTAAATTACCGAGATGACACTTTGATGAAAAAACGGCATCTCGGTCAAAATCGGGAGCTTAGTAAATTTACCCCTATGTCTTTCTCTCTCTCTCACACACACACATTGCACACCACACAGATACTGCGGGGTAAATTTACTAAGATTCGTATTTTCCCGTTTCAGGTCAAAGTTCAATCACGAATGACATCGAAAGTGTAAAACTGCAACTTTTTGAATTTGTTACGATGGATTTACTAATCTGTCGTATTCGGGTTTTTCTTTTCTTCCGATGTCGATGTCATTCGTGTTTTTTTTGTGTTTTTTACGGCAGTGATTAGCAAAACACTGCCGACTTTTTTACAATTAATCTCGGCCAGATCTGTGTGATCCGTGCTGGGGTTCTATTTTTTTTTTTTTTTTAATTAAACACTGTAAAATTTAAAAAAAAAATTGCGTGGGGTCCCCCCTCCTAAGCATAACCAGCCTCGGGCTCTTTGAGCCGATCCTGGTTGCAGAAATATGGGGGAAAAAATGACAGGGGTTCCCCCATATTTAAGCAACCAGCATCGGGCTCTGCGCCTGGTCCTGGTCCCAAAAATACGGGGGACAAAAAGAGTAGGGGTCCCCCGTATTTTTAAAACCAGCACCGGGCTCCACTAGCTGGACAGATAATGCCACAGCCGGGGGTCACTTTTATATAGTGCCCTGCGGCCGTGGCATCAAAAATCCAACTAGTCACTCCTGGCCGGGGTACCCTGGGGGAGTGGGGACCCCTTCAATCAAGGGGTCCCCCCCCCCAGCCACCCAAGGGCCAGGGGTGAAGCCTGAGGCTGTCCCCCCCCATCCAATGGGCTGCGGATGGGGAGGCTGATAGCCTTTGTTGTAAAAGAAAAGATATTGTTTTTAGTAGCAGTACTACAAGGCCCAGCAAGCCTCCCCCGCATGCTGGTACTTGGAGAACCACAAGTACCAGCATGCGACGGAAAAACGGGCCCGCTGGTACCTGTAGTACTACTACTAAAAAAATACCCAAAAAAAGACAAGACACACACACCGTGAAAGTATAATTTTATTACATACATACACACATACATACATACTTACCTTAAGTTCCCACGCAGGTCGGTCCTCTTCTCCAGTAGAATCCAAGGGGTACCTGTTGAAGAAATTATACTCACGAGATCCAGGGGTCCAGGGTCCTCGGGGAATCCAGGTGTAATCCACGTACTTGAAAAAAATAACAAAACGGACACTCGAGCCACGCACTAAAAGGGGACCCATGTTTGCACATGGATCCCCTTTTCCCGACTGCCAGAAACCCACTCTGACTGATGTCTAAGTGGGTTTCTTCAGCCAATCAGGGAGTGCCACGTTGTAGCACTCTCCTGATCAGCTGTGTGCTCCTGTCCTCACTGACAGGCAGCACACGGCAGTGTTACAATGTAGCGCCTATGCGCTCCATTGTAACCAATGCTGGGAACTTTCTTGCTCAGCGGTGACGTCACTTTAGGTCAACCGCAGGGCAGAAAGTTCCCATCATTGGTTACAATGTAGCGCATAGGCGCTACATTGTAACACTGCCGTGTGCTGCCTGTCAGTGAGGACAGGAGCACACAGATGATCAGGAGAGTGCTACAACGTGGCGCTCCCTGATTGGCTGAAGAAACCCACTTAGACAGAAGTCAAAGTGGGTTTCTGGCATTCGTGGAAAGGTGACCCATGTGCAAACATGGGTCCCCTTTCAGTTCGTGGTCGGGACACCGTTTTGTTATTTTTTTCAAGTACGTGGATTACCCCTGGATTTCCCGAGGAGCCTGGACCCCTGGATCTCGTGAGTATAATTTCTTCAACAGGTACCCCTTGGATTCTACTGGAGAAGAGGACCGACCTGCGTGGGAACTTAAGGTAAGTATGTATGTATGTGTGTATGTATGTAATAAAATTATACTTTCACGGTGTGTGTGTCTTGTCTTTTTTTGGGTATTTTTTTAGTAGTAGTACTACAGGTACCAGCGGGCCCGTTTTTCCGTCGCATGCTGGTACTTGTGGTTCTCCAAGTACCAGCATGCGGGAGAGGCTTGCTGGGCCTTGTAGTACTGCTACTAAAAACAATATCTTTTCTTTTACAACAAAGGCTATCAGCCTCCCCATCCGCAGCCCATTGGATGGGGGGGGGACAGCCTCGGGCTTCACCCCTGGCCCTTGGGTGGCTGGGGGGGGGGGACCCCTTGATTGAAGGGGTCCCCACTCCCCCAGGGTACCCCGGCCAGGAGTGACTAGTTGGATTTTTGATGCCACGGCCGCAGGGCACTATATAAAAGTGACCCCCGGCTGTGGCATTATCTGTCCAGCTTGTGGAGCCCGGTGCTGGTTTTAAAAATACGGGGGACCCCTACTCTTTTTGTCCCCCGTATTTTTGGGACCAGGACCAGGCGCAGAGCCCGATGCTGGTTGCTTAAATATGGGGGAACCCCTGTCATTTTTTTTCCAATATTTCTGCAACCAGGATCGGCTCAAAGAGCCCGAGGCTGGTTATGCTTAGGAGGGGGGACCCCACGCAATTTTTTTTGAAAAAATAAGCACTTTCCCACCCCTTCCCACTGATATACATGCACGGATCTCATGGATCCGTGCATGCCTATCCAATCACGAATAAAAAAAAAAGGTCTGGTTTTTTTTAGCACTTTTTTACGAGTTGTAATTTTTCACGGCAGTGTTTGTTTGTTTTTTGCTTTGCACTTCTTAGTAAATGACCGAGATTCATACTTAAACAGCCGCGTTTTGACCGATGGTGTATTCATTCGTAATTTTTTACTTGGACTTGCAAAAAATTACGAATGCCCTCATCTCTGCCGTGATTAGTGTTTAGTAAATTACCGAGATGACACTTTGATGAAAAAACGGCATCTCGGTCAAAATCGGGAGCTTAGTAAATTTCCCCCTGCATGTATATATATATATATAGAGAGAGAGAGTGTGAGAGAGTGAGATATATAGAGATATACATATACATGCATACATACATACATACATACATACATACATACATACAAACATACACACACACACATACCCGGGGCCTGGCTGAGAGGAGGAGACAGTTTGCCAGGTCACTGCAGATTGTGGGAAGCGTAGCTGCTGTGGCTAAGCACGTGCAGAGAGCTCTTCCGACTAGAGCTCCCTCCAGCAGCAGCTGTGATCACAATTGCGGTAGCGATCGTAGTCACAGTTTGTATTGAGATGGTGACACAGCTGTCTCGGTCTTTGAAAAAAATGTGTATGCAGAAACCCCCCTGCGTGCACCACTGCTATACACACAATTCTGAATTGCAGTGAGTTTTAGTTGCATGCCCACAACAATCCCATAATACTCTTAGCCCAGGGCCCCACTTCCTCCCCTAGGGTTCAGGATTCAGACTTGAATTGCACATTATACATATTTTCTGCAGTGCATTGCAGTTATTAATCTGGTACATTATCATGCATGCACTAGCAGTATTTACTATATATATTTATCATGGGGCCCATACCATGGTTAGCCAAGCCTCTGTGGCAGCTGGCCACACTCCTAAGCATGGGCCTCTACCACTGCAGCCCCCGGTGGGCCCTCCGTGCCCCAGTCCAACACAGAATGCCGGTGGGGGGCGAGCGCAACAAGTCCCCTTGCCGGCTCGCTGTGCTCGCCATGCTGCAGGCTCAGTGGCAACCTGTGGTCGCCACAGGTTCTATTCCCACTCTATGGGTGTCGTGGACACCTACAAGTGGGAATAGTCCCTGTTGGTCAGCATGCCGACTGTTGGGATTGTGAAGGTGTGGAATGTATGTATGAGTCTCCACTCTCTGCCTTTTGGGCAGCCCTAGCCTGCTTCTACAGACTGCAGCCAATGCAGTCCATAGAAGCCAGGGGTTGGCGCATGTGCTGTGCCGGCACAACTACTGCGCCAGTCCCGGCATCTGTGAACTACATTGTACAGATGCCGGGACCCAGGTGGCGGCAGGAACAAGGGACCCGGTGGTGGGTACCAGGGAGGGGGGACCCAGCATCATGACTTGCGGCAGCCACCCTCCTCCATCGAGGTAGGAGCCGCCGCTGAAATCAACCATCATATAACATTATGTAAAGTTTCAGTTGTCTGTTGTAATGTAAAAAAGCAAAGTTCCTCTTTACCTGTCAATCTGTAGCCCAGCATATTAATGATCCTGGCTGCTGTCTGTGTCCAGTAGGTCATACCTGAGTCTTGTGTTGTGTACTGTATAAATAGGATGACTTAGGTTTGACATGCTGTAATGTTTAACTAACCTCCCCCTCTCTGATACACAAACTATCACTTTCTTTTGTCTCATGGAAGTGTTTAATAATTTACTAGATACAAGTTTTTTCTCTACATCATAATGGTCCGTAGGGAGTCACAGAGGGGGTTATTCAGAGTTGAACAGAAGTCCATTGCAATTTTTACTGTAGCGGACTGTTCATGCGCAATTTATAGCAGATCTCTGTCACCCCGATACTTATCTTCGTGATGCCGACGGTCGGTGTTCTGATGCCGGGATTCTGAGTGGTGTTGGGATTCTGGCATTGGTCACATGGCCGCTGGCATCACGACCGCCGTTTGGATGTGGGATAGGTGAGTATGTTGTAGGCATAACCAGAGCCTGATTATCAATGGGGCGGATGGAGCTGCAGCTCCAGGCCCCCCATTGAAAATAGGCCTACAGGATCCCCTGCAGCACTACCTCCCAGTGCTGACAGGAAAACGTTTTTCCTGCCACCACCAGCCCAGCTCACTCCCCTTCCTGACCCCAGCCAGCCAACAAAAGTCCCTCCTCCTATGTCAGATTCTTGGCCAGCCGCACCATCTCCTGGACCTGTATGAAGCTCCGCCTCCTGCACCCGTCGGAAGCTCCGCCTCTCGCACCCGTCAAACAGTCAGTCTCCAGCACCCGTCGGAAGCTCCGCCTCCTGGACCCTACAAAACAAAGCCCCGCCTCCCGCAACCGTCAGAAGCTCCGCCTCCCGCACCCGTCAGAAGCTCCGCCTCCCGCACCCGTCAGACAGTCTGTCTCCAGCACCCATCAGAAGCCCTGCCTCCCGGACCTTTCCAAACAAAGCCCCGCCTCCTGTACCCGTTGGAAGTTTTGCAGCTCCGCAGGCACGATGTCAGTGTCAGAAGTTCAGGACTTTTGAAGCTAGATCAGCAGTAGGTGAGTAGAGTCCAGTGGGGATGCCTGGGGGGTGGTGGTGAGGACTGTTTAGGACAGAGGTCTACTACTTGGTTACAGGAATTTCACAATACAGCAGTTATCACAGGGGTCACAGCTCTTCCTGTAAACATACTCCGCCCCTGACACAATTTTTGCTCCTACCCTGTCATCTGCCCCCTTTCCACCATTATCTATGCCTCCCTCTCCACCTGTATCCTTGCTCCCTCTCCACCTGCATCTCTGCCCCCTCTCCCCCTGTATGTCTACCCCCTCTCCACCTGCGTCTCTGCCCCCTCTCCACCTTTATGTCTACCCCCTCTCCACCTGCATCTCTGCTCACTCTCCACCTGCGTCTCTGCCCCCTCTCCACCTGTATGTCTACCCCCTCTCCCCCTGTATGTCTACCCCCTCTCCACCTGCGTCTCTGCTCACTCTCCACCTGCGTCTCTGCCCCCTCTCCACCTGCGTCTCTGCCCCCTCTCCACCTGCGTCTCTGCCCCCTCTCCACTTGTATGTCTACCCCCTCTCCACCTGCGTCTCTGCCCCCTCTCCACCTCAGGTGTGACAGGGACATGACAGAACACAGGGCATGGGAGAGATTGGTATTAGGGATAAAACAGTGGTGACAGTGACAGACAGATGTGTATTACCGGAGTCACTGCTGCTGTCCTACTCGAACCTGTTGGGATCTGTTGCTGCTGCTGCTGGAGACTTGGCAGGGCTGACTCTCTCAGGCTGGAGTACTGCTTCCTCCGCCCGCCCACATCCCTCCCCCCACTCCTCAGTCACACACCACGGACCTCGCTGCTGCCGGCAATGTGGTAAGGGGAGACTGGGAGTGACTGGTTATCTCCCAGTCCAAGGAGACGTTACGACCGGAGGGAGGTAAGGGGTGGAGCCTGCATGCAGCGCGGACTTCTCTGTAGCGCTGGCCGCAGGTTAATGTGTGAGGAGGTGGGCGCACCTCACCGCGGGCGGCAGCACTGCAGCTAGCGGTGGGGTTGCTGTGGCTGGAGATGACAGAGGAGGTACGGCATCTGCACAGCGGCAGGTGCCCCACAAAACTGCAGCTATGAAGCATTGTGTGTGCCAGAGAGTGAAGCTGTTCCATGCCAGCGAGCCCCTACTAAGCGTACTGATGTGGGGGGTCAAGCACATGGTGAGTCGGTGCACCTGTCTGTCTGTACGGCGTTCGTGTACCCCCTCACTCACCCCTGCCTGTGCCATGCCCGTGGCAGCTGCTTTTGCTCCTAGTCTCCTATAGATTTGCCCAGATCTGTGACTCATTTGACTAAGTCTTCCCAGCGTTGTGACTCCGCCCAGCGTTATACACACAGGCACAGAGTCACAGATCTGGGCTATTATATAGGAGATTGTGATATGGTGGCATATATATTCTCAAATTACAATTATGTGTGGTTTGGATTTGAAAGCGGGTGGGTGCAGAGAGGTAGAGGTGTGTCTCTGTGGCGCTGTTTTCGTTTCATTTAGGTAGGGACTGCTAGCGATTATGGATGGTGTTGGATGGGTGGTTACAAAAGTGGGCTGTGGATAGGGGTGTTGTTCCAGAAGTGATGTTGCAAATGGGGTCTGTACATGGCGTGAGTGGTGGAGGGGCGACTGTGGGGGGGATGGAAATGGTGGAGGGGCTAGGGACGTGGTGTGTGTGAGGGAGAATTGGGTGGTGGAAAAGTGGCTTCAGAGGGGGTGCTGCTTATGGCAGAGGGGGTTCTTAGGTGCTGCTGGTGGGGGTGGTTCATGTGGTTTCAGTTCAGGAGTGGAGGTTGTATGTGATAGGTTTGAGGGGGGTTGGTGCAGGATTGTGGTGGGTGGTGAAGGTAGTGTGGTTGGTGGAGAGGTGTTTACGAGAAGTAAGTTGTTTGGATTGGGGGTCCCCAAGATGTTGTTACTGCTCTATGACCGTGCAGGGTCAAGAGCGTGGATGGGGCCCAGTGAGTGTATATGCCGTGGCCTTGGGGTTGAGAAATGTCGGAGGGGACTGGAGGTGTTGTGCTTGGGGGAGTGGTGAATGCGGGGACCAGGGGGATGGTGGAGGGGAGTGAAAGGTGCCATGGGTGTGGGGGGTCCACATGGGGTGGGTGGATGGTGGAGGGTATTGGGGGTGTGATGTTTGGAGGGGAGGGTGGGGGGAGTGGGGTAAGCGGATGGGGAAGGGTGTGTTGAAGAGCAGGGGGTGGTGGATGGGTTGTGTATATGTGGAAGGTGGGTGCAAGGTATGGGGCTAGCTTGGAAGGGGGATGGGCTTGTGAGGATGCGGCGGGTGTAGCACTGGCATGTGCGTTGTTGTTGTTGGGGATGTCAAAATTACATTTTGTGTGTTTTGGATTTGAAAGGGGGTGGGTACAGTGAGGTGGACGGGTGTCTCCACGCCGCTGTTTTCTTGTAATTTAAGTAGTGCCTGCTAGCGGGTTTGGATAGTGTAGAACGTGGTGTGTGTGGTGGATGGGTGTTTACAAAAGGGGGTATCAAATAATAATAACCCCAATATTATTGAGGTATAAAATCAGGCGCAAAAAATCTCAATATAAAAATTAATATATGAAGTAAAATGACACTTAGAGTAATCAATATGCAGCTCCCTTGTGATAATCTGCAGTTATCAGAAATAAATCATAAAAGAAATAGAAGAAAGAGAGCGCAATAATACAATAGTATGATTCAATATATCACATTTATTATGCATTTAAAATAGTATAAACATATGACCCATATTGATTTAAATAACGATTAGACAATTAAAAGAGCTCAATGGTTTGTTTTGGGTTAATAGGGTGCAGTCCCGCTGAGGATAAGAAGAAAAAATCTGTGTATCAAGTGTTTCACAGCTGGCCATCTTAAAAATCAACCACCGTAAACAAAATCCTTTATATAAGTTTGTATGATTCAAGGATCAGCAACGAGCCCCAGGCGGGCTCTTCTCAGCAAGGAGAATGTTCCTACCACTGATAGTATCCGGAACTATATATTGATGCTGGAGACCTAAGTGTGTTTTAACTGTGAAGTCAGTATAGATGAGCCGTGGTAAAAGGATAAACGGTTTTAATTATCTTTGTCCTCAGGTCTGCGTACTGCAATTACCCCAACCAAGGTGGTCCTTGACGCGTTTCTCTGCTCCTATGGACCTGCGGTTTCAAAGATAATCTCATGAAAAACATGATGTGACATGCAAAATCAGGAGTCATTTTCGTGTTCAGAAGCCAAAAATCTTTAAGTATCACATAAATTTGTTAAAAAAGCTTTTTCATCGCAGAGTACTCTGGGCCCTCTTGTCTGAAAGGGCCGACCGCCAGATCGGAGCTCTAATCCGATTCGCTACGCTGCGCTCCCCTCCCCACTGGTAGCCCAGCCGTCATGCTCATCACAGCCGCCGGCGCTGGAGACCTGGCTGGGTTGCTTACTGAGTGACGGCTGAGTGACTGCCGCCCAATAGGATGTCAAGCAGCAGCCTGCGGCTCAGTGACTGGCTGAGCAGACAGGCTGCAGGGAAGAAGGAAGTTCCCTTCCCTTGAAGCGTGTGGAGTACTGTGGATTTGTGGCTGTGCTGGCAGGGTGGAGATAGAGAGGAAGCTTCAGGCTCTCACTCTCCAATTTGTAAGTCAGTATTTATTTATTTTTAAGTTATGCTTTCAATTTGAAGGTAGGCTCTGGGTTTTATATATTTATCTATCTGTGTGTTCCCGGCACTCGAACATCCTCAATGAATGCCCCGGTGCCTTCCCGTGCTGGACGTAAATGTAGGAATTGGTAGAAAGGCGGCACTCAGTAGGGACTTGAACAGCAACGCCAAATAAAGAGACTAAGCTCTTAGGTCAGGTTAACGTTTCAGTTATATTTAACTTACGTCAGAACCAAAACAGCATTAACAAACACATACAGTACCTTTATACCTCCCCCTCTCCTCGTGCAGACTCCCTTCCGGCCCGTTGCGTTGGCGGGAGTAGATGACGTCATTGCTCACAGCCGTGTGCAGCGCGCTCAAATTCCCGTCCTCGCTCCGGTAACCTAGGGAACCAATAAACAAATAATAACACAGTGCAATACAAATGAATGCCTTCTACCACACGTATAAGACTGGACCATACTTAATACAGATTTAATAAGTTACAAGAAATCGTACAAAAATATAAATGTCTGCAAGTTCATTCATTAACATGGTTACAATCTAACAGATGTTCAATTCATTATGGACAAACAAACGGTAACAAAATCATGTCTCACATTGCTCTATTTGATGAAGCAGTTCAAAGAGAGTCAGACACCTTGCCTGTCAAGGCAAATTTGTATATGTGTGTATATATATATATATATATATATATACACACACACTCATATTAACTGTGGCCACAAGCATTGTTAATGCACCCCTATGCAAGCCCACTTATCTCTTAAACCTGGTCAGCTGTTCTTTAGTAATTTAGCAGCCAGTGTCAGGTGACTAGTGTACCTTTAAAAGCCATGGAGTATTTGGCAGGAACACATTAAACCAAGTAGGCATATTTGCAGTTATATTATATGTGATACAGTTACTAGGTTTTCATTTTTGAGACTCTGTGATAGTGTAGGACCTGCATGAAGGTGGGGTACCTTGGCGAGCGGTTTGCGGGCTTCCGTGCATTGGCCAATTCACTAACTAAACCCCCATCATTTATTGATGTTGTGAAAATAAGTGAGCTTGCTTTGGTGAGTGCTGAACTTTCTGTTTATATATATATATATATATATATATATATATATATATGATCAGGTCAGCATCCTGGTGAGTCAAAATGCCGACACTGGAATCCCGATACTTCTCAGAGCCCCAACCGCCATAATCCACTATGACTGTTTGCAGGGCCACCAGAGAGGTAAGCCGCGAGGAGGGAGGTTTGGTTTAGGCTGCGGGGGGAGGGATAGGGGAAAATTGGGGAAAGTTAAGTATACTTACCTTGCACCCATCAGGATGCCATGGTCGGTATTCTGACCGTCGGCATATCTGATCCAATCCATATGTATGTATATATGTGTGAAATATATATACAGATCTCCAAACTACCCGATACTCCCCTAGTTCAAATGATACAACTTGTATCATGTATAGCATATATAATATATATATATATATATATATATATATATATACAGTGTGGGTGTTTGCAGTGTTGGAAGCCACAGTCCATAGGCCCCCTCTCCACAGAAACAGGCGGCACTCCACGGATTTTATGTGAAACAAAAGTTTTATGAAACAAACAGCATGACGAGTCCAACGTTTCTACACCGCGGCGGGTGTTTTTGTCAAGGACACATGGTGAAAACAAACATAATATACATAGTTCTTACCTTAAATACCCCTCTCTTTGTCAGTGCAGTCAGACAGCTGCGGCGGGCGGGAGAGTCGCCGGCGGCTACGGCATCGGGCGGTTAAAGATGACGTCACCGTTGCTAGGCTACCGGAGACCAACAACACCCGGCGCATCCCGTTGCTGCGCTGTAGAGCAGAGGCATACTAGAATACAAAAAGTGATGCAGTGATGCAGTAAAATAATAAGAGGAAACAAAATAAAGTTTCCATCAGTGTAAGTGAATAAAAATTTAAAATCGGCTGAGCGGTCGTATAGAGGGGATCCTATCAAAAACATTTTTTAATAAATCTGTATATAAATATCAACAGCTATACGCCATGCAATGTGTAATGGTCAACCATGATGTTAGAAACCACAGGAACTGTATACGGCTGCTGAAAAGTGCACCAAACATATGCTGGTGTCTACAGATCGGGTGCACTAAGCTCGCTTATATGGTAACATTAAAGAAAGACACTCCAAGACAATTTCTCATTCAGTCTCTGAGGGGCTGCAGAGTTCAATAAAGTAATCCATCGCATTTCTCGTTGTGACAAAAGTTTTTGTCTGTCACCGCCACGATTGGATATGGGGACATGGTCCACAATCTGGTACTTCAAACTTGAGAGAGGATGTCCAAATGACTTAAAATGACGGGCAACTGGCTGGTCATTGTCCTTGCCTTCAATGGCAGCTTTGATGGCTGATCGATGAAGGGCCATACGCTCTTTGAATGTTCTAATAGTCTGTCCCACATACAGTAGTCCACATGGACAAATGATGACATAAATGACATACTGTGAACTACAAGTAACAAAATGATGTATGGCATGCTTTTTGCCCGTGACTGGATGTTGAAAAAAAGAACCTGCAATAAGATAGTTGCATGTAGTGCATGAGGGGCATTTGTAGCAGCCTTTACGGGTAGATGTTCTGACTTTCGGAGAAACATCTGTATGAACCAAAAGATCACGTAGGTTACGTCCGCGCTTGTAGCTAGGCATCACTGATTTGTTGTGAAAACACGGCAACATATGATCACTTTTCACAATCGACCACAAGGCACTAACGGCCCTGGGGATAACTGAACTTGCCGTGGTGAACTCAGTGACTAGTGGGATCTTCTCAAATGTCACATCATCCCTTTTGGGCTGTAGAAGCATTGCCCGCGTTTTTTTTAAAACTTCTGTTTTCTGTTGTAGAAGTTTATTGTATGGATATCCTCTGACTCTAAATCTATCTACCACTTGTGTTAATGCTTGATCTAACTCTCGCGGATTGCTTGTGATACGGGCCACCCTAATCATCTGGGACTTGGGCAGTCCTGTCTTCAGCGCTGGCGGATGAAAACTAGAGTGTTCCAGGAGTGTGTTCCGACCTGTCGGTTTGTGATAGACAGCCGTGTGTATGTGGCAATCCTTGATGGAAATGGAAACATCTAAATACTGGATTACATCTTTACTGTAATGGTGGGTGAACCGGATTGGTGACTCTGTCAAATTAATAGAGCACAGGAGTTGTTTTAAGCTATCTTCGTCGCCAGTCCAAAACAAAATCAGATCATCAATGTACCGTTTGTACAATAAGATATTAGAACTAATGGAAGCATCTGAGAAGAACAGATCATGTTCTTTGGCAAACATGTATACGTTGGCTAACGACGGTGCGATGCAAGACCCCATCGCACAACCCGTTGTTTGTTCATAATATTTCCCGTTATGTATGAAATAATTGCGCTGAAGGGTCAATTGCAACAAAGTGATAAATAGATTTATGTCAATCAGTTGAAACTGATTGCACTCCAAAAATGCTCTCATAATAGCCAGCCCCTCAGTATGTGGAATAACTGAATATAGGTTCTTAACATCCATAGTACACATAATGGTATTGGCAGGCAAAGTGTCCATGGTATTTAGAATATTTAAAAGGTCTGTAGTGTCCCGTAAATGTGTCGGTTGCTTGATCACCAATGGCTGTATCATCAAATCGAGGAATTTGGAAATCGGATAATATAAGGAATCTCTTGCTGAAATGATAGGTCTAATGGGAGGTCTAACAACGTCCTTATGGATCTTCGGTAGAGAATAGATCACAGGCACTTTGGGATATTTCTGCATTAATCCCAATCTACTTTTCTCATCGATTTTTCCTTGATTCTGAGCTATAGAAAGAATTCTGTCCACTTCTGATTTGTAGCGGACCGTAGGATTGCTGGGGAGTTTTCTGTAAGTGGTATTGTCAGATAGGAGTACATCAAGATCTTTAATGTACTGTGCCCTATCCTGGATAATAATTGCACCACCCTTGTCCGCAGGACGGACAATGATTGAAGAATCCTGAGATAATGATTTTAAAGCTATTTGTTCCCCATATGTGAGATTGAAAAAGATCTTGGGTTTAGCCTTCTCATATTTATCAACAGCGCAATCTAACAATCTTGAAAAAGACTTGATCGATGCGTTTGTGCTTTGTGGGTCAAACGTAGAAGTAGGTTTCGCGAATGTAGCTCCCTGCGGTGTGCTAGGTTGATGTTGAAAGAATTCACGCAGTCTTAGGGACCTTTCAAAGCGATATTGGAGGTCATTCCGAGTTGGTCGCTCGGTAAATTTTTTCGCATCGCAGCGATTTTCCGCTTAGTGCGCATGCGCAATGTCCGCACTGCGACTGCGCCAAGTAAATTTGCTATGCAGTTAGGAATTTTACTCACGGTTTTTTCTTCGTTCTGGTGATCGTAATGTGATTGACAGGAAGTGGGTGTTTCTGGGCGGAAACAGGCCGTTTTATGGGTGTGTGTGAAAAAACGCTACCGTTTCTGGGAAAAACGCGGGAGTGGCTGGAGAAACGGAGGAGTGTCTGGGCGAACGCTGGGTGTGTTTGTGACGTCAAACCAGGAACGACAAGCTCTAAACTGATCGCAGATGCCGAGTAAGTCTCGAGCTACTCAGAAATTGCACAGAGATGTATTTTCGCAATAATGCGAATCTTTCGTTCGCAATTTTAAGAAGCTAAGATTCACTCCCAGTAGGCGGCGGCTTAGCGTGTGCAATGCTGCTAAAAGCAGCTTGCGAGCGAACAACTCGGAATGCGGGCCATTGTTCAGTGCGCCATTTAAATGCATCGTGTTTGTTTGTAGGGATGATGGACAGTCCTTTATTTAACAATCTTGTTTCATCTACAGACAAGGATCGTGAGGATAGATTGAATATTAATTTAAGTTTTCTTTTTGGTCTTGTTGCCGGCAGGAGGTTTTGTAGAGCCTCTGGTTCTGTTGCCCCCTTCGTGTACGCTGGTAGAAGGAGCGGTGTCGACGGATGGTTTGTTCACTGCTCTTGGAGTGAGTCTGTTGGGCGATCGTGCATCGTCCGAATCCTGGACTAAAAAAATCGCTATCGCTGTTATCTGAATCCTGTCTCTTTGGATTCTTATACTGTTTATTTCTCCATGTTTGCCGTTTGTTAGTGAACCTCGAATAGGTGACTTCAGAACCATGTAGCCAGCGGTAGACCTTGTGTTCTTCATAGTCAGCCAATACCACTGATAATTTGCTTTTCTTATATTGTATCAGATCACGTTTGTAGTTGTTAACTTGGGCCTTTAGCTTCTCCCATTTAGCTGCATGTGAGACGTCTTCTAATAATGTTTTGTTAATCGCTTCATATGTAGTGATGTTGGAGCGGTATCTAGCAAGTTCCTTCCCGGATTCCTCAATAACGAGGAGCATAAGATCCATGCTACACTTATTAAGTATGGATGTCCATTTTATGAAAAGTCCATATTGCTACGACCAATGGTCGGGATATTTTTAACTCGAAACCCACGTGGGATCTTCTTGGCACGATAATAATCAGATAATGACGTGCCGTGTAGCAAGTAATCCGTTTCCTTTTTCTTTAGACGTAGTAGATGATGGTATACCTCATCAGCCGAGATGTTGTCTTGATGGGTAAGAAAATCTTCTTTAAACAAGATGGCTGAGGCCTCTGCATCCGTGTAACTGAGAACCCGTTCTGCGTCCGCAGAGCCGGCCCTAACCAATATGGTGCCCTAGGCAAGATTTTGGCTGGTGCTCCCTAGCACCACCGCTAGTTCCGCCTCTGACTCTTGTCAAAGTCAGAAAAATATCACGCTGCACATTGCCATATATGCACCTCATGCGTGTGCCCGCTGCACGTACATGAGCCCTCCCGTGCGTGCGTATACTCGCGGTCGCGTGCACTCGCAGGCGTGCGATATGCGCATTTACGGTAGAGTTTGTGTTCGTCTAGCGGGCGACTCAATCGTAACATATTTTAGTCATATAATGTATTTTGTAGATTATGGTCCCTTTGATAGAATCTGAAAGTTTAGTTAATATAGCATGTTCGGGGACAAAGAGATTCCTCTTTGTTTGATACGAAGGGTCAGACAGGGGTTACACAGTGGTGTTTAGTATCCATCGGAAGAGAATATAATTAGCAATATTCCGGTGTTGGTTTGAAGCGGATTACTCGCTCGTGCGTATAGTTATGGACATAAGAAGTTTATGGACATTTACTATATTTGCACTTTATTACCCATGCGGCGGGAAACCCAGTTTCCCTCCCACCTGAGCAGTTTGAAATAGTCACAGCCCACCTGTATGAACCAACCTATGACCTTTTGTTATAATGCGAAGACGAATTCCTGTGTCCAATGAACAATAAGAATGTAGGGACCATTGTACTGTATTGTGTGTAGTGTATAAAAAGACAAGCCGATCTGGGCCAGCTCTCTACTCTTCTCAACGGTTCTCATCACTGATAATCGGGAGCTGGATATCCAGAAAGGCGCTTGCGATTGTTCCCCTTGTGCGTAAGTTTTCTGCAACCATATTTATCTCCTATTTTGTTGTAAGCCATTCTCTCTCTCCTTCCCCCTAAAATGTAATTGTGTCTTTGTTGTATTTTAACGTGTAGTAACTCGGTTAGGTATTTTATGTTAGTTTGGTAGTGTATAACTTGTATTGTGTATTCTTTTGCGATTGAACGTTCATTCTCTCCCTTAAAAGGTGTTAGACCCTTAGACCGGTATTTGAGTGTTTATTATATTGCTAAAGGGTTCTCAGAGCGTAAGAGTCGCTCATACAGCTTTTAAACTAACAAGGTTACACTGTGTTGCATTTACACCTTATCACTGCACAAAGGTTTACAGTATAAGTACATTATTTATGATATTGTTACAAAGGTTTAACTCTGTGAGCGTCAGCGCCGCTCGTGATCTCCTCGTGGTCTCGAACGTCCGCTACGCTGATAGCGTATCATTACGTTAGTCGGCAGCCTATAGCGTGCTTGCCTTTACGTTTTAAGCCGTGAGCGAATGTGCCGCTCGTGCGTCTCGTCCACGGCTAAGCGTTTGTTACGCTACGTGCGTACTCTTACGGTATTCCATACGCCAATAGCGTACTGAGTCTCTTAACCTTTTTAGCGTGTTTAATATAGGATATATATTAGGCTTTGTCAATTGGGGACTCGCCCGCTCTTCACATATCTGCACTAGGTAATTTCAGCAGACATTATCGGTCAGCAAAGGGCGGGAGGTAATATTCCTCGTAGTGCTGACCAGATAAGCGTCTGCTTCGCTTAGTAAGGAGTGCTGAAGGAATCCGTAACCGGAAGGTAGGAACAGTACGTTATTGTCTTAAAAAAAAAAAAAGCTGTTTATTTCTGTTTTGCGTACACACGCACGCACACACACATCTGTATCTCTTTTCATTTGTGTATTTTCACATATCACCTTCCTGTTTGCCATTTCACAATTGATAACGTGCTGAGAAAGATTTGTTGCTATTGGTAGTTAAAAGTTAATATTAATACGTTAAGGAGTAATTTGTAATACACGCGCACGGCTTGCCTAAAATACAAGGAAGTCTGGTGTGGTGTCAGTGAATGATTTCTGTTAAAGATCATTCACATTGATAAACGTGTAGTGTGTTACTGTGGACGTACTTGGTCTGCGTACACGTGTCCTTACAAGGGCAGGGCGTACGCAACGCAAGGGTCGACGCACGGAGCGTATATTACGCAACGGAGCGTACGGATACGCCCACCGAAACTCAAATCGCACAATAGCATTGTTTTAGTGGGGGGCGGTATAGTATAGCCACGCGATAATAGCACAAATTGATTTCAGTTTCCAAAATTTAGTTTAAATTACTTTACTGTAATGCCTCTGGGAAGAGCTATCAGATTACAGGAAATGATTTTTTTCTGATCAGAAAACTATAGAATGATAGTGGGTTGAAAACGGTATGAGTGTATTGAACTCCTCTTGGTGAAGTCTTGGTGAAATCTTGGTGAAGTCTTGGTGAAATCTTGGTGAAGTAAGTCTTGGTGAATCACGGTCTAGGTGAATACGTGATAAGCACGGTCTTGGTGAACTAGTGCGACGAAGTGTGATAAAGTTTTCATGGTATTACGCTCTGGCTGTTTTGGAGCACAGTAGGGAGACTCCATTGATCCTACCATTTATAGGCAACAAGTGTCTATAAGTGGTACGATTGGACCGCACGGTTGTATGTGTGACCAATAACGCAACGTGATATGAGGTCGTATATTAAATTGCCCTCATGCGTGTTGTAGGGAGCACATGCAAGCGTGATTTGTGTAAAAATATAAAGGTAAGGAATTTTCGCTGGTAGGGCCTGCAACGATTACGTGGGTCTGCTAAAAAGGGGCGGATTCGTTGTACTCGGAGCAGAAGAAGCTGGTGGAAGAGCTTGAAAAACGTCCACCGTAGACTTCTGTGTTTGGTGCATTTTAGGAAGTTTTTCTGTGTTAAAAAGGTCCACAATGGCAGCCAAGTGCACAACACAGGGACGTTTAGCAGTCAGGGTTCAGACTGAAGAGGCTTGCAGACCCCGAGGGTCTGCTCGGTTAGTAATGTGGGGGAGGTATGGTCCCCACACTGAGACCTTTTGTGACGAATGGACACGAATGACTGTGGGGGATAAAGCACCATTTCCTGGGATAGGTAGTTTTGACTCAGAGGTATTGCATAATTTAAGGCGAAGGATCTGTCTCATAAAATCCGGGAAACAATGAGTTAAACATTATGATTGTTTACAGTTATGGCAACAGGAAAGTGAAATGCAAAGAAATTTAACTTACATATCTGACTCTCATCTTGGGAGGAGAGACATGGCAATGGAGAGGATTATGGCTGCAGAGAATGGCACGATGGGGTATGATAAACAGGCACTTAGCAATTGTAATATAGATGATAAGACTAATTGTAATAAACGTAACGATGATAATTGTAATACTGTTAAATGTACAACTATTAACCCATGCAAGTTGCACCCCATGTTAAACTTCCCTCAGGATCACCAGCAAGAAAGTGAGCCCAGCACGATGTCGGCACCTTTCCCAGCAGCCATCATACAAGACATTCAGGTGGACGCGACCAATTCGGTAAAGGCAGTAATCAAACCCCCTAACGGAGGGTCAGGTGAGGTCGTGTCCACAGGTACGTATGGTGTTATACATCACGCACAAACAAATGTACCTCATATTGTAGAACCAACTCAGAATGACGTTATTGGACTTAATCCTGTCAGGGTAATTGCAGTACCAAATGGGAAAACTGACACTTCAGGAGTCACTCCTGTCAGGAACATCGCCATGCACTGCCCCTTTTCCCGAACAGAATTAAGAACAATTTTGTCTGAATTTCCTGACCCTAGGAAAGACTTAGTTGCATGTCAAAAGTATATTAGAGAGCTAGGAAATTCTGCAGAGCCAAATAACAAAGATTGGAGGACAGTTTTGAGGGCATGTTTACCCCCCGATGTCGACTCAGTGAAATTTATCGCTGACTGTAAACTAGATTAAGAAATACCACTAACAGACGAGTATAATCAGGATAATGTAAAGAGAATCAACTTACAGTTAGGAGTATATTTCCCTGCAGTGGTAAAGTGGAATAAAATCTTTACAATAAAACAAAAAGAAGGTGAATCCACACCAGAGTATTTTCACCGGGCTCTGCAGGATATGGCTAGGTACACTGGTATAGATGACATTAAAACTAATGTACACCACAGAGAAGTAGCTGTGTCCGTATTAATGGACGGCTTAAAAGACACACTAAGAATCAGGGTACAAACCTCTCTACCTCACTGGAGAGGTATCTCGGTGGCTGCATTAAGAGAGTCCGCTATCGAGCATGACCGTAATATCCAAAGAACCAGGGAAGCACAGGGAGAGCGGTTGATGGTGATGAGCATCCAAGCATTAGAGGAGGCATCAAATCGACCGAAACCCCAGGCCACTGGCACATGGAGGAAGCCAAGGGTTTGTTATCTTTGTAAAAGAGAAGGGCATTATGCCAGCAACTGTAACAGCCCACATAAAGTCAGACCCCCTAGACATGAATATGAGCAAAGTTATGACACACCAAATTATAATCAGGGATCACATAGGAAGAATTTTGGGCCACACCCATGATATGTAGTCAGGAAAGGTGATCATTAGGACTGATGATAAGCCTGAGGTAACGGTTAATAAATTGGGAGGTCATTCCCTGAAGACACAGGAATGACCGGGGTAAAATTTGTAAAGTATCTGTAAAATGTTTTTTTTCTCCCCATCTCTGACGGTCATCGGCAGGACTCAAACATTACATAGCTACTTGGTCTTTGCAGAAGTCTACCAAACCCCAGCATTACCTACCCGCATCAATGTATCCTGGCCAGATACAAAGGGTGGAGATTGGAAATGCTGGAGGGAGGGACTGCGCAAAGATACCATTGGACATGCAGGTGTGACAGCCTGATGATGAACGGAAGAACTGACAGTTTATTTTTTTTTTCTCTCTTGAAAAAAATGTTTGAAAATTTTTTTTTTCTGTTGTTGTTTATTGTTGATTTATGTGACGCATATATATATGAACGGTTCTCTCTCCCTTGTTGTTTTTTTTTTCTCTCTCTCTTCTTTCTCATGTTCTCATAACGTTATAGATGGTATGTCACACATCAGTTGGATAAATGGTAATGCAAGATTTATTTTCCTTACAGAAAGAGCGCTGAGCTAGAAGAAATATTGTATCACCAGAATGTTTAGAAGACTGAGAGACAGCACCTTTGAGATGACAGCAGAACAAGAAGAACAACAAGACTAGAGAACTAATTATCGTAACAAGTTTCTCTCCCCCTCAAACTGTTTTTCTGTACCCCCATTACAAATTTCTCCTTTTCTCCTCCTGTAAGATGGACTTGCCCAAGAGACTGTGATACGGATTTTCCTGTTGACCATGATGTTGACCAGAGCAGTCTGTTTCGGTGAGAGTACCAGTGAGGTCGAGAAAGGATCCAGAAAGGTTCTGATGACAGAGACAGAGGCGTAAATTTCCAATAGAAGCACAATCACAGAGCAAAGGCGAGTACCGGAAACGATCTAGCAGCCATGTTATTTGTAAACATTGTGAAGGATTGTTAGCTGAAAAGAACTGTATCTGTAGACACTGTGACAGTAGAGTTGAGGATGGGTGCATCAAGAAATGTCAGTCCAGTTTTAACATTAACATGGACTGGCATCCATTGGGTGACTATCACTCATTAGTGGGTAAAGTGTTAAATCAGACAGATTGTTGGGTATGCTCTCAAGTACCTCAAGGCCATAGCAAATCAGGGTTAGTACCATTCCCTCTAACTATAGGGGAGGTACTTGAGCTAAGTGGTGGGAGGCCGGTGGACAGGAGGTTTAATATCTCCAGTCCTCCTAGTTTGAAGCTCCACCAATATCATGTGGATAGATCCCTAGTATGTTTTAACATTTCCAATCCCCGAAAGCCGGGAAATTGGGAAGTGTCATGGAATAACCAAACCATGACCTTTTCATACAGAGCCGATAGAATGCCTACAGATACAGAACTTATACGCCACATAGCCGGTAGTGGAAAATATTTCCGATATAGGTATACCCTAGGAAGTAGGATCATGAGAGTTGGAGAAGTATCACCAGGATACTGTGCACATATCGTACAAACTGATACGTGTACTAAACAGATGGGAGAATTAGGGTTAGAAGATTTCATATGGAAAATGTGTAATATGGTTATGTCCTACTCTGTCCCATATGTTCTCCCCGATGATGCATATTTCATATGCGGGAGGAAGGCGTATAAGTGGCTTGCCCCAAACTCAGAAGGGTTATGTTATATTGGAAAAGTACTGCCTGAGGTAATGACCGTATCCCACACTAAAATGAAGGATATTCACCGCAGTGCCCAAGCTCCTTATACTCACACTCATTACGAGCACATCGTTAAACGGCACCTGATAGAAAGAACAGAGCATCCGGCCTCTGACCTGATCCATGAATCCACCGGGATTCAATTCCTAATCGCTTTAGATATCACTCGTACCGCCAGAGGAGTGATAAATTATAAATATATATCTGCGCTTGCAAATTTATTAGACAATATCACTGAAATGTATGATGACACATTCAGGTATACCGGAAGGGAGCTCCAAGCTTATAAAACAGAACTGGTTCAGCATAGGATGGTTCTTAATTATCTCACGGCAGTGACGGGTGGATATTGTGTCACACTGGCAACGCAGTACGGCGTAAAATGCTGCACTTATATTACGAATAGCACCGAGGACCCGGTCGAGGTCATAGACAAAAAGATGGACGACATTCTCCAATTAAAGTGGGAGTTCCGCAGGAGACACAATCTCAACCTCGCTGCTGTGGGTAATGAGCTGACCGGTTGGGTGTCATGGTTGAACCCGCGAAATTGGTTCTCTGGTTTAGGAGAATGGGCTCAAGGAATTATCATGGATGTAGGGAAATTTCTTTTGTGTATTCTGGGTGTCATCATATTGGTCGGTCTGATATTTAGATGCGTTCGGGTTTTAACAAAGTGTAAACGTAGCGCCCGAGTGATGAGTTTAAGAAGTGAAGATACTGTAATAACAACGACTGATTTGATTTACGACCCAACCATTGAGACAATGTTGTGATGAAAATGTGATTCCACGGTCCGTTTCTTTTACCCGTTTCTCCTTTGTTTTTCTCCAAGGTACAAAGACATCCACTTGGAAGAAGAATTTGACAACCTTTTACACAGACAACTGATGGACTATGCCATAGACCCCCCATATCCCTAGTAACTTTAACTTTACGCTAGCCCAACATTTTTTGTAAGTCTATGGACATTAAAAAAGCTTTTTGCACACCGTTTATAGCAAAAGCATCGGGAGACTACAGTCAACATGTACATCGAGACAAGACAAGACAAGACACAAGACAAGACCTCAATCGGCAAATGTATATTAAACTCACATAGTTTATGACTGCATTTACCATAATTGCTTCTTATCTTCATCTCTACAACCTTCAGGTAATGACACACATAGTCAATAGGGAATATAGGCACAGATATCAGCACTCACATATCCCCCCATTCATGTATCATCAACTAAAATGTGCTCCCCCATTTTGTTGCAACCAAAAGCCGAAAAGAGCTCGGTAAAGTTTGACAGCCCATCCACAGACCCGTACCACGGGATAAGAAGGAATTCAAATGTATACTTCGCAATACCTCGAAGCTTGATTTATACCACATACGGCACGATGATACATGACCCCCCAAACATGGATTCATACACACATGCTTCTGCTATCTCACTAGGTCATACCGTTTTCCCACCTTCTTCTCTTCTCCCCTACCCAATCATAGAAATGTATTATACATGACATATATTTTTCTCTTTTTGAACTGTTTTAGGAAGTGGCAGTTATTGGTGACTGCCAAAGGGTGGACTGTCAAAGTCAGAAAAATATCACGCTGCACATTGCCATATATGCACCTCATGCGTGTGCCCGCTGCACGTGCATGAGCCATCCCGTGCGTGCGTATACTCGCGGTCGCGTGCACTCGCAGGCGCGCGATATGCGCATTTACGGAAGAGTTTGTGTTCGTCTAGCGGGCGACTCAATCGTAACATATTTTAGTCATATAATGTATTTTGTAGATTATGGTCCCTTTGATAGAATCTGAAAGTTTAGTTAATATAGCATGTTCGGGGACAAAGAGATTCCTCTTTGTTTGATACGAAGGGTCAGACAGGGGTTACACAGTGGTGTTTAGTATCCATCGGAAGAGAATATAATTAGCAATATTCCGGTGTTGGTTTGAAGCGGATTACTCGCTCGTGCGTATAGTTATGGACATAAGAAGTTTATGGACATTTACTATATTTACACTTTATTACCCATGCGGCGGGAAACCCAGTTTCCCTCCCACCTGAGCAGTTTGAAATAGTCACAGCCCACCTGTATGAACCAACCTATGACCTTTTGTTATAATGCGAAGACGAATTCCTGTGTCCAATGAACAATAAGAATGTAGGGACCATTGTACTGTATTGTGTGTAGTGTATAAAAAGACAAGCCGATCTGGGCCAGCTCTCTACTCTTCTCAATGGTTCTCATCACTGATAATCGGGAGCTGGATATCCAGAAAGGCGCTTGCGATTGTTCCCCTTGTGCGTAAGTTTTCTGCAACCATATTTATCTCCTATTTTGTTGTAAGCCATTCTCTCTCTCCTTCCCCCTAAAATGTAATTGTGTCTTTGTTGTATTTTAACGTGTAGTAACTCGGTTAGGTATTTTATGTTAGTTTGGTAGTGTATAACTTGTATTGTGTATTCTTTTGCGATTGAACGTTCATTCTCTCCCTTAAAAGGTGTTAGACCCTTAGACCGGTATTTGAGTGTTTATTATATTGCTAAAGGGTTCTCAGAGCGTAAGAGTCGCTCATACAGCTTTTAAACTAACAAGGTTACACTGTGTTGCATTTACACCTTATCACTGCACAAAGGTTTACAGTATAAGTACATTATTTATGATATTGTTACAAAGGTTTAACTCTGTGAGCGTCAGCGCCGCTCGTGATCTCCTCGTGGTCTCGAACGTCCGCTACGCTGATAGCGTATCATTACGTTAGTCGGCAGCCTATAGCGTGCTTGCCTTTACGTTTTAAGCCGTGAGCGAACGTGCCGCTCGTGCGTCTCGTCCACGGCTAAGCGTTTGTTACGCTACGTGCGTACTCTTACGGTATTCCATACGCCAATAGCGTACTGAGTCTCTTAACCTTTTTAGCGTGTTTAATATAGGATATATATTAGGATTTGTCACTCTGCACCCCTTTCGCAGCACCATCACCCCTCACCCATAGCAGTCCTTATTTTGGTGTTCCTACCCCCTATATTTTAATAGGAACAGTGCGAAAATTCGGCGCACAGCCCAAAAATGGTCGTGTTTTTGCTGGCAAGGGTCATGGCCACACAATAGTACCCCCAATTCAAATTACGCCACACAGTAGTGCAACTTTATTCATATTTTATCATGCGATAGTGTCCCTTATTCACGTTACATCACACAGTACCACTTTACCCAAAGGTTACTCCTCACAGTAGTGCCCCTTATTCACATTACACCACACCATATTGCTCTTTATTCACATTACACCACACCACACAGTAGTGCCCTTTCTATATATAACACCACACAGTAGAGCACCTTATACACATAATGCCACACATTAGTGATGCCTTTATACACATAATACCACACAGTAATGCCCCTAACACATATCACACACATTATTAATGTCCTTATAAACATAATGCGCCTTACACATTATGCCAACCTTTATTAATGCCCTTATACACATAATGGGGGTCATTCCGAGTTGTTCGCTCGTTGCCAATTTTCGCAACAGAGCGATTAAGGCAAAAATGCGCATGCGCATGGTACGCAGTGCGCATGCGCTTAAGTATTTTAGCACAAAACCTAGTAGATTTACTCACGTCTGAACTAAGAATTTTCATCGTTGAAGTGATCGGAATGTGATTGACAGGAAGTGGGTGTTTCTGGGCGGAAACTGACCGTTTTCTGGGATTGTGCGGAAAAACGCAGGCGTGCCAGGATAAAACGCGGGAGTGTCTGGAGAAACGGGGGAGTGGCTGGCCGAACGCAGGGCGTGTTTGTGACGTCAAACCAGGAAAGAAACGGTCTGAGCTGATCGCAGTGTAGGAGTAAGTCTCGAGCTACTCAGAAACTGCTAAGAATTTTCTATTCGCAATTCTGCTAATCTTTCGTTCGCTATTCTGCTAAGCTAAGATACACTCCCAGAGGGCGGCGGCCTAGCGTATGCAATGCTGCTAAAATCTGCTAGCGAGCGAACAACTCGGAATGAGGGCCAATGTCCCTTACACACATGCTGCACACTATTAATGCCCTTATACACATAATGACACACATAGTGCTTCTTACACATACAGTATGCCACACATTATTAATGCATTTATACACATGACACACATAATGCCCCTTAAAAATATTCCAAACATTATTGCACAACCAACCCACCCACACACAGCACTCACACGGCCGCTAACACTGTGACCTCTGCTTGGATACATATGTGTCCTCATACATCTTGTCTCAATGCGCCATGCAGCAGGAGATGCCTGGCATGAGTAAGCTGGCAGCTCTGCTAACGTTGAGTGCCTTTTATTGATGAAAATGCATCTTATTTGCCTTGCTATGTGGCTAGGATGCACAAGCAGGTTCTGCTGATTAAAATGATATGCAGCATGCCTACATACTGTGTGAGACTGTGGCTGTATCTGCATACGAAATGCTACACACAGAATATAGGCATGCCGCATATCATTTTAATCAGCAGAAGGTGCTGGTGCCCCTAGGCATATCAAATGCCCTAGGCAATTGCCTAGTTTGCCTATGCCTAAAACCGGCTCTGTGCGTCTGGTGCATTGACAGCAGTCGGCTCCATGGTTTCCATCATCATATGTAAATGATCCCAGTAATACGAAAGTCACCGTCAGATAAAAACAAAATACCGTATTTGCTTATTAAAAGACAAACAAAATTAATGTCCGTAATCTAAGTTGAAGTCGGTGTAAATTGAACGGTGCCCCACTTCTTTAGGGATGATTGCACACCCCAATGGTATATAGAATGGGAATAGTTGGCACTTCAAAACATGTAGATACAGACCGGGGTGCCCTCCTCAGGTCAATGCACAGTGTGGGTGTTTGCAGTGTTGGAAGCCACAGTCCATAGGCCTTCTCTCCACAGAAACAGGCGGCACTCCACGGATTTTATGTGATACAAAAGTTTTATGAAACAAACAGCATGACGAGTCCAACGTTTCAACACCGCGGCGGGTGTTTTTGTCAAGGATACATGGTGAAAACAAACATAATATACATAGTTCTTACCTTAAATACCCCTCTCTTTGTCAGTGCAGTCAGACAGCTGCGGCGGGCGGGAGAGTCGCCGGCGGCTACGGCATCGGGCGGTTAAAGATGACGTCACCGTTGCTAGGCTACCGGAGACCAACAACACCCGGCGCATCCCGTTGCTGCGCTGTAGAGAAGAGGCATACTAGAATACAAAAAGTGATACAGTGATGCAGTAAAATAATAAGTGGAAACAAAATAAAGTTTCCATCAGTGTAAGTGAATAAAAATTTAAAATCGGCTGAGCGGTCGTATAGAGGGGATCCTATCAAAAAAATTTTTTAATAAATCTGTATATAAATATCAACAGCTATGCGCCGTGCAATGTGTAATGGTCAACCATGACGTTAGAAACCACAGGAACTATATACGGCTGCTGAAAAGTGCACCAAACATATGCTGGTGTCTACAGATCGGGTGCACTAAGCTCGCTTATATGGTAACATTAAAGAAAGACACTCCAAGACAATTTCTCATTCAGTCTCTGAGGGGCTGCAGAGTTCAATAAAGCAATCCATCGCATTTCTCGTTGTGACAAAAGTTTTTGTCTGTCACCGCCACGATTGGATATGGGGACATGGTCCACAATCTGGTACTTCAAACTTGAGAGAGGATGTCCAAATGACTTAAAATGACGGGCAACTGGCTGGTCATTGTCCTTGCCTTCAATGGCAGCTTTGATGGCTGATCGATGAAGGGCCATACGCTCTTTGAATGTTCTAATAGTCTGTCCCACATACAGTAGTCCATATGGACAAATGATGACATAAATGACATACTGTGAACTACAAGTAACAAAATGATGTATGGCATGCTTTTTGCCCGTGACTGGATGTTGAAAAAAAGAACCTGCAATAAGATAGTTGCATGTAGTGCATGAGGGGCATTTGTACAGCCTTTACGGGTAGCGTATGGCCCTTCATCGATCAGCCATCAAAGCTGCCATTGAAGGCAAGGACAACGACCAGCCAGTTGCCCGTCATTTTAAGTCATTTGGACATCCTCTCTCAAGTTTGAAGTACCAGATTGTGGACCATGTCCCCATATCCAATCGTGGCGGTGACAGACAAAACATTTGTCACAACGAGAAATGCGATGGATTGCTTTATTGAACTCTGCAGCCCCTCAGGGACTGAATGAGAAATTGTCTTGGAGTGTCTTTCTTTAATGTTACCATATAAGCGAGCTTAGTGCACCCGTTCTGTAGACACCAGCATATGTTTGGTGCACTTTTCAGCAGCCGTATACAGTTCCTGTGGTTTCTAACGTCATGGTTGACCATTACACATTGCACGGCGCATAGCTGTTGATATTTATATACAGATTTATTAAAAAAATTTTTTGATAGGATCCCCTCTATACGACCGCTCAGCCGATTTTAAATTTTTATTCACTTACACTGATGGAAACTTTATTTTGTTTCCTCTTATTATTTTACTGCATCACTGTATCACTTTTTGTATTCTAGTATGCCTCTGCTCTACAGCGCAGCAACGGGATGCGCCGGGTGTTGTTGGTCTCCGGTAGCCTAGCAACGGTGACGTCATCTTTAACCGCCCGATGCCGTAGCCGCCGACGACTCTCCCGCCCGCCGCAGCTGTCTGACTGCACTGACAAAGAGAGGGGTATTTAAGGTAAGAACTATGTATATTATGTTTGTTTTCACCATGTGTCCTTGACAAAAACACCCGCCGCGGTGTTGAAACGTTGGACTCGTCATGCTGTTTGTTTCATAAAACTTTTGTTTCACATAAAATCCGTGGAGTGCCGCCTGTTTCTGTGGAGAGGGGGCCTATGGACTGTGGCTTCCAACACTGCAAACACCCACACTGTGCATTGACCTGAGGAGGGCACCCCGGTTTGTATCTACATGTTTTGAAGTGCCAACTATTCCCATTCTATATATATATATATATATATATATATATAAAATTTGTATAATTTGTATTATAACTTTAATTTTAGACTTTAGGACCCCCCTGTCTTAAGTACCCCAGCCCCCCCATGCCTTAATCCAGCTCTGGGCGCAGTCCAGACAACCGAGGCATGTCCGGATGCACCCATCGACGGTCCTTTCTTCATAGGCTCCTACATGCCTTAATGGATCTGGACCAAACTTAGTACACATACCCTTCATTATCCAACTAAAAATAATGGTGGGGTTTCAAGTGAAAAAATCCACCCCTTTCGGGGTCAGGGCCCCAATCATGAAAATGTACGTAGAAAATGCATTGGTCTGTTTGTGTGTGTGTCTGGTCTGTCTGTGAGGTCATGCTGTGATGTCATAATGCTGTCAACTGCCTATACCGGGACTTTGCTGCTGCAACTCTGTCTCATACTCCTCCAGAACCGGGCAAGACACAGCTCACCAGCAGTAGGCGATATCACAGGAAAAGCTATTAACATAAGGTTAGTGACTGGATAAAGATAACTGCAGCTTAGTGCAATGCGGCGGCGGCAAACTTGGAGCGTGATTAACGAGAATCAGAGGAAAACAGAAATTACTGACAATTACACAACCCTTCATTACATAAAATACTGTAGGGTTTCCATTGAAAAAGTCTACCCCTTTTTGGGGCCAGGGCCATATATCTACATGTCAAAGTACGTATGTATGTATGTATGTATGTATGTGTATGTATTTATGTATGTATGCATGCATGTACTGTATGTTTGACCTTCATCATACACATGTGTCCATACACATCTTTCCTGCAATGCGTTCGCATCGCAGTTTGTTATCCCGGCATGGTGTACTGTAGCGAGAGCGTGCATACACATGCTCACACTACTCACTTCAGGAAACATACGCACACTCCCACGAATAGTAGCACACCAACAAAGGGCTGCTGGAGGTAGACTATGCCATGTTGCATACGCATCACAGCGCCGTGCAGCACTTTTTAGTAAAGAAGTGTGAGGACAGATCGGCTCCTACATGGCATGATGGATCTGGATCAAGGGGCTAATTCAGGTTGGATCGCAAATCGCATTCCAACCGGAATTTTTGCGGTGGGCCCGTGGGTGCATGTGCAGTGCCTGTTGCAGCTGGAAATATCCACTGGAAGGTCCGGCTGCCGGGCCGGGGCTGTGCCGTCTTTGAAGGCAGAGAACCGTGTATGTGAAGGGGAGCTTTCACACACAACGGGTTTTTTTCTAGCCGTGTCTGCTGCTGCGCATGCGCACAGCATTACACACGGCTCAAAGACGTTGTGTGTGAAAGACTCTGCCGGATGGCAAAAAGCCGGACAAAGTTTGTCTGGCTTTTTGCCATCCGGGTAGTGTGTTACAGCCCTAACAGTCCAGGTTCTAGTGATATCCATGCTTGAGCACAGGTACCTTAATTATTACCTCAGCTATTTTGATTTAACCATCTGGATACCACTAAAACCTGCACTGTAGTGTAGCTTGAGGACTGATGTTGGGAATGCCTGCTCTAGGCATTGGGTGCAGAGGCGTAACTCTGGGAGGCAACGGAGTCATCTGCCGCCGGGCTCCTGCTCTGAAGGGGGCTCCTCTCCTCCCATTCTGTGACACCATTAAATTAAGTTGATAGCTGCTACTCTCTTATCAGTAGCCAATTGCCTCACTGGTCCCTGTACCCTACAAATCACACCCTTTTTATTATACTTTAGATACACATTTTACAAGTGTCATACCCGGGATTAGAAACCACAACCTATTACACTGGAAGCAGACACCTTACTGATGAAGCTGTTTGCTCCTGTATAGGAAATATGAGAATTCTAACTACATAAAGCTACTTCTCTGACAATTACACGTAACTTCGTATAGTAAGAATTCTCATGCTTCCTGTACAGGAGCAAATAACTCCATCAGTAAAGTGTCTGCTGTCAGTGTAACAGGTCATGGGTTCTAATCCTGGGTATGACTGCTAAGAAATGTGTGATTTAAAATAAAAGACAATGAAATGTATATATACAGTATGTACATATTTTTTTGTCAGAACACTACACACACACACACTTATCTAAATATAGGGGGGGGGGGGCACCAATATTTATCTCGCCTCCGGGCTACTGGGACGAACTTACGCCACTGATTGGGTGTATAATTTTTATGTAGGATTAGGGGGTCTATTTACTAAGCCTTGGACAGAGATAAGTGGATGGAGAAAAAGAACCAGCTCCCAACTGCCATTTTTGAAACCAAGCATGTGACATAACAGTTAGGAGCTGATTGGCTGGTAATTTATGTCCGTCCACTTTATCTCCATCCAAGGCTTAGTAAATAGACCCAAGCCTTATGATATTTTTTTTAAACTGAAATTCATTCTCCTTCTAATGAAAGGCAGCTGACATAATAATGAAACAGGTTACACTGCCGCTATTTATGGTGGCTTTTACTAGAGTCTGAGCATCTTTATGTTGTGACTTATATACTGCATATGGCCCCAGTTTCCCAATTTCGAACAAGATGGAACAACCAGATACAAAAAAAAATAATTACCAAAGAACTAAACTTCCTAGAAAAAAATGAAAACAAAGCACACATCAGGATGCTCACAGCTGTGCAGAGTATTTCAGAACATGCATATTGTGCATGGGACAGTGAACTGTCCACTCATGTTATTACATTGGTCATGACAAGCATAAGCGTTTCTATAATGGGTACACGGTGTGCGGTGCACCCCGGGCGCACACCGCACATCCTGCACCCATATATTATACTTAACCCTTCGGTGGCCACCCTGCACTGCAGACACAAATCACTTGGAAAATGCCTGCCGCAGCCATTTGCGAGTGATTTGCGCATGCACACTGGAGATGTCCCTGGGAACAAGGCACGGGCGCCATGTTCCCGGGGAATGCCAGAGTCTACTCGCTGCCAGGGAGGAGGGGGCCCGTAATGGAGGCTGCACACGGGTGGTCTCCTCTCTTAAAATGCCCCTGATGACAAGGCTGCATGTCAGTGTCACAATTTCAGGAGGAAAATAGAGGGAAGAAGAGTTTTATAAGGGTAATTGAGTAAAATAGTCTCCTAAGATGCCGAGTATCAGGGGTTACCTGAAAACTTTTACCTAGGGGGGTAAGCAAACACCACTGGCCCATGACAAGTTTCTGGTCTTAAAAGGTAGATTTACTGTAGGTATAAAAAAAAAGTGATGACAGATGAAAGGGCGCGACCTTCATGCAAGTGGGGAGTCTATCATTTTAGACAGTGTTAGGCCACATAGGAGCATATGTACTAAGCCTTGAACAGAGATAAAGTGGAGAGAGATAAAGTAACAGCCAATCAGCTCCTAACTGTAATATAATAGGCTGTGTTTGAAAAATGACAGGAAATGGTTGTAGAGTACATATGCCCCTAAGGCGGGGTACACACTACAGCAGTGGTTTCCAAACTTTTTTGAATCACGGCGCCCTAGAATATCAGAATTTTTTTCACGGCTCCCCTAGGCCAAAAAAGAAATATTACATTAAGTAGATCGCGTTTCTATGTCATCCTTGGGGTCAGTTGTGTGGTGAGGGACAAGATTTGCTTCTGTTTGGCCACATATTTTATGACTGGCAGCCACCAGCACTGGTTTTGCCTATTATATTGACCATGAATAATTTGAATTGGTCCTGGACCACCAACCCAGGGCACCCCTGCAACTGTCCCGAGGCACCCCAGGGAGCCACGGCACACAGTTTGGGAACCTATGCACTACAGTGTTGTCGGGACGATTTCCATATTGGAAAGACAACTCGTCTGCATCGCCTACTGTGTACCAGTGATTGCGCACTTCCACGGGTTGCAGGCGGCATCTTACGGTCAGCCCTGCAGCACGGCCAACCGGAAGATATCGCCTGCGAACATGTGCAGTGTACTGAAGGACGGAATAAGATGTCACTTCATCCTTCATTACATTGTGTAGTATAGTACGGGCAATCTGGCATGGTCCAGGACAAAGGGAACATTGGCCCCAACCATCACCCCGATTGCCCGTCACTCTAATGTGTACCCACATATCACCCTCAAATACACAGCCAGTACTGCACGTGGGATGCTGTGAAGATACCGGCTCTCGGGGTCCTGAAATCCCACCAGCCAGCATCCTGACTGTAAGTATAGTGGGTGGTTGGTATAGGATTAGGGCCGATGTGTGTGTGTGTGTGTGTGTGTGTGTGTGTGTGTGTGTGTGTGTGTGTGTGTGTGTGTGTGTGATTTAGGTGCCACATGGGGAGGTTAGGGTTAGCCTGCAGAGAGGGGTGTGTTAGGGCTAGGCTGCAGGGATGGGGTTAGGCACCACCAGTCAGAGGTTAGGTTTAGGCACTAAGGGGGGAGGGTTAGGGTTAGGCTGCGGGGAAGGGGTGGGGGTAGGTGAGAGGGGATAATATACTTACCTCGCCCCTGTCGGGATTTTACAGATCAAGATGCCAGCGTCGGTATTGTGACTGCCAGCATTCCCGTCCGCCGGTCAAACATACTGAACCCCTAGACGCAGCTCTCTCTTCACTAGCTGAGCAGTAACTAGAAGAGAGAACCTGGACAGAGTCGTGACTAGTAGGGACTGTATACCAAAATCATCACTACCCTAGCAGAATCAGGACAGTTGGCAGACTGCTTTCTCTTACCTGTTCTTGAAGTGTTCACCTTCTGATGCTGCTCTTGTCTGAAGGTTAGCTGCTGCTTGTCTGGAACCTGCAATGTTCGGGCCCTGTTTGGAAAAAAGATATGTGAATGAAATGTGGGGAGACTAGCAATAGACCTTCAAGGCCTCTTTCCCACTAAGCAGCCCAACATTAACTCAATAGCAGCCATATTTAATATGGTCTCCCTCCCTGCTACTAACACCGACATAACATCAGTAGTAATCACATTTAATAAATATTCCTATTTCCTCACACGGAGCCAACTTTTCCCCAATACTGTACAAATTCAGTAGCCTTTATCTATCCCAAACAGCCCTGAGATTCAATATATAGCTCTCCTTCACCCAAACTTTGTGTCTCTCATTCAATTCAAAGCCCCAACTACCCATCAATAAATGTATAGTCCCATTACCACACCTCAATGGAATATTCACTGCCAAGATGCCACTATTTTATTAAATAAGACTCATTAATATATTAATAGTTCCCACCGTTAAATAATAAACACCCAAAAAATAAATGAAAAGCCCAGACCCCCATTGCATTAACATGATTAACCCATCCACACTTTTATATTAAACGTATAGCCCAGGCATGTCCAAACTGCGGCCCTCCAGCTGTTGAGAAACTACACATCCCAGCATGCCCTGACACAGCTTTAGCATTCTCTGACAGCAAAACTGTGTCAGGGCATGCTGGGATATGTAGTTTCACAACAGCTGGAGGGCCACAGTTTGGACATGCCTGGTATAGCCTCTCTCCCCTTCCCCACTACATGACATTATTTCCCCCCTATAAGCGTGAGAACAGGGCGTTCTGTTCTCTGTGACTGTCAGTCTTTACTGATTACTGGTGTGTTCCCAATTGTAAATAGCAACAGAATATGTTGGTGCTTTATAAGTAATGGCAGAAATGGTATCAGTGCACAATACAACAGAAGATGCAGCGGGATCAGTAGGATTTACAGAGGATCGGGATGCCGACCATCAGTATACCGACAACGGCATCCCGATCGTCAGTATGCGGCAGTGGGGCGAGCGCAAAGAGTCCCCTTGCAGGCTCACTGCGCTCACCACGCTGCGGGCTCAGTGGCTTGCTGCACTCACCACAGGCTGTATTCCCACTCTATGGGTGTCGTGGACACCCACAAGGGGAATAGCCCCTGTTAGCTGGGATTCCGGCTGTCGGCATTGTCAGTGGTCGGGATCCCGGCGTCAGCATCCTGGCCGCTGGGATCCCGACTGCTGGCAACTTAACTGCATACCGATGTAGCATATGTGACAATTAGAGAAGTTACACCTTACTTCCAAAAATGAATGATGTCTACAAAATAAGAACATTGTCCGACACTGGCGCCTCCCTGGTCACATGTGTCCTTAAATAGTTCACATAATGCTTGATGGTCACTTAATTCAAGTAGAAACACCACAGATGCCACAGGTAAATCACGTCTATAGTTCTTTCAATGAAGCGTAATCACCTCCCATGTATCATCGGATGTAATATGTAAAATAAGAAAAGGAAATGCAATAGCGCAACACCTAAAATATACAAGATTTAATGTGAAATGACAAGAAATACTCAAATGAGTCATACTTTACCCATAAAACCCTTAAAAGAGAATCCACCAGAGTCCCCACTGAATAAAGTGCACACCCACCAAATGCTCAGATGATAAGTGGTCAGTAAAACTCTGCACTGTACTCCTCCTATATAATACAGCTGGTCCCCAGTCCCCACAATTAAGCAGTGTGAGCACAGATATATGCAGCACACTGAGCACAGATATGGAGCGTTTTTCAGGCAGACAACGTATACTGGTGGTCACTGGTCAGCAAAACTCTGCACTGTACTCCTCCTATATAATACAGCTGCTCCCCAGTCCCCACAATTAAGCAATAAGCAGCACAAATATTATTAATAAACGGAGAGGACGCCAGCCACGTCCTCTCCCTAACATTTCCAATGCACGAGTGAAAATGGCGGCGACACGCAGCTGCTTATATAGAATCCGAATCTCGCGAGAATCCGACAGCGGGATGATGACGTTCGGGCGCGCTCGGATTAACCGAGCCATACGGGAGAATCCGAGTATGCCTCGGACACGTGTAAAATGGGTGAAGTTCGGGGGGGTTCGGTTTCCGTGGAACCGAACCCGCTCATCACTAGTTCCTGTGAGTGTTGTGGAACGCATTCTCCAATGATCAGCTTTCCTCCTGGGCACTTATTTCTGTCTGAATACACTTGCTGATATAGGAACATCTAAAGATACCTTGATGTGTATGTATGATTCCCTATCAGTGTGAGTGGGGGTACGCTTCAGCTTGAGTAATATTGTCTAGTTCACTTGCTGACTTTAGAACCTACTACACATTTTTTTCTGTTTTTTTCTGTTTTTGTTTCATCCCCTTTCCCTTCCTGAGCCTATAAATTGAATGGTTGGAGACTTATGGATGAGAACAAACGGGTCTTTAAAGATACCTTTATGAGAATCACCACATACTTCACAGTGTGAGTCCTGGTACGCCATATAAATCACTTTAAAGATACCTAGATGTGCCTACAATCTGCATTCTCTCTGTGAGTTTTGGGGTACGCATCCCAGTTAGCTCTCTTTTTTTTTGGATGAATCTGTCTTTTCCTTTCCACACTTTGTGGTGAACTTTTTTACACGAAGGATTTAAAAGTAAGAGATTAAGGACACGCTTTTGGGCACTTATTATTTTTGTTAGAATATACTACACAAAATTGGATTTTTTTCTGTTTCATATTTTTACGTTAACACTGAGCACACAAGACATCTGGGTGGAGAAAGGACAGCTGAATCACAACCTTCGAAAGATACCTTTACAGGAGTCACCTTACGTCGTATATTGTGAGTTTGGGTACACAGTGTGTTATACCCCAAAGATACCTAGATATGTTTACAGTCTGCATCCATTGTGTGAGTTTTGGGGTACGTTCCCAATCGGACTATCCTTTACTCAAACATTCTCACGTTTTGTTTCTACACTATGTGGTGAATTAAACACGAGTTTATGGGAAAAAGAGGAAAAAAGATACCTTTATGAACACATATCGATATTATTTTATGTGAGTTTTGGTGCGCAGGAGTTTGATTTTGTTATAGAGACAATTAACACAGAGACTATTTGCAAATAAAAAGGAACTACACATTGGTGGTTGTTTTTGTTTTTATTTCCACATCTTTGGAGCCAATGGACCAGAGATCACCTGCTAGAAGAAACACAAAGAGGAATATCAACATTCAAAGAAAGAAACTAAGGGACGTATTGCTGTGTGTTTGCGCTGAGTGTATAGAGAGGGCTTAAACTTTGTGCACGGTATTTCTTTAGAAAGTGCTGTCTGACTAACTCAGCACTGTATGGGGGCTCCAGGACGAACGTCCTTCTCTCCCCTCCCGTAATCCGGCCCTGTTGAAGACCGCGTATGGAAACCACTGGAATAGGGATTGCGGGATATCCTTTATGGCTAAAACCAAAGGGTTCCTGTGGTAATGTGAGAATGATGTAGTAGGATCTAGAAAATACTGTTTTTTATTATAATAGTAATATGCCATTGTACTTTATAACACACACTTTATTATAATAAATACCGACTATATTCCAGATCCAATTGCATTATTCTCACATTACCATAGAGACCCTAGTGTTTGCGTCACAAAGGATACCCCGAAATCCTTATTGTAAAACAAATACCATATTACTCTCATGACAGAATTAAAAAAACGAGATTTATGGTAAGAACTTACCGTTGTTAAATCTCTTTCTGCGAGGTACACTGGGCTCCACAAGGATTAACATCAGGGGGTGTAGAGTAGAATCTTGATCCGAGGCACCAACAGGCTCAAAGCTTTTGACTGTTCCCAAGTTGCACAGCGCCACCTCCTCTATAACCCCGCCCCCATGCACAGGAGCTCAGTTTCGTTAACCAGCCCAATGGAGTCACAGGTACCAGAGACGACAATCGCTCGTAGCCAATTACACCACACGCTCACCACAGGAGAGGATGTCAGCGGCTATGACAATACCAATCCAAAGAAGCTAAGTGCGTCAGGGTGGGCGCCTTGTAGAGCCCAGTGTACCCCGCAGAAAGATTTAACAACGGTAAGTTCTTACCATAAATCTCATTTTCTGCTGCGGGGTACACTGGGCTCCACAAAGATTAACATCGGTGATGTCCTAAAGCAGTTCCTTATGGGAGGGGACGCACTGTAGTGGGCATGAGAACCCGGCGTCCAAAGGAAGCATCCTGGGAAGCGGCGGTATCGAAGGCATAAAACCTTACAAACGTGTTCCCTGAGGACCACGTTGCCGCCTTGCACAATTGATCAAGCGTCGCACCACGGTGGGCCGCCCAAGAAAGTCCAACTGACCGAGTAGAATGGGCTTTGATGGTAGCAGGAACCGGACGACCAGCCTGTACAAAAGCATGTGCAATCACCATTCTAATCCATCTGGCTAGAGTCTGCTTGGAAGCAGGCCAGCCACGTTTGTGAAAACCAAACACAAAAAGAGAATCAGATTTCCTAATGGAGGATGTTCTCTTCACATACAGTAGATACATAGAGCCCGTACTACATCCAAAGACCGCTCTTTGGTAATTTAGGAGAATTAAAGGCCGGAAACACAATCTCCTGGTTAAGGTGGAAGGAAGACACCACCTTAGGTAAATAACCTGGCCGCGTTCTAAGAACCGCCCGGGGACGGTGAAAAATCAAATAGGGAGACTTACAGGATGAGGCACCCAAGTCCGATACCCTTCTAGCTGAAGCAATCGCCAGCAGGAAAAGGACCTTAAGGGAAAGACACTTAAGGTCAGCAGAGGCAAGAGGCTCAAACGGAGACTCTTGCAAGGCCTCCAAAACCACCGACATGTCCCAAGGAGCCACAGGTGGAACATAAGGAGGCTGAATCCGCAACACACCCTGAGTGAATGTTTGGACATCAGGTAGAGTAGCAATTTTTCTCTGAAACCAAACCAACAAGGCAGAGATGTAAACCTTGAGGAAGGCCAGACGCAGGCCTAAGTCCAGGCCCTGTTGTAGAAAGTCCAAAAGCTTGGCTGTACTAAACTTGAAAACGTCATGATTGTTAGATGCACACCGAGTAAAGTAAGCATTCCAGACCCTATGGTAGATCCGAGCAGAAGCCGGCTTACGGGCCTTCAACACAGTTTGAACAACCACCTCAGAAAAACCCTTGGCCATCAATACGGAAGCTTCAAGAGCCACGCCGTCAAAGCCAGACAGGCCAACTCCTGGTAAACACATGGGCCTGGAACAAGGAGGTCTGGTTGTTGTGGAAGTAGAAGGGGACGATCCCACAAGAGACCCAGTAGATAGGAGAACCAGTGCCGTCTGGGCCACGCTGGAGCGACCAGAAGCAGGTTTCCTCCTTCTTACTTGAACTTCCGTATTACTCTGGGCAGGAGTGACACCAGAGGGAACACATACGATAGCTGAAAGTTCCATGGAATTGCCAGAGCATCCACGAACGCAGCTTGAGGGTCCCTTGTCCTTGCTCCGAAGACCGGAACCTTGTGATTGTGTCGAGAAAGCCATCAGATCCACATCTTGAAGACCCCACGTGTCTACGAGAAGTTGAAACACCTCCGAATGGAGGCTCCATTCTCCGGTGTGTACGTCCTGACGACTGAGATAGTCCGCTTCCCAGTTCAGGACGCCCGGAATGAACTCTGTGGATACGGCCGTCAGATGGCGTTCTGCCCACTAAAGAATCCGTGATACTTCCCTCATTGCCATGTGGCTTCGAGTGCCGCCTTGATGATTGATGTACGCCACCGTGGTGGCATCTGACTGTACTTGGAAGGCCTGTTCTGTATGAGATGCTGGGCCATTGTCAATGCATTGAACACTGCCCGCAGTTCCAGAATATTTGTCGGGAGTAGGGACACCTCCTTGGTCCACCAACCCTGAAGAGAGTGTTGTTCCAACACCGCGCCCCAACCTCTCAGACTGGCATCCGTCATCAGCAGGACCCAGTTGGATATCCAAAAGAGACGGCCCCTGCTCAAGCGTTGGTCCTGAAGCCACCAGCTCAACGACAGGCGGACCTCCTGAGACAAGGAGATCATGTGAGATCTGATCCGGTGAGGTAGGCCGTCCCACTTGGTCAGAATTAACTTCTGCAGAGGGCGAGAATGGAATTGAGCATACTCCACTATGTCGAAAGCCGACACCATGAGATCCAGCACTTGCATTGACGAATGTATCGACACTTGCGGATGAGCTAGGAAGCATCGAATCCTGTCCTGAAGCTTCAGGACTTTCTCCTGAGATAGGAACAACCGTTGGTTGTGAGTGTCCAATAACGCTCCCAGGTGTACCATGCTCCGAGCAGGAACCAGGGAGGATTTCTTACAGTTGATCAGCCACCCGTGGGCTTTCATGCACTGGACCGTCAGATCGAGATGACACAGGAGAAGTTCTGGGGAATTTGCCAGGATCAACAAATTGTCCAGGTACGGTAGAATCCTGACCCCTTGACGGCGGAGTGTAGCCGTCATGTCCGCCATAACTTTGGTGAAAACTCGGGGAGCCGTTGTCAAACCAAAGGGTAACGCCCAAAATTGGTAATGAAGGTTGCCCACTGAAAACCTCAGGTACTGCTGATGAGATACCGCAATAGGAATATGTAGGTAGGCATCCTGTATGTCCAGGGAGACCATATAGTCCCCAGGCTCCAAGGCCAGAACAACAGAGCGCAGCATTTCCATACGAAACTTTGAGACCCGCACATGCTTGTTCAAGGACTTTAGATTGAGAATGGGCCGTGAGGACCCGTTCGGTTTCGGGACTATGAACAGCAGTGAATAGTACCCCTTGCCTCTCTGAGCCAGAGGCACCTGTACAACCACTCCTGTGGTCAGGAGGGAATGTACCACCGAGTGCAAAGTGTTTGCTTTTGCCGGATCCAGAGGCACATCTGACTGGCAAAATCGACGCGGGGGACGACTCTTGAAAGGTATGGCGTAACCTCGAGCGATGACTTCCCTCACCCAGGTATCTGAAGTGGTCTTCAACCATTCCTGCACAAATCCTAGAAGTCGGCCCCCCACCCTGGGATCCCCCAGCAGGAGGCCCGCCCCGTCATGCAGCAGGTTTGTCAGTTTTGGAAGCTGGCTGACGGGTGGCCCAGGCACGCTTCGGTCTGGGCTTAGCAGATCTGGAAGCACGAGCTTGCTTTGTGTAAGCCTGACATTTGGCTTTTCCTGGAGGTCAAAAGGGCCGAGGGAAAGTACTTTTAGCCTTCTGTGCGGAAGGAGCCGGACTAGGTAGGCAAGCTATCAAACAAAAAATATAAACCTCCTTAGTACATTCAGCACAAATGCATATAACAAGGAAAAGGAATAAGTCCCTGATTCAAAATGTAGGGTCGAACGTTCCTGTCTTGAATTCTTCAAGTAAGTGGTTTTCGATTTGTATGTCCCAATATGAAATAAAGAAATAAAGAACACAAAAACCAATGTGTAGTAATTCACATAAAAGAATAACGGCCTCAAAGTATAAAGGCATGTGTGAATCTAGATCCAGCGTACCCCACTCACTCAATAATTGATGGACATAAACATATCAAGGTATCTTTTGTGTAATATCCTAGCACATTCATAAACCCTCAAGGTAAACGGTGTGGAATAAAGATGAATGGCTGGTCGAATGTGGAGCGTACCCCAAAACTCACAGAAGAGAACAGTGTACGAAACACATCAAGGTATCTTTAAAATGTATAGTTTCTCATGTACAGCGTACCCAGACTCACACTTGACGATGTAGGGTAAATCCTATAAAGGTATCTTTAGTCAATCCTCCTTCTCCATAGGTATCAATCGTTAGATGAATCCCATATGTCCTCAGTATGGTACGTGAAAAAGAAAAACAAAACGAAAGGACCAATGTGTAGTATGTAAATCCTCAAATGTTTTATTCACGCCGAAACTCATAGAAGGGGGTGATGTACTAAACACACCAAGATATCTTTAAGGTGTAGGATTTCTCATATACAGCGTACCCCAACTCACACTGGATGATATAAGGTGAATCTTATAAAGGTATCTTTAGTGAATCCTTCTCCCCAACATTCAAAGAAACAACACACGTGGCAAACACTTCAAAGTGTTACAGAGGTGTGGCAATATTCATATATGGCATACCCTGACTCACACATATAGATGAGGCACCATTCCCATCAATGTATCTTTATGCTGGGTACTGGAAGCTTCAAATCCACATCACAATTTTTCATAAAAACGTGAATTTATTGAGCTGCACAAGAATTTCCACCAACTCCGCCACGGAGTGTACAAAAATACAAAAAAGTAAAATAGAAAAATATTAATCCCAACGGGAGTCTAATACATAATAAAAAATAAAAGAATAAAAACAAATCCACCAGAAATTAATCCAAGTGAAAAAGAAAGATGGCTACTCACACTCCTAGAAGTATATTCAATCAACGCGTTTCGGTCGTAGAGACCTTTATCAAGATGAACTGGAGTGTACAGGAGTGAGATATTTATGGTGCAGGTAGCCAATCGGGATATGCAGGAAGTGACATCATTCAATCAAATGTGAATTGATATCAAGTGTTCAAAACACTATTCATTAATATTTACCAAAAAGAACCTGCCAGAATATAACAAAACATAGCCTCATTCACATATTTTTAAAACAAGTTTATAATAAATGCAAAGAGTCCGCCTCCACTCCGTAAGATCGCGCTGGCCGGAAGTTCCGGTCACTCGGGGATTGCCGGGAAATGTAGTCCGTTTCCTGTGTGTTCTATAGTTCTATCTCTCGGCTCCCGGAAGTTGCCGGGAAATGTAGTCCATTTAGTCTGTAATCTGTAGTCCTGTCCCCCGGCTCCCGGAAGTGACATATCGCATGATTGACGGAGCTGGGGCTTTATGATGGAATCATGGGAACTGTAGTTAAATACTGTAAATAAACGAAAATCAAACCTTTCAGTATCATCTAGAAATATAAAAACAATATTATTTACAATTCTTAAAATTTGTGATAAACCCATGGCTTCAAAATACCCCATAGTGAATAAATGAAATCTTTTTAATACTGGTAGTAGTTATAACACAGAAATATATTGTATATAAGAATAAAATCCTATATACAAATATATATAAAATGGAAAATCAAATGATTTCATACAGATATAACTAACATGATTCAAAGGTTACAAAAACCACTTCAGTTCGAAGTCACAGTTAAGACCGTGTGGGCTTAAGGTGTTATAATTGTAAATGCAACTCATTTCGGTCTTAGCCAAAGCACATACTATATCTTTATTTCTCAATGATGCTTTAACATGTCTTATGCCGAAAAAACCTGTGATACTAGAGACCGAGCAATCATGTACATTCTTAAAGTGTAAAGACAATGAGTGTGTTTCTATCCCCCTCTTTATATTACGGATAGTGTGAGTCTGGGTACACTGTACATGAGAAACTATACATTTTAAAGATACCTTGATGTGTTTCGTACACCGTTCTCTTCTGTGAGTTTTGGGGTACGCTCCACATTCGACCAGCCATTCATCTTTATTCCACACCGTTTACCTTGAGGGTTTATGAATGTGCTAGGATATCACACAAAAGATACCTTGATATGTTTATGTCCATCTATCATTGAGTGAGTGGGGTACGCTGGATCTAGATTCACACATGCCTTTATACTTTGAGGCCGTTATTCTTTTATGTGAATTACTACACATTGGTTTTTGTGTTCTTTATTTCTTTATTTCATATTGGGACATACAAATCGAATACCACTTACTTGAAGAATTCAAGACAGGAACGTTCGACCCTACATTTTGAATCAGGGACGTATTCCGTTTCCTTGTTATATGCATTTACGCTGAATGTACTAAGGAGGTTTATATTTTTTGTTTGATCGTATGTTTTAAATGTGGTGACATTTATTTTTAAACCTTCAAGCACTACAGCAGCATTGCGCCATTGGTTATACTATCCTTCCTTTTGATACTTTGCTATTCATTTTCTCACCATTGGAAATTAAACCAGTACGACAGCAACGAGCATAAATATGTTTTCCTACAGAGACCACAGACAGTCTATGTTTGAAAGAAATTTTGGAGGAGATACTGATCAGGTAGAATTACTTGATGGGGATTTACATGGAATCATGGAAAAATTAGAGATTTCCATCATTAAAGAAAGCAGGTTATGGTGGGAAACCACAACAAGAACGATACCTAACTAATGAGATGATTCCACGAGGCCTGAAAATTCTAAAAACTTCCACTTTTGAGACCTCAAGGGATGATTTAAAAAGGAATGGGAGGACATTGTCAACAACTGCTCCTTTTCTCTCATGAGACTTATCATCAGAGAGAGGAAAAGAGAGTTGACAAAATTAGAAGAAGAAATCACTGTATACAGGTCTTTGGTAACCCCATATGCTAACTCTGAGGAATATAAAGATCTAGAGAGAGATATAGAGGTTAGGGTGAAAAGAGAACAATGACAATTAATGGAAAATAAATTAAAAAAATTCAATAGAGACAAATTAGAAGCAGATAACCCTATAGAGGTTGAGGATAGAGAGAATACCAAAATGAAAGTAAACAAATCTAAATTTAATAAAAGGAAACCGCAGGGATACACTCAAACAACATCTGGTTACCGCAGACCAACTTATGATAGAAATTATAGGATAAGCCCACCGCGGAGATCTCTAACACCATTTATCCCTAAATTTAGAGATAGAACCCCAGATAGACACCGGAATCCGAAAAGTAATTATAGAGAGAGAACTCCTGAGTGGAGGAATGTTACGACTAGGAATAATAGATCCACCAGACATCAGATGTTGAGAGATTCTGTAGAGACTTTCAATCCTTTTTCTCCGTGACAAAATGCAGGAAGGTCATCTCGTTTTTTGTACGAACGCCGGCACCAAGTGAATCACAGATAAACGTCTATAAAACAAAGAGAGGTAAGAGAGGGGGTGCGTCTAAAAAGACAATCAGATCCAAAATACCAAAAAGTCAATAAGGTAAAAGAAAAATAATAAAGTTGAGGACCCCACCATGAATTTAACTACAGATGGAAACATCAATACTGTTAACGAAGAGGGTGAAGGGAGTTTTAGTCAAGCAAGAAAGGTTAAGATTTTAAACCTAAGCTCTTATGACTTGACCACTAGTGAAATCACAGTGTTACAGAAGGGTCTAAAATACGCACCCACCAATCATATAAATTCGTTCCAGTTGTATCTAGACTTACAAAGATTTACACGAAAGCTCACTATCAAAAATTTTTTTGCCAGTCAGGAGAATCTAAATCTACAAGAAAACGATGCCGTTACCCCCTTCAAACCCAAATCGGTTTTCTTTCCTAAGCATATACAGGGTCCTTTTATAGAATCATTTATCTCCCTTGTTATGGATGATTTGAAAATGATACAGTCCAAACCAAAGAAAGGGTTCAATATGACTTTTAAAGAAAGGAAAGCCTTAGGCGATTTAAAAAGTAACAGAAACATAATTATTAAGCCTGCGGATAAGGGGGGTGTGTGGTCGTGATGGACATCAATAAATATGAGGAGGAAGTTATGCATCACCTAAATGACGCCTCCACTTATAAGAAGCTGAGGAATGATCCCACTGAGCCAACCCTGTTCCGTTTGAAGGACCTCATAGACAAATATGAACATAATGGAACTATCAGCAGTAAAGAGGCTAAATTTATTTTGTCCGATAACCCAGTGACTCCAGTGAGTTACATACTCCCCAAGGTCCACAAGTGCTTGGTGTACCCCCCCGGAAGACCAATAATCTCAGGGGTTGGGTCAATAACAGCAAAATTATCGCAATTCATATACTTCATATTACAACCTTTAGTACTCACCAATAAGTCACACCTTAAAGATACAAAGGATTTTCTTACCATATTAGAAACTATTGCGTGGAGGGATGGCGATTGGCTTGTAATGGCCGATGTCGGCTCCCTCTACACGATTATAGATCATAAGCATGGCTTAGAAGCTGTATCATTTTTTCTGAATCAGTCTACTTTATCTGGAGATGTGAAAAACCTTGTCATAGAGGGCATACATTTTATTTGAAACAATCATTTTTTTCTTTTTAAGGACCAGTTTTTCATTCAAAAAATGGGCACTGCTATGGGCACCAGGTTTGCCCCGAGTTACGCCAACCTCTTTATGGGGCTGTGGGAGACCAAAACCATCTGGTCCAGCGGTGTGCTCGGGGTGAACTTGGTGTCCTATGCACGCTACATAGACGGTATCTTCTTTGCATGGAGAGGGGATGAGACTTCATTGAGAGATTTTTGCACATCTCTTAATTTGAATGATAGAAACATCAAACTCACTTTTGATATAAGCCAAAAAACTATCAATTTTCTAGACATCACAGTTTATATTGAGGAACAACAAATCCACACAAAAACCTTTTCTAAGCCAACGGATTGTGGTACATATATTGCAGCAACTAGCTATCACCACGAGAATTGGCTAAATTCCATCCCTGTTAGTCAATTAAAGAGGCTTAAAAGAAATTTCAGTAATGAAGCTATTTTTCAGTGCCAGGCCTCTGATTTAGTTCAAAAATTTGAAACCTGTGGTTACAATAGAGAGAAAATCAAAGAGGCTAAAGAAAAGACAAATAGGGTAGAAAGAAAAGATCTTCTAGCAAATAAGGACAATCATGTTGTGAAGAATGATAAGTACGAATGGGCATTCATTACAGAATTCAATTCTCAATATAGGTCCATAGAACATATTTTCAAAAAACATTGTAGTCTTATAAAAAAGGACCCAATAATTGGTTCTCTTATACCGGAAAAACTGGTTCATATTTATCGGAGAGCACCCAATCTGAAGAACAAATTAGTCTCTAGTGCACTCCCTTCTTCTCTTTCTACAACAAAAACCATGTCAAAAGTTTTTTTCAAATGCGGAGGTTGCATTGGTTGCAAAAACATCAAGAGTAAGGGAACCAGTAAAATCACCAGTATCTCCATCAATAACATCAATATTGATATTAGAGATTTTATAACGTGCGACACCAAAAATGTGGTGTACGCCATTATGTGTAAATGCAATCTTTTTTATATTGGAAGAACATCACGCTCCCTCAAAATAAGAAAAGGAGAACATATCCGTAATATAAAGAAGGGGATAGATACACACTCATTGTCTTTACACTTTAAGAATGTACATGATTGCTCGGTCTCTAGTATCACAGGTTTTTTCGGCATAAGACATGTTAAAGCATCATTGAGAAATAAAGATATAGTATGTGCTTTGTCTAAGACCGAAATGAGTTGCATTTACAATTATAACACCTTAAGCCCACACGGTCTTAACTGTGACTTCGAACTGAAGTGGTTTTTGTAACCTTTGAATCATGTTAGTTATATCTGTATGAAATCATTTGATTTTCCATTTTATATATATTTGTATATAGGATTTTATTCTTATATACAATATATTTCTGTGTTATAACTACTACCAGTATTAAAAAGATTTCATTTATTCACTATGGGGTATTTTGAAGCCATGGGTTTATCACAAATTTTAAGAATTGTAAATAATATTGTTTTTATATTTCTAGATGATACTGAAAGGTTTGATTTTCATTTATTCACAGTATTAAACTACAGTTCCCATGATTCCATCATAAAGCCCCAGCTCCATCGATCATGCGATATGTCACTTTCGGGAGCCGAGGGGACAGGACTACAGATTACAGACTAAATGGACTACATTTCCCGGCAACTTCCGGGAGCCGAGAGATAGAACTATAGAACACACAGGAAACGGACTACATTTCCCGGCAATCCCCAAGTGACCGGAACTTCCGGCCAGCGCGATCTGACGGAGCGGAGGCGGACTCTTTGCATTTATTATAAACTTGTTTTAAAAATATGTGAATGAGGCTATGTTTTGTTATATTCTGGCAGGTTCTTTTTGGTAAATATTAATGAATAGTGTTTTGAACACTTGATATCAATTCACATTTGATTGAATGATGTCACTTCCTGCATTTCCAGATTGGCTACCTGCACCATAAATATCTCACTCCTGTACATTCCAGTTCATCTTGATAAAGGTCTCTACGACTGAAACGCGTTGATTGAATATACTTCTAGGAGTGTGAGTAGCCATCTTTCTTTTTCACTTGGATTAATTTCTGGTGGATTTGTTTTTATTCTTTTATTTTTTATTGTGCATTAGACTCCCTTTGGGATTAATATATTTCTATATTACTTTTTTGTATTTTTGTACACTCCGTGGCGGAGTTGGTGGAAATTCTTGTGCAGCTCAATAAATTCATGTTTTTATGAAAAATTGTGATGTGGATTTGAAGCTTCCAGTACCCAGCATAAAGATTCCTTGATGGGAATGGTGCCTCATATATATATATGTGTGAGTCAGGGCATGCCATATATGAATATTGCCACACCTCTGTAAAGACACTTTGAAGTGTTTGCCATGTGTGTTGTTTCTTTGAATGTTGGGGAGAAGGATTCACTAAAGACACCTTTATAGGATTCACCTTATATCATCCTGTGTAAGTTGGGGTACGCTGTATATGAGAAATCCTACACCTTAAAGATATCTTGGTGTGTTTAGTACATCACCCCCTTCTATGAGTTTCGGCTTGAATAAAACATTTGAGGATTTACATACTACACATTGGTTCTTTCGTTTTGTTTTTTCTTTTTCACATACCATACTGAGGACATATGGGATTCATCTAACGATTGATACCTATGGAGAAGGAGGATTGACTAAAGATACCTTTATAGGATTTATCCTACATCGTCAAGTGTGAGTCTGGGTACGCTGTACATGAGAAACTATACATTTTAAAGATACCTTGATGTGTTTCGTACACCGTTCTCTTCTGTGAGTTTTGGGGTACGCTCCACATTCGACCAGCCATTCATCTTTATTCCACACCGTTTACCTTGAGGGTTTATGAATGTGCTAGGATATCACACAAAATATACCTTGATATGTTTATGTCCATCTATTATTGAGTGAGTGGGGTACGCTGGATCTAGATTCACACACGCCTTTATACTTTAAGGACGTTATTCTTTTATGTGAATTACTACACATTGGTTTTTGTGTTCTTTATTTCATATTGGGACATACAAATCGAATACCACTTACTTGAAGAATTCAAGACAGGAACGTTCGACCCTACATCGGGGACGTATTCCTTTTCCTTGTTATATGCATTTGCGCTGAATGTACTAAGGAGGTTTATATTTTTTGTTTGATCGTATGTTTTAAATGTGGTGACATTTATTTTTAAACCTTCAAGCACTACAGCAGCATTGCGCCATTGGTTATACTATCCTTCCTTCTGATACTTAGGTAGGCAAGCTGTTTTAGCAGCAGACAGATCAGCCACAATCTTATTGAGGTCTTCTCCAAAGAGAATGTCTCCCTTGAAAGGAAGCACCTCCAGGGTTTTCTTGGAATCCATATCCACCGACCAGGATCTCAACCAAAGGATACGTCTGGCCAAGACGGACGTAGTAGCAGCCTTGGCCGCGAGCACCCCGGCATCGGAGGCCGCCTCCTTAAGGTACAGAGAAACCGTGGTAATATACGAGAGACATTGTCGAGCATGCTCAGATGCATTGGAAGGCAGTTCCGCCTAAAGCTCCTGAGCCCACGCCTCAACAGCTTCAGCAACCCAAGTTGCTGCAATGGTTGGCCTATGCACAGCCCCCGTCAGGGTTTAAATCGCTTTTAAACAACCCTCCACATGTCTATCTGTTTGTTCCTTCAGAGAGGTGACAGTAGTTACTGGTAGAGCAGAGGAAACAACCATACGCGCCACATGAGAATCAACGAGCGGAGGGGTTTCCCAATTCTTACATACCTCCGCAGAGAGAGGATAGCGAGCCAACAGTCTCTTATTAGGTGTGAATTTTGTCACCGGATTTTCCCAGGATTCTTGACGTATGACAACCAGGTGTTCAGAATGAGGTAAAACTTGTTTAACCACCTTCTTATGTTTAAACCTATCCGGTTTCTTAGAGACAGCCTCAGGCTCAGGATCATCAGACACCTGAAGAATGAGCCTAATCGCTTCAATCAAATCCGGAACATCCACTAATGACTTCCCTTCCCCATCAGAAACATCTCTATCAGTGTCTGTGGCATCAGTGTATGCACCATCCTCATCAGAGGATGTGTCTGGTATAGCAGTGGATTGGGAAGAGGTAATGGCACGGACGACTTAGTCTTAGGCGAGTGAGAGTGACACTTAGACTTAGTCAGTGACCGGTTCAAATGCTGTAACTGTGGAGATTTGATCTGCCCATGGCGAATTAATAGCAGGGACCATAAACTGCTGCAGTGGCACAGGTGGTCCCACAGGGGGCGCCAATTTAGTTACAAGCGTGTTTAATAGCGTGGAAAATGTAGCCCAAGGTGGGTCCTGTGAAGCCCTAGGTGCTATCGACCCACTGGGGGGGGTAAGGAACCCTTTGAACCTGAACTCTCAGCTGCCATATTATCCTCCATCACGTCCGCGGTCTCACTACCACGCAATGTGGGAGAAGCCCCAGCATCGTTGCCACGTGTAGCAGACATAACAATGTGCACAATATCGGGCAACCTGGTACAAGGTGTAGCAGCAATATACCTGGCAAGAGTACCCGTGAAGTGACTATGACAGCACAGACCGGAAGTTCAAGAGATATAAACATATATGGTGGCTCGCTCCCTGCACGGAGACCCGGCGGCCATCTTCCTTCCTGCTCCCACTGCACCACACGGGCAAACGGGCACACAGGCTGCCGTAGGCCCGGGGGAAGGGACATCTGAGGATATCCCACGCACCCCACACCTCGGCTAGCTCATCCTACTGACACTTGGCCCCCACCCGGATCGGCTGGTGGTCGCAACAGCTGTCGGACCCTCTGGGGGGGGGGGGCGGTGCTGGCCGTTAGCGGGCCCTGCTGGGATTCGGCTGCTCTGCCGACACGACCTGACGGAGCTGCCTGCACCTCATAAGGAGACACAGCCCACCCACCCTTCTCACTGCAACACGACACTTAAGTGTCAGCATACCTCTCGGTACTTCCCCTTACAGTGCAGGAGGCCGGCGGCCATATTGGCATTGCCCCAGATACTGGAGACTCGGAGTTCGAGACAGAGGGAGACGGGAGCTGCACTGGCTTGACAGCTACAATACAGTGCAGTGAGGAACTCTCCCCTGCCTTTCTCCCGCCGACCGGATCACCACTCCTTCCTCCGCACAGACCCCTGTGGCTGTTCGCGACGTGACAACAACCGGGGATCCATGAAAGACCCTAACGCCCTGACCCTGACCTCATCGCTGCTGTGCACCTAAAGGTCCACCGACACCTGGACATCGGGTCCTGGGCTGACCTCTGCCTCATTGGCTGCCGCCCTCTTCCTGCATACCCACGAGGGCCTGGCCCCTCTCATCATCCACTCCTGCCGGCTCCTGAAAGTCTTATCAACCGCAGACACCGCACGCCCCTCCTTCTCTCCCCCCCCCCCCATTTCACCTCACCTCCCGCACGTCCTGCTCAGGATAAGCTGCCACTGAAAGCCACCATCTAATATGTGAGACCCGTTACACCCTTTACTATCTAGACTCTCAGCGCCTGGCTACCTCACCTCTGCTTGAAACCTCTTTGCATGGAAAAGTTCCTGATTCCCCTGCCCGTGATGTCCGCAGGCACTACTCAACATTCACGAGAAGACACCCCATGTGGGGACTCCTCCGACTCTGACCACTCGACCACACGCTCACTCTCTCAGCGTTCCCGCAAGTCACGACCGCTTCTTAAGCAGCCGAAGATGAAGCATAAGGACCTGCTGGCGGTTCTAGGGCCACTCCTGGATGAGAAGCTGGCGGGCATTAAAGAGGCCATCGAGTCTTCTTTGACTTTGCTGAGCCAACACTCTACTCGCCTTGATGAGGCGGAACAAAGAATATCGACCCTGGAGGATAATTTGGAGGAAGCCCAACTTTCTCTGCAGGCCAAACAGCTCGAGGTCGCTGACCTTTCGGAAAAGCTTGATGACCTGGAAAATCGCGGCAACGTAACAATCTGCGGGTCATAGGCGTCCTAGAGTCGGTACAGGGTTGCGATCTCCTGACCCTCCTCTCGGTGGATATCCCGGAGAAACTTTCCATGGATCTAAAAGGAGTCCCTCTAGTCATTGAGAGAGCCCATCGCGTGGGCCCTGAAAGGATGAACTCTCTGGGTCGCCCTCGCCCGGTCATCATGCGTATCCTGAACTATGCAGACAAGGCGAGACTCCTTGACCACTATTGCAAAGCTACCAACCTTTCCATCGATGGTAACCGCCTCCTCATCTTTCAGGACTTTTCCGCATCAGTAGCCACAAAGTGCAGAGAGTTTGCTCCTATATGCAAACACCTCTTTGAGGCAAAGATCAGGTTCTCCTTGCTTTATCCTGCCCTCCTCAGAGTTTTTGAAGATGGACGACCACGCTTCTTTGAGGATCCAGAGGAGGCCAAGCTGCATTTTGTTATACCTGACACTTGATCACTGCGTATATATATTTGTCAACTACTCTACGTTGCCCGAATCTGCATTCGGGTCTCACATAATGTTTCACTGTTACAGTAGAGTGTGATTGGTTTGCACACTTGCTCACACAACTAGTTTATTTGTTGTGTACTGATGTTTTGTTTATTTTATGTTTGGTTTGTTAGTTTTACCTGCATGGACCGGGACCCCTTCCCCCCACTGGGAGATTCCCCCCCTGCTCGCTGGGACAGGGTGGGACCCTGCTTTATCTTTTACATTTATTTTTTTAGCTTTTTCCCGGTAGGGGTGGGCTGATATGTCTACTGACGCCCACCCACACTCTCATGTAGACGGAGATTCGACAAATACGCTACTTCGTATTGTTTCATGGAATATAGAGGGTCTTAATCACCCGGTTAAGAGGAAGAAAGTGATCTCTCATTTAAAATGCATGTCCCCCCATATTATATTCTTACAGGAGACCCATTGGCTAGATGATCCTAGAAATACCTTGCGAGCCCCATGGATAGGCGAATGCATTTCGTCTCCATACCACTCTAAATCTAGGGGGGTAGCGATTTTGCTACACTCCAACCTCCAATAAACAGTACTTAGGAAGCTCTGTGACCCCGAGGGTAGATTTTTATTGTTAGATGTATGCATTAATAATATGGTCTACACCCTCCTCAACATATATGCACCTAATATTTCACCCGACTCCTTTTTTGCAGGTCTTTTAACGACCCTCCTTACCTGGGGCTGCCAGAATTTAATCATTGGCGGGGACTTCAACTTAGTCGTCGACCCATCCATGGACAGATCCAGGGTAAGTACTACCACCACCACGACCCTTGCTCAACTCCTACCCTCTTTCTGCTCCCAATTGGATCTCTTGGACCCCTGGCGGATCCTTCACCCCACTCAAAAGGACTACTCTTTTTACTCTCATCCCCACTCCTCTCACTCCCGTATTGACTACATCTTCACTGCCACTCACCTTCTCCCCAGAGTCACTCACACCTCTATCGATAATATTATCATATCGGATCATGCCCCTATTTCCCTCCACATCCGACTAAATGTACCCTCCCGTAGTTTGCCTCGATGGCGTTTTCCTGCCTACCTGCGTCACTCCACTGATTTTCTTCTCCATATGAAGCAATCTTGGCACAACTACACATTAGACAACGATGACCAGAGTCAAGACTCGCCGATTTTCTGGGGAGCAGCCAAAGCTTGTCTCCAAGGTCACATCATGTCTTACACTCATTCTAAACGGAAGAAGTTTTCATCTCAACTACAGTCCTTGAGTACAACCCTCACCTCAGCATACAGGTGCTACACTCAACACGATACCCCCGCCCACAAAGAGGCTTATCTCTCGGCCAAACTTGTTTACGATACATTTCTCACAGAAAGAGCCCAACTATCTTATGATTATCAACACAATAAATTCCATAGATGGGGCAACAAATCAGGCAAATTATTGGCAAACCTCATTAAAGGCTCTAACTCCCGCACTTGGGTAAATGCAATTAAAAGTTCTGACTCACTGAGCACAGACCCTGCAGTCATCTGCAATGAATTTAGAGACTTTTATCGGTCTCTGTACTCCAAAGGTCCTGATGACCCGGCCGCTAACTTCTCCTTTTTAAAGGAGGCCGATCTCCCTGTATTGACTCAGGATGAGAGAGACTCTTTGGAAAGGCCGATTACGGCTGAGGAGGTTGTTGATGTCATTAAGGCCTTACCGAACAACAATAGCCCCGGTCCTGATGGCTTTGGCGCAGAGTTCTATAAAATGCTTAGGGATGAACTGGCACCCACCCTTACGTCTCTCTATAATCACATTCTTACCTCCAAACAAACACCGATTAGATTCAATGAGGCCACGATTATAGTCATTGCGAAGCCTGGAAAGGATCCCTCCATACCTGGCTCTTACAGGCCGATCTCTCTCCTTAATCAGGATTTTAAAATTCTTACGAAATTAATGGCCAATAGATTGCAGCTCTGTCTTTCTCGCCTCATATCGCCTGCGCAGTTGGGATTCATCAAACATATACAATCTGTGCAGGGTATCAGGACTGCCCTGGCGGCTATCACCTACTCGCATACCCACAATCTCACCAATAATATCCTCATTAACCTCGATGCGGAAAAGGCCTTTGATAAGATTGCCTTGCCCCATCTTACTAGGGTTTTGTCTTATCAACAGTTTGGAGATAAATTTTGTGGCCTAGTTGAATCCATCTATGCTGACCCCACTGCGCAGGTGATAGTCAACAACACTCCATCACCCTCCTTTATCCTTGAAAGAGGAACCAGACAAGGTTGTCCCCTCTCCCCCCTCCTTTTCAACCTGGCCTTAGAACCCTTCATACGTTACATCCTCAACCTCTCTGATTTTCGCAGTGTTAGGATTGGCAATAGAGAGATTAAATTAATAGCGTTTGCGGATGACATTCTTCTTTTTACCTCCAATCCGAAACAGTACATCACAGCACTGCAGCACGCTATTTCTCGCTTTTCCTCTTTTGCAGGATTTTCGATCAACCTTGACAAATCGGAGGCTCTGGCCATCTTTTCTCATATTACTACAGGGTGGGATACCCCCTTCCCGTTTCGGTGGGCCACCACTCATATCACGTATCTTGGGGTCCACCTTCCCTCTGACCCCGCTCGTCTATACCTTGACAATGTTCGCCCTATCCTAACCAAGATCCAGACAGAATTAGCGCTATGGCAGAATCTACCTCTCAACCTTTTGGGTCGCTGTAGTCTAGTGATGATGTCCAGCTTCCCCAAATTGCTATATGTCCTTCAGATGGTGCCTATCATGCTATCTAAATCTGACCTCTCCCTCCTTAACTCATCTATTTCTAAGTTTATTTGGTCCAATAAGAGACCCCGAATTTGTTTTTTTAAACTGTCTCAGACGGTACAGAATAGAGGGCTGAACCTGCCGGACATAGAGCAATATAACAGGGCCTGCCTCCTGCGTTTTGCCATGGACTGGCTCAATGGTACTTCGATTTTCACTGATTCACTAATCGACTCCCAACTCTGCACCCCCCTCTCTCTTAGCTCTGTTCTACACACGTCTGAATCTGATTTGTCATCTCTCTCTCTGGACAATGTTCTCCTTACCTCCACTGCGTTGGCGTGGAGACTATCTAGGAAATCCCTGAAGTTACAGTACACCCACTCCATATTTCTCCCCCTAGTTGGAAAGCCGTGTTTTCAGCAGGGCCAGGCCTCCTATCCCTTTGTTACATGGCACGCTGCAGGGATCACACGAGTCGGTGACCTTCTTGACTCTAGCAAAAAACCACTCACTTTTGCGGAAGCGCAGATTAAGTATGACATAGAACCGAGCCATGGATTCTATTTTTTTCAGGCTTCTCATTATATACACTCAGTCCTTTCTCATCTCCATGCATCCGACTTTGTTAACAGCCTTGATACGCTCCTGCGCTCTGGGATATGCTCCATCTCATCTCTCTATGCCCGCATTCGCACAGAACACATTCCCACCACGGACCTAACGCAAGTGCTGACATGGTCCTCCCAAATTCCCTCTATGCCCCCGGACACCGTGATGGACTGTTTTACAACTTCCCTCAAACTCATCGCGGCTAGCCTGTACCAAGAAATGGCCTATAAAATTCTACACAGAGCCTATATCTCTCCAAAGAGGAGTCACTTGATGGGTTTGTCTGACTCGGTGAAATGCTTAAAATGCTCTGCGCCAGTAGCCGACCTTATGCACTGCTTCTGGCATTGTCCCCTTATCCAAAGGTTTTGGGCAGAGCTACAATCATATAGCACCTCCGAGTTGGGTCTGCCCTTTCAATGTACTGCCTCTTGGGCTCTCTTTGGCCACACTCAAGACCAGCCCGACCTCCCCTCTCAAGACACAAAACTGATAGCAATTCTATCGGCGGTAGGCAGGAAGGCCATACTTCAGCAGTGGATCTCTGACACCCCTCATACGCTATCACTAGCTACCTCTAGACTACTCTTCCTGTTCACAATGGGCTGGCTGGAAACGACCCTGAATTCGGAGACTCTGACCCCTGCCTTATTCCGATGCTGGGGCCGTTTTATCAACCAACTGTCCACTCTGACAAAATTGGCTATTAGGCAGAGCTTTCAACATACCGCGTGGTACGGCCGTCAACTCCTAACTGATGATCCTCCCATCTCACTCTCGCGACTACACGATCCTCCCCCTTCATCTCTATTATCTACCTCCCTTCCCTGATTACTACATCCCAGGCTGCAGCTCCCCCTTTTCTCCTTCGCCTCTCCCCTTCCATATTTCCTCTTTACGTCTCCGCTGTCTACATACCTCTCCTTGCTCTGATGATGTCTCCATGGATAAGTCGGCGGTCCCTATGCTCCAGCAGGTACGATTATTATTTTTATGTTTTTTCTGTGTTTTTCTTTTTCTTTTGGTTCGGTAGGTTATAGTTTTTCGTTCTCCACTGGGGAGAACGTATTAGTATGTTGTTTTGTTTCTACTGTTTATGTTTCAGCCTTTGCATGCGATTGACGACCAGTATTTTTGTCGAATGACTTTTTTCTTTATAATTCTGGTAACTGTATCGTCTACAACTTTATATCTATATACTAGAAAATGGAAAAAGTGAGGTTTCATCCTAGCCCCCGATATCGTAAACTTAGACGATGTTTGTTGTATTGCTTATCTTTGCACCAGGCTAAATGACATGTTTATTTCTGATATTCAACGTTGTATATTCAAAACCTCAATAAAATACATATTGGGAAACATATATGGTGACTATAAATCACAAGTAAAAATACACGGCAGGTATATCTTGTGATACAATCCTTTATTAAACAAAAAGAAACCTAATACACTTAGCCCCCTCAGGTATAGCAATATAGGAGTAGCCCACTGAGTGAAATACCCTTTAATAAGGCAACCACGCAGCAGCTACATGCACACACACATATATAGTCAGAAGCGTACCATGTAGAAATTATGTCCCATAAAACTGCACTGGACTAGCCATACAAAGTAATACTCAGTATGGCTATATGTGTTAACAATAGATATAACAAAGCACAGTAAATACTGTATGTATATCACAGGGTGTTTGTACCACACAACCCTGAATGTATGCGCTCTTTCTTAACTAACACTGTCCCAGTGACAGGTAGAATGACCAGGAGTGAAGGAGAGGAAAGCAGCTCCAGGTCGGGAACATTTGTAGAAATGGCGCCCTGGGGCTGTGGGGGAGGGGCCACAGGTCCGACCTGCTCCCCCTGCTGGCATCCCCACCGGGTGCTGCGGGCAGTGTTTTAAAGCGGGGTTTATGTGTAACAAAAGACCCCCAGACCTGTGCCCATTAGGTGTCCCTGGTGGCTAGTGGAGCGGCTGCCCAGTAATCAGTGTACATGCCAGCGTGCGCAAGGCCCGCCTCCTATGGCCGCGCTGGATCGCGGTAAAGTGCTGGCACAGAAACCCCTTAACTCCCCCGTAGCTGCAGCCCCACGATCCGGGAGGACGACGGCATGTGTGTGACTCACGTTTAGAAGGAACTGGCGCCTCCGCTGCAGTGACCTGGCAACCAGGGTGCGGGAGTATACAGCGCTGCTGGGGGTGACGGAGCTGCAGACAGAAAAGTCTGTGAGACTTTGCCTGCTGCAGCCCTTGAAGTCTTTGTAGAAAAATCTTTTTCTTTTCTGTCAATTTAAGCTATCAATTGACTGCCTCAGGCAGCCCTCCTGTTAAGTGCCTGCTTACTGCATGGCACCATCTTACAAACTGAGCTCCTGTGCATGGAAGCGGGGTTATAGAGGAGGCGGTGCTGTGCATCTTGGGAACAGTCAAAAGCTTTGAGCCTGTTGGTGCCTCGGATCAAGATCCTATTCTACACCCCCTGATGATAATTCTTGTGGAGCCCAGTGTACCCCGCAGCAGAAATATATTTCTTCCAGTGAGCAGGATTTTAATACACAATAGGAAATTTGTAATCAGCTGAACGGTGGTTGGCAGGACAGGTCACTTGGGCAACAACTTCATAGATGACTCAATGGGAAATTTAGTAAAAGGCAGTGTGATGAAATTAAAGGTGGTCATGCTTGTTGGTGTGTGGTTTGTAAACAGTGTGATTTACTTACAATAAATGTGATGGTTTTTCCTGTATCTAAGCCACAAGGTCACAGTGTTACCCCCATTACATTCCTGCCTACTTCTACTTGGTATGGAGCCTGATCCTCTGGGTGGGATGAAGTGAAAAATGATCAAACCCTAGAGTGAACTGGCCCAATGCAAACTAGCAATGGTCCCCTCTTGGTACCCATGACCTTTGGGTACAGATTAAAACTGGCCAAATACAGTGCAAGCTTTTGTGGCACTACAATAGCCAGCATGCACCAACAGCCTATAACTATTCTTGCATGCTGGTGCTTGCAGAAATGCAATCGCCAGCATGTACAGTCTGTGGGCATAAGTGCATACCAGTACTTGTAGTGATAAGCGTATGAACTACAGCAGTGGTTCCCAAGCTTATGTGAATCACAGCGCCCTAAAGTATCAGAATTTCTTTTCAAGGCACCGCAAGGGCCAAAGGTTTCTTTTTGTGAAATTCAGAAATAAATATAGAATGAATAAATGTGTTTATATGTCATCCTTAGGGTGAGTTATGTGGTGAGGGACAGGGTTGTACTTCTGCTTGTCCATATATTTCATGATGTGAAGCCACAAGCACTGGTTTTGACTATTATATTGACCATAAACATTTTTAATTGGGGGGGCAGTTAGCACTTTTGTGCACATTCTAAGGATGCAAATATACTGTACCTACCATAAAAATACAGTGGTAACTCCCGCATATCTGATTTACTATATATACACGAGGTCTCCCGTGAGATATGTTCAAAAAATTCTAATAATAAAGAATTATATACTAAGATTTTCTGCTCTGCCCCCACAGCCATCACTATGTGTTTTATGTGATGTTTGTGTCTGTTTATTGTTATTTTATATATGTACTACTGTAAATGACTTCTGAATCAGTGCTATGCTCACCTCTGTGCCGGCAATCACCTTGTAGGTATGTGCTACTTACCTTAGACTCGCGGGCCATATTTTGCAAACTGCTGACTTACACCAACTGTATGTGCAAAACCCACCAAACCAGACTCTCGTCCACTGTAAACATCACAGATTAAAACAGAATAAACTTATACTGTATGTTTTCAATGCTACACAGGTGTCTGGAGGAAGTATTTATCAATATATTAAAGCCAAGTCCCTGGGCGATTCTTTCCCTTCTAGAACTCTGTATCTAGGACACCACAATTAAGCACTCACCGCACACTGAATGCCGTGCATTGTACCTGACCACTATTGTATTGCTATGAAATAATCATAAATAAGTGCTCTCCTGTCTGCACATACTCTGTATATCAAATCTACATGATTTAGACAATGGTGGTCATTCCGAGTTGATCGCAGCCAACAACTTTTTACTGCTGCTGCGATCAACTAGTACACGCCTATGGCGGAGTGTATTTTACCTTAACAGGGCTGAGATCGCTTGTGCAGCCCTGCTAAACTAACAAAATTTCAAGCAGAAGTAGACCAGCCCTATACCTACTTACCCTGTGCGACGATCTCTGCGATGCTGGGGCCGGCTTTAACGTCAGACATCCGCCCTCCGTTCTGCTGGACACGCCTGCGTTTCCATCTCCACTCCCCGAAAACGGTCTCCAACGGTCCGGTGACGCCCAGGTACACCTTCTTTCTGAAGAGGGTTTTTTAGGATAATCCCTAGGTGGCGCAAATAATGAATGGTACAAAGAAATTACCCGTGTGGGCTAAAGTTCGTTCTTTTTCATACAGGCGAGTTCATACGGAAGTCCGTCGTCCAAAAGATGATGTATGAAAAAAAACACAATGTAAACACAAATGTTCAGTAACCCTCTTTGTAGATACTCGAAGGGTAAAGTATACACCCGGGCTCCTTCGGCTATTCCAGTACTTGGGATGTGCAGTTCTACTCGTAAGGTTCACCTCAGTGATTCACATAAAAGTGCTGCTTACATGTGCTTACTTCTAAAAAAAATGGTATTAATCCCATCAAGGTTTCTTTCACCCATATGAACGTGGTATCCAAAACAGTCAAGCACCCATGAATATGTCTCTAAATGTATAGGATGCTCACGTGTGTGCTTACTTCAAGATGCAGTGTACTTTTACATAAAGGTTTCTTTCGACATATTCCAGTGTAGTCCTCTTCTATTCCTTCAAATTTTACTTCATGCTCAATGTGAGCACAACAAAACGAAGGAATATATGAGGGTCCGAAAGATTTTTAATAAAATTGTTTAAAAATTGTTTCTATAAGGAATCTTCTCTTTTATCCTTCCCCACCTAGAATAACATCTGCATATTAAGATGTATTTATTACACTACATAAATTATCCATATTGATCAGGAAGTACATTAGAAATTTACCTGTACCATTATTTAGGGACTGTAATCATGCAAGATGTATCCAGTATTCACTTATTATCTAAAGCCATCTATTATGAATGTTTATCAACAGGCAGATCCTAGTTGAGTCTTAATAGGGGACACCATTATGGGAATAACCATCCACATATGTACATTGCTATTTAATTTAGGTAGTTTACCAGGTGTGGTAATATATTTACACTTTAAATTATCCATCTAATAGGGTAGGATTTAAAAACGTTTATTACTTATTCATCCATCCATTATTCATCTATGTACTATGATAGCCAATTATGGTGACATGCTGCTTCAGGGCAGAAGCGTATAGCAGCAAAAAAATGGTGGCCTCAGTGCGCTCCAGGAGATGTGGAACGCACTGGATGTAAACAACCCACCACTTCCGCCTCTGGCGTTGATGTACAGCGACGTCCCCAGTGCGCTCCAGGAGACGTGGAGCGCACAAGTATTAACCCCACGTCAGTTCCGTCCTGGGCACTGATGTATTTATGTACCATTGGACGCCGGACCGGATATCCGGCGGAAGGATCGTGCGTTCCACTGTCAGTGGAATGCAAATCGAGAATTCCCTCCTGCGGTTTTAAGTATTTATATTTTAGTCCCTTTTCTTGATTGTTTCCATACACGCATATAAAATATAGTATGCAGCCCTGGTTAATGTCATTATTTAAGATTCTTTAAGCTATATTAAAATTATCCCCGCCCAGGAAGGGGCGGAGTCAACCTGTGACACAGGGTTTAAATACGATTCAGATCAGTCTTCACATGCACCTTGATAAAGACTTACATACAGTAGAAACGCGTTGGTGGTGGAGCATGTGTAAGCTGAATACCATTTACCAGTGAATTCAACGAAACAACGGTGAAAATACCCGGGTTTTCCATCTTCTTTTTCTCACGTTGAGGAGTTGCACTATCTGGTTATGACAATATTGCATTTTGTCCAAATACAGAACCTATTGTGACGAATATTTGTGTTTTTTAAACTATTTTATTAAAAATCTTTCGGACCCTCATATATTCCTTCGTTTTTTTGTGCTCACATTGAGCATGAAGTAAAATTTGAAGGAATAGAGGAGGACTACACTGGAATATGTCGAAAGAAACCTTTATGTGAAAGTACACTGCATCTTGAAGTAAGCACACACGTGAGCATCCTATACATTTAGAGATATATTCATGGGTGCTTGACTGTTTTGGATACCACGTTCATATGGGTGAAAGAAACCTTGATGGGATTAATACCATTTTTTTAGAAGTAAGCACATGTAAGCAGCACTTTTATGTGAATCACTGAGGTGAACCTTACGAGTAGAACTGCACATCCCAAGTACTGGAATAGCCGAAGGTGCCTGGGTGTATACTATACCCCTCGAGTATCTACAAAGAGTGTTACTGAACATTTGTGTTTACATTGTGTTTTTTTTCATACATCATCTTTTGGACGACGGACTTCCGTATGAACTCGCCTGTATGAAAAAGAACGAACTTTAGCCCACACGGGTAATTTCTTTGTACCATTCATTATTTGCGCCACCTAGGGATTATCCTAAAAAACCCTCTTCAGCATTTATTAGTGTGTTAGGTGACACACTAGGATAGACCTTGGGTTGGCAGCATTTGTGCGCAGGGATATATCTTAAGTTTTTGTCGTTAGTTACACCTTCTTTCTGTCAATCTTCTTTGCGGTCGGCTGTGCGACCGCTTTCTTCTTACTTCAGGACGTACCCCGCAACGTCACGCACACGCAATGCGGCCGCCATGCAATCCGGACCGGTCCGCACCGCAGCGACAAACCGCTGCGTGCGAACGGGTCGGAATGACCCCCCATATACAGAACGTATATTGTTTTAGATTACAATTCATACAACTGTTACATGTGGAGGTAGCTTAGCTTCTCTTCCATTGACTGATACGGATTTCATGTGTAACACATGTGGCCAAAGTCTTGGTTCAGTAGAAGCCAGGTGATCAGGTAAGCACATACGTGCATTTGGCAAAACTACCTATATACATGCTAATGTGAGGTACACATGTAAAAGGCTATCATCTACCATGTTTAACCCATATTCAATAACTAATACTTACCAACTACGAGAGATACGTGAAGGCAGGTTTGGGTCCCTTCAGTTTTTTAATTTATTAAATAGAATTAAAACCTTCCTCTACATGAAACAAAAGTCATACTGTATATCTAACTTCTTAAACAATTATTCATGTCTACTTATTTTATGGAGAATCAATTGCAGGCAAAAGTGATATCACCCGTTAATAAACTTATCGCCCATTAACTTATTGTGCAATACAATTATAAAATTGGTGTTGTTTTACTTGATAATTCTTGCTGGTTGTACTTTTTAAATATAGGCGAAAACTGCCTGTTCCTCCATAAAAGACATAATAAAATTGGATAACATTGTAAAAATTTTTTTTTATGGAAATACAGTGTTTTTCTGCAAAAATAAATGCTCTACTTAAATTAGGGGTGCATAAAAATGCCTGTATCTATATATTATAGTATTTGTGTCAATTTTAAAAAAATCTTCAAAAAAAATCACCTGTTCAGGAGGTGGTTAAAAAAGAATAAAAGTTTTAAATCCTGTGGAGAATTACCGTGCTTTAACGTCACCTGCAATTGAATTGGCTGATAACCACTTTTCACAAAAAGTGAAAATTTTTCACGTGAAAATGGGATTATTACCTGCAATTGAATTCCCCCTTAGAGTTGAACGTAACATTGCCTAGTCTGGTCACGAGGGGAGTGCTGTTGCCTTTTTAAAACCTTCGGCCAAAGCTGCCAATGATCGGCGGTTTTTAGTAAATATATCCCTAGGTAGGCTTACCAAAATATCCCTTTAAACCGGGACAACTCATGAATTACACAGGTTCGGAGGCTGATTACAACCAGGTGAAATGTAGGCTTATTAGTCAGGCAGCCACAAAACCTGTGTAGTTCTTGAGTGTATCTACAAGGAGAAAAAGTATGACTCTAGTCTGCCAACCCAGGCGAGCATTTCATACTCTCACACTTAATTATCATCACTTCTATCCTCTAGCACACCACACTTCTAATTCCATCCATTTTCCCCATCCCGCACACCCAATTTCAACTCACCAACCCTTCCTCATATTCCCATCCAACAGACTATAATACACATATATATATATATATATATATATATACACACATATTTATCACAGCTTTTAACATACACCTGTTTTCACAGACTCCCACCATATACACAAGCATTCCCCTTCCTCTTAATCTAACACTAGTCACACTAATTTTCCCATTCCACACAATTAAACACAAATACATCAAGTCAAGCAAGCAGGAGACACTCTGACCGCTCCCCCTCCCCCCCTCCCAGGTCTGTTAAGTTGTGCTGTTTTTTCTTGTTTTTTCTTGTTTTTTCTTGTTTATTGACCAACACATTCCAAGAAAGTCACTGTGCTCAGAAGTAAGAACATAAGCCCAGCAGACTACTTCCACTTACAGCGGAACATAGCGTCCGTCTAGTCACCGTGGTAACAGAATACAGTCTCCATAGCAACCAGCTAGAACCCAGAACGGGCGGAAGTTTCTGTAACGACTTCCGCCCACACACTCCTTCCAGCGTCACCATACCGCCGTTCGCGGCCCTCACACGCTGAGACACAGTAACCATGACAACCCGCTTTAACCTAGTAGGGCGGAAGTGAAGGTAATGACCCCCGCCCACATAACTCGTCCGCCGGACACCGCCGATGCGGCCCTCTAATATCAATCCTACGGGTAATTTCCAATTATATTCACAGCCCATACAAGCGGTTTCAATATTCACAGGTACTCTCTTTGTTCGCAACATAGCCATACAGTGAGGGCGGAAGCACCAAGTAAAACTTCCGCCCCACTCTGGCTAAACAATGACCGACAGTCTTTCTCCCAATCAGGAATACCAGTTTAGACTATTCCCGCCCACATGACCAATCATAGGAAGACACTAATTGCTGGCTCCATTAAATACCCAGGCATCAGACTTCCTTTAGCTGCTCAGAATGAAAGTGAACAAGCCCGTTACCGGGTGAAACGCGTTTTTCCAAGGGGCACCTCTCATGTCTGACATCAGGAATGGGTGATATCCAATATTCTTTTTATCTCGTTTAGGGCATTTTTTGCCCATCTGTCATCTAAATAGTAGATATCTTATTCCCTACAACAGGTGTGTCTTCTAAGGGGCACCTCCTATGTCTGACATCTGAATATGTGATACTTAATATGTATTCTTTAACTATTTTTGTTTCAATTCTTTTTGGTTAGCAGGAACATTACCTGCAATACCCTACTATAGGTGTGCATATTCAAACAATTTGTCTTCCTGCTGTTCCAGCAGGCACACAATCAGACCCTTTTTAAAAATAATACAGGATTTTTCTAACAAGCAGGAACACCACCTGCAATACCCTCTCATAGGTGTGTATATATAAACAAGTCTGTGTGTATATTAAAACAACTTATTTTCCTGCAAGACTAGCAGGTATTCCAAGCAGGAACACTACCTGCAATACCCTCTCATAGGAGTGCATATTCAATCAATTCTGTGTGTATATTTATTTTTCAAACAAAAAATACACACATTTTTTAGGTAAATACCGTGTGCCCACCACTGTTTAAAAATTCATACTTTTCCACTGTCATAAGTGAATATTTAGTGTGTTTATCTCTCGGCACCTTATGCTTCTCTTCTTAATTGTATCATCTGTACGATACTGCTTATCATCACCAAGACGCATATCTAATTGAAATCCAACAGGTGACCGCAAGAAATTAAGAACGTCCAAATATGTGTCCTATATGACTTTGTAATTCTTTTTCTACATTCTCACTTTCCTTCCTTCCGTGAACTCTCATCCACGATTCAGGCGGACTAGTCCCCTACGGGACACGTCCCGCCAGTCTAACGGGGACAGCAGATTCACATCTTATTATCTATACATTCTTATTATATTCTCTCCCGAGAAGGAATCCATCCTTCCGCTTCGGTGCACTCTCATTGGCGATGTAGGGCAATTTCTCTCTACGACCATACCCCTCCGTTCACGCCCAATCTCGTCCGATCTTGGAAGCTAAACGGAGGTGGGCTGGGTCAGTACCTAGACGGGTGACTACTAGGGAATACCCGGTGAAGTAGGAAGATCTACCTAGGGCAATAACGCCAACAGCAGTATCACTACTTTACTGATTCCTACTATTCTCCTAATCCTTAATAAGTTTACCAATCTAAGACAGTGGCTAACTACCAGATATCAGCACATAGTGTGTGGGCTCTCTCATTCACTAACCCTACCCTATTCAGGGTTGTATTAATACAAACCAAGTTTGTACAGATTCTTGGCAGACGGAGGTTGCTTGTGATGTAGCCACCCTCCATTATGCAATTATCCAGGTATAATTAAGGATCTGAACATTCCACACATTATTGTGTAACACTTAATGGTGTTCCTTCCTGATACAATTTTCATACATGGTCATACGTGCAGTATATATCCAGTTTCGAGTTTTCTAATGAGGTGTAGAGTACAAGCCTAAAATGTCATTATCATTTCTTATTTGATCATAATTGAAAAGTAAACAATAATAAGAGTGCGCCCAAACTAGAGTCATACTTTTTCTCCTTGTAGATACATATGTACTTCCTTTTTATGACCCTGGGCGCACCGCCATACGGACAGATAGGGATTTCCAATATATGATCGTCCATTTCTGGCTTCTATATCATTCCCTGTATTTTTGAATCTATTTCTGTGCAAGACCAACAACCTGTGTTAGTTCTTGAGTGTCTCAGTTTAAAGGGATAGTAAGGTAAGCCTATCCCTAGGTCTGTATTTGAGTTGCACACACCTTAACAAACATGGAAGCAGATGTATTAACCTGGAAAAGGCATAAGGAAGTGATAAACCAGTGATATGTGCAAGGTGATAAAGGCACCAGCCAATCAGCTCCAATATGTAAATTAACAGTTAGGATCTGATTGGCTGGTGCCTTTATCACCTTGCACATATCACTGGTTTATCACTTCCTTATGCCTTCTCCAGGTTAATACATCTGCCCCATGCTACCATAAATCTAGCAGATTTTTTGAGATCTTCTGCTACAAAACTTGCACAGCTTTTGTGTAGTTACAAATTGTACGTCTCACGGTTAATGTATTTTCAGATCTGTATAAGTCAATAGATGTAAGCTTGCGAGCAGGGCCTTCCTACCTCTATGTCTGTCTGTTATTACCCAGTTTTGTTCAATTACTGTTGCTCCAATAGTAAAGTGCAACGGAATATGCTGCGCTATATAAGAATCTTAATAAATAATGTCCCATCTTACCGGACTTATTCTGCATGTTAATGTCACTGGTCCACATCTGCCAGATATGTGCGCCCATAGTACCCCAAGATGCACGATTACAATGCGAAAAATAATTAGGACCAACTGTACATAAGGGCAGAAGACTAGCGACTGAGAACAGTAGGTGGCAGCGTGTCATTTCCAACTACATTTTACTGTATGCTCTCTTTTCCCAAGAGATATTTGCAGCATTCTACAGACAGAACCCAATCCTACTCAAAAGAAAGAGTGGAGAGCTAGAATGACAGATGTGGTATCGCTCTATAATTCACTGGGTGTATGCGAACATTTGTACCAAATAAAGACAACTGCATCTGTCTTTCAACTGTAATAAAAGCAATCAAGTCCGAACTGCTGCTTCAAGGTCACACCCAAAGCCACATAGCAAAGAAAGGTTTCTGATGTTATTCTAGCAAAGCCCCAGTCTTATTTTGAATTGAAGCTAAATAGCTCCAAGTGCAAATAAGAATATACTGTGAAACATCCAATATGGATTTAAAAAAATAATAATAATTATTAGTGATAATACAGTACCACATAACTATTACCCCTTTTCCAGTAGCTTTAAATACACGGGTAAATGCGCGGGGGCGCGCATTTACCCGTGTTTTTTCCTAGTAGAAAAGGGTCCCCCTGCAAATTCCCGGATCACTTGCCGCGTTGAACTGTGTAGTGTGAACGGGAGCCTTGTCGATGTGACACGGCTCCCGTTCACAGTGAATGGAAGGGCGGCGCTGGGAGATCATGTGATCTCCCAGCAGCAGTGTCACCAACACCGGCCATATGCCGGGTTGATGAGCGCTGTGGGAAAGGGGGCTGTAGCACGGGTCGCAGCCGTGTCCGGCTCCCGGCTGCGACCCGTGCTACAGATGGAAAAGGGGTATATCTGTCCTGGGACCAACATAGGAATATTTCAAGGAGCTGTACAGGGAACCAGTTGCGGAATGGCCCATGTGACCAGCAGCGTTACACAGATTGGCGGCAGCTGTGCCTTCACCCGCCACTCACACTAAGGTCAAATGGCCCTGCGCACACAGATTGCCACTGGGCCACACCTTCCCACATCATTCACCCAGAGGTCATCCGGCCCAGCGCAATTTAGACATGGTTTCCTACTTTGCCCACTTAAGTGCAGACATGATGATATATTACCTATCCAGGATTTTCCCAAACTCTGCCGTTACAGTCCAGGTTTAAAGCTTTAATGCTTCAGTCCAGATGATTAAATTATTTTGACTAACATACTACCTAAGAAATCTGTGCTCAAGTTTGACATCCTTAAAACCTGGACTGTAATGGCAGGGTTTGAGAAACTCTTATGTCCTATTCTATTCCCTGATATATACCAAACAGGATTGTGAAGTTTTTATCAAAATCGTTTCAATAGTTTTTGAGTTAACCTGGAACAGACAGACGTCCAAGCTGAAATTACCTAAACAAATTACAATTAAAAACAAAGCTACAATTTTTTTTTATATGTATAGACACATATGACTCCTACTTTCTGCTCCTTTGTCATATTCCCATAATTATTTTACATTTTTGACAATTTATGTGGGTAAAAAGTATGTCATGGTATGTACGGTACATCTCTCTCCCTGCATTCTTACAACAAGATCCCAAGGGTGACTGTACACATACAAGCATATAAGTAATATACGTTATTCTAAGTGAATATAAAAACCCATAACTTTATTCTGCATAAAGAGGTACGAGGTACATAGAACAAGTTATATACAACACACACTGGTATTAATAATGACTAGCTGTGATGGATTATGGATAAGAAAATAATGAAACACAAAATGAATGGGTGTGATTACATAACACAGCCCAGCATAGGGTTCCGGGAGGTTGAGTAGCAGGGTCTATAAATGAATAATGTGCAAGAAGCAAATCAGCCAACGGAAGTCTGGCTCTATCACACCTATCCCATTTTAATGTGTTTATAGCAAATAAATAACAGACAAAAAGCATTAAACCAGACTGAATAGTAGCTTATGGGCTCATTTACACAACAGTATATTAAAAATGTTAATCGGGACCTATTATGTGTTAATGCAGCTATCAACGCAACAGATTTTATTGGTACAAGTGTAAGGCACGAAAAGTACAGACAATCGGTCCATTTTCTCAGCGCCTCTGCTCGGACAGATCATCATCATGTACTGTGTGGTGTAACCTCCTGGTTGTCTCCAATCTGCTGCAAAAATGATTTAGCTCATTAACCCCTTCAGTGGTGACTTTTTGGAATTTGGTCACACCTCCAAGGGTGGCTTTGTAACTTTTTTTTTTACCTGCGCATTGCCAGGGGTTTCATTCGCTGTGTCATGCTTTTTGCCAGTGGTTTTATGCTCGGATCCATGCTCATTGCCGTGGGGAATGCTTGTTGCCTATGGGTAGCTAGGGATGGCCATCGACCATCGATGGCCCGATGGCCATCCCTAGACCACCAATGTCGAATACTTTTACCATTGATGGGTGAGAACCAGATGGTTTCCTGCCATTGATGGCTCAGTGCTACCAAATTATTATTTTTTTTCTTCTCAAAGTGTCAGGGCACGGAGCTTAGCCCCACCCCCTGACATCCACTAAGCCACGCCCCCGGTTCGCCTGCATTTGTACAGTAATGCAGGGAGACCATCGATGGGTAAAACCATTGATGGATCCATTCCAGATTGTTTTACACCGTCGAGGTTATCCATCAATGTTGACCATCGATGGATAACCCACCGAAGGCCATCCCTAGGGGAAGCATTTGCTGGCGGGCACAAACAAGTGTGCAGAATAGATATACAACCGCAGGAGTAATCAACATGTGCCCCTCCAGCTACTGTGGAACCATACATCCCAGCGTGCCGTGCACAAGTTTAGCTATTAGGGGATGCTAAACTGTGGCAGGGCATGCTGGGGTGTGTAGTTCTACAATAGCTGGTGGGCTGCATGTTGAATACACCAGATTAACAGTTTACACTGGCATGGGACAATTCATTCTCAATTATTCACAGTAGGATGAGAACTGCGCTTCCCATTATTAGAATAGGGGGTCCAGAGTAAGTCGTCAGATTCTCTTCAGGCCACCTGCAACGTCAAGCAGAGAAAGGTAATTAGTAGCACTCTTTCAGCAGACACAGGCCATGTACAGTATAAAGAAGAATCTGTGGTGTGAATACAGAATCACATGTAGGTTATATAGAACATCTGTAAGGTGCGGATACACTGCATGAGAAATAATCAATATACATAAAGGGACGGAGAGTAAATGAGAAATCAAAATACATACATTGTGGCAGAGGCACAGAAACCCGTTCTGGTGACTCGTCACTAACAGAAGTCAGGACATTGCGACAGATCCAGAGATGGCTGTTAATGCAGCCGCCATCGCAGCCGATCTCTCAATAGCGGTTGCAGATGTATGCAAATGCTGATCTCAGCCTTCCCTTTGTGCTGCACTGTGCAAGTGCGGAGACCCCACTTTCAGGCTCCGTGGTCTTTGCATTTGCAATGGAGATTGTAAACACTCCGACACTGACATCTGAGGTAGCCTAGGGTCTACTCTATCTATTCTCCTCACATCCAACTAAACATGGCCTCTGAAGGAGTGGATTTGCAGTTGGGAACACAGCAGCATTCTCAGACACACCCGTAATATCACCAATAAACAGCCCCTTTCAGCATTCCCTTTAAGACACCTCCCCAGTCACCATCCTGATACTCCCAAGGATTGCAAACCCCTTCTTACGTACAATGTCATTCACAATTGCAAAGCTGGGTATTCTACAGGGAGGGAGAGTCAGACGGGAGACACAGATGGCCAAGACAGGGAGCATGGGGCAGCGGGTTAGGATGAGAGCTGGATGGCTTTGATAAATAGGTTTTGAGAGCCCGTTTGAAGCTCTGTAGAGAGGTGGAGAGTCTGATAGGGAAAAGGGAGAGTATTCCAGAGGAAGCGAGCAGCACAGGCAAATTCTTGGAAGCGGGAATGGGAGGATAATCAGCTGGAAGGAGAACGGCATTCATTTGTGAAGCAGAGTGTGACGGGAGAGGAGGTCAGAGATGTAAATAGGAGAGGATTGGGCGAGTGCTCTGAAAGTGAGTGAGAGAAGATATAGGAAAAGGTAAAGATATGGCTGACTTTGGTCTTGTGCGATTCCAATGGAACATTAACACCCATGTCAAATTGTAATGGGGAATAGCAAATGACATTCATTTATTCAGCAGTCCAGGGCATTTATTCACACTGGGCACGTGTGCTTGCTTTCATCGTCTGATGTGCACTATCCATAAACAAGTTGGCTCCTGATTTCAATAAATAACCCTCAACAAAATAGAAGTATTGTACAATTAATTTAGCGGGTAGGCTACTATTGAAAAAACCTACATAGAAAAACCAATATAAAGCATATTATCTATATAAAGAGTACAACTATACACAAGTTAAACCTATAATATATTCACATAAAAGTACTTGTACAAAATTGCAGCTCATCTAGATAGAACGGGACCAACTTTAAAGCATTTGAGATCTGTTTGATTAAGGTCAGAGCAGGACTTTACTCAACCTGAATATCCTATGACCCAGTTTTGGAATGGCTGAAATGAAAGAACAAGTTGCAGCCAATCAAAGTTCTGTAATGGGTAACAGAAGCAGAGTATTTCAGCAGATGAGTGTACTGATCTTGTGGGAAGCAATGGCCCGGTCACTCGTAAGATCACGTTAGAAAGGCCGGGCTGTATGGGAGCAGGGGACAGAGTGGTGAAAGGAGGCTCTAGTACCACGGATGCAGAGAAACTCTATTGTATATGTGCCGCTATATGAAAATAGGATTTTAATACCGGTTTCTTAGTCCGTAGAGGATGCTGGGGACACAAAAAGAACCATGGGGTATAGACGGGATCCGCAGGAGACATGAGCACTTTAAGACTTTGAAAAAAGGGGTGTGCACTAGCTCCTCCCTCTATGCTCCTCCTCCAGACTCCAGTTATAGGAACTGTGCCCAGGGAGACTAACAAATTTCGAGGAAAGGATTTATTGTTAACTAAGGTGATATTCATACCAGTACACACCACAAACACGCCGCACAACGTGGCATTCAACAGAAACCAAGCCAACGGCATGAACCAATGTCAGCAACAGGCTGACTATAAACATAACCAACATGCGTGTAACCAGAATTAATAAATGCAGATACAGTACGCATTGGGACGGGCGCCCAGCATCTTCTACGGACTAAGAGAAAAGGATTTACCGGTAGGTATTAAAATCCTATTTTCTCATACGTCCTAGAGGATGCTGGGGACACCAAAAGAACCATGGGGTTATACCAAAGCTCTAGAACGGGCGGGAGAGTGCGGATGACTCTGCAGCACCGATCGACCAAACTGTAGGTCGTCATCGGCCAGGGTATCAAACTTGTAAAACTTTGCAAAAGTGTTCGAACCCAACCAAGTAGCAGCTCGGCAAAGTTGTAATGCCGAGACCCCTCGGGCAGCCGCCCAAGAGGAGCCCACCTTCCTAGTAGAATGGGCCTTCACCGATTTCAGTAATAGTAATCCGGCCGTGGAATGAGCATGTTGAATCGTGTTACAGATCCAGGGTGCAATTTTTTGTTTGGAAGCAGGACACCCAATCTTGTTGGGAGCATACAGGACAAACAGAGCTTCTGTTTTCCTAACCCGAGCCGTCCTGGCGACATAGACTTTCAGTGCTCTGACCACATCCAAAGATTTAGACTCAACGAAATAGTCAGTAGCCACTGGTACCACAATAGGTTGGTTCATGTGGAAAGATGAAACCACCTTCGGCAGAAATTGCTGCCGAGTCCTCAACTCTGCTCTATCTTCATGAAAGATTAAATAAGGGTTCTTGTGAGACAAGGCCGCCAACTCAGACACGCGCCTTGCGGACGCTAAAGCCAACAAGGTGACCACTTTCCAAGTGAGGAACTTCAACTCCACCTTCTGTAAAGGCTCAAACCAATGCAACTGAAGAGACTGCAACACCGCGTTAAGATCCCATGGTGCCACAGGAGGCACAAATGGAGGTTGGATGTGTAACACACCCTTCACGAAAGTTTGAACTTCTGGAAGGGAGGCCAATTGCTTTTGAAAGAAAACCGATAAGGCTGAAATTTGAACCTTAATTGAGCCCAACTTCAGGCCCGCCTCTACACCTGCTTGTAGAAAATGGAGAAAACGCCCTAACAAACTATTCCGCAGGAGCCTTCTTGGATTCGCACCAAGACACATACTTCCTCCAAATGTGGTGGTTATGTTTAGACGTTACTCCCTTCCTGGCTTGAAGAAGTGTGGGAATGACTTCACTGGGAATACCCTTCCGTGTGAAGATCTGGCGTTCAACTGCCATGCCGTCAAACGTAGCCGCGGTAAGTCTTGGTATACGCACGGCCCCTGCAGTAACAGGTCTTCGCCCAGAGGAAGAGGCCAGGGATCTCCTATGAGTAATTCCTGAAGATCTGGATACCAAGTCCTCCTTGGCCAGTCTGGGACAATGAGGATCGCTCGAGCCTTTGTTCTTCTTATGATCTTTAGAACTTTTGGAATGAGAGGAAGTGGAGGGAACACATACACCGACGGAAACACCCACGGTGTCACCAGTGCATCCACTGCGATTGCTTGAGGGTCACTGAACCCGGAACACTATCTCTGAAGCTTTTTGTTGAGGTGCGACGCCATTATGTCTATGTGAGGAGCTCCCCAACGACTTGTGACTTCCGTGAAGACCTCTTGATGAAGGCTCCATTCTCCTGGAGGGAGATCATGTCGGCTGAGAAAGTCTGCTTCCCAGTTGTCCACTCCTGGAATAAAGATCGCTGACAGCGCTCTTGTAGGTTTCTCTGCCCAGCGGAGAACCTTTGTGACTTCTGCCATTGCTGCTCTGCTTTTTGTTCCGCCTTGGCGGTTTATGTACGCTACTGCTGTCACATTGTCCGATTGGATCAACACGGGCAGATTGCGAAGAAGATGTTCCGCCTGCACAAGGCCGTTGTAAATGGCCCTTTACTCCAGAACGTTTATGTGGAGACAAGATTCCTGGCTTGACCATCTTCCTTGAAAGTTTACCCCTTGGGTGACCGCACCCCATCCTCGGAGACTTGCATCCATTGTCATTAGGATCCAGTCCTGGATTCCGAATCTGCATCCCTCCAGGAGGTGGGAGCTGATCAGCCACCACAGGAGCGATATTCTGGTCTTTGAAGACAGGACTATCTTCCGGTGCATGTGTAGATGGGATCCGGACCACTTGTCCAACAGGTCCCACTGAAATACTCTGGCATGGAATCTGCCAAACTGAATGGCCTCGTAGGTCGCCACCATCTTCCCCAGCAACCGAGTGCACTGATTTATTGACACTCTTGGTGGTTTCAGAATTCGTTTGACCAGGCTCTGAAGTTCCTGAGCCTTTTCCACCGGAAGAAAAATTCTCTGTAGTTCTGTGTCCAGTATCATCCCTAAAAATGACAACCTCGTTGCCGGAATCAACTGTGACTTTGGCAAGTTCAGGAGCCAACCGTGTTGTTGAAGAACTGTCATAGACAGGGCCACGTTTTTCACCAACTGGTCCCTGGATCTCGCCTTTATCAGGAGATCGTCCAAGTACGGGATAATTGTGACTCCTTGTTTGCAAAGCAGAACCATAATTTCCGCCATTACCTTGGTGAAAATCCTCGGGGCCGTGGACAGACCAAACGGCAACGTCTGAAATTGGTAATGGCAATCCTGAATTGCAAACCTCAGGTAAGCCTGATGTGGAGGATAAATGGGGATATGTAAGTAGGCATCTTTTATGTCCACCGACACCATAAAATCCCCTTCCTCTAGACTGGAGATCACTGCTCGTAGAGACTCCATTTCGAATTTGAATTTTTTTTAGGTAGAAATTGAGGGACTTCAGGTTCAGGATTGGCCTGACCGAGCCATCCGGCTTCGGAACCACAATAAGACTTGAATAAAAGCCTTCTTCTTGTTGTGACCGGGGAACCCTGATGACAACCTGATTTTGACACAACTTTTGTATGGCGTTGCAAATTACCTCCCTGTCCGGAAGAGAAACTGGCAAGGCCGATTTGAAAAATCGATGAGACAGAAATAGAGACGCTGGAGAGAGGAGTCCTATTGATGGACAAGAGTAGAGAACCCAAAAATACAGACACTGAGAAAAAAGAATTTGGGTGGGCTTTTGTGACTACTTATAATGATCAGTATAAATCAATTGAGAAAATCATGACACGACACTGGGGAATTTTAAAAAAGGACCCAGTGTTGGGGTCAGCTTTGCCCTCTAAACCGGTGTGTATATATCGTAAGGCACCTAATATAGGGAATAATCTAGTGAGGAGTGCTTGTCCACCAATAAAAGACCCCTCAAGAATTAAGTTAAAGGGCTTTTATAGGTGTATGTCTTGTATGGCCTGTAAAGAAATTAAAATGGTAAATCAAAGTAAAACAAGCCAAATAATTATTAATAAAAAGCCTTTTGAAATAAAAGAATTCATTACGTGCGCCACAAAGAACGTTGTCTATGCAGTTGAATGCGAATGTAACTTAGTGTATATAGGGCGGACGTCTAGACCGTTAAAGGTTAGATTAGGGGAGCATATTAGGAACATTAAGAGGGGCTTAGAAACCCATGCACTCTCTAACCACTTTAAAAGGGTGCATGGATGTTCAGTATCCGCCATTACACGATTTGTGGGCCTACAGTGGGTCCAGGGACACTGGAGAAGGCGTGACATCTCCACCCAATTAGCTAAGGCTGAAATGCGTCTAATCTATGATATGGGTACCCTCCAACCGGGAGGGTTAAACCCAGACTTTGAAGTAAAATGGTTCCTGTAGTGTGTAGTTCCTGTTAGGATTTGACTTATAAACTGTGTTTTTCGATTACATTATGTTAACATGTACCTTTCTCATCCATAGAGAAATTGATCCCTATGTACTTATAAGAATATTGAATCCTCTGCCCATTATTGGCTTTTGAAAACGATGTAAGCAGTCCGGGACCTGTGGTCACCATAACAACCCTCGATGCTGTAGCGATTACGGAAGTGGATGGTTACCGTGACAACGAGTAACAACATGACGCGATAACGTGATGACGCACTGACGTACGCCTCCTCATGTGACCGGAGGAGGAGATTCTGAGCGTATCCACACGAGGGAGACGGAGGGAGGATTAGAGGAAACTATGACGCTCCTTTCAGAGATCACGTGACCGGACTGATAGGGCATAGCAGCACCCTGATTGGAAGTATCCAGAGAGGGTGTCGTAGGGAGGTGGACCCGGCGCACGAGTGTCAGAGACTATTAGGCTGATCTATGTATAGGGACCAGCTGTGCCGGGACCAATCAGAAGAGAGAGGGGTATTTTTAAACCGGATGAGGAGATAGATTTGGCATTCACTGAGGGAGCTGACCTTGAGAAAGACCCAGGCAGGGTCGGAACGCGTGGGTGCCCCAGTGGATTTACCTGACCAGAGGAGAACGTGGTATAATCTATGCCAGATTAGGAAGGCTGAATAACACCAGAGAACTCTCCCGCTGCAGCCGGAAAAGCCTGATGTTTATACGCCTGTGGAACTGTATTTTGCCAGTTTTCATCTTTCTCTGGTAATTACCCACTGCCTTTATCTGTGTCGGATTGAGTCCACCAAAGAATGCCAAACAACATAGGCTGTGTATTTTAAGTGTCAACATTCAGTGCAATCCAGGATGTTTTTAATGTTTTTGTGTGGTGTGATCTTGCATGATTAAAAATCTTTTAACCTAAAGGTACTGCACTATGTTCCACAACTCTCTTTCCTTTTTCGGTTTGTCGAGCTAAGAGAAAGAGACTGTAAGAATACAATTGACCCTGACCTCCAGACAGCGCTGACTCAGTGGTATACTATATGTTTGTCATTGTCTGTGTAATTTGAGGGTGGAGATACCTCGTTAGTGATACCCGAATTAGCAGCTGTTGACAGCGCACTGATATCTATCAAACCATTCTTATGTTGCAAATTACCTCCCTGTCCGGAAGAGAAACTGGCAAGGCCGATTTGAAAAACCGATGAGGGGGAACGTCTTGAAACTCCAGTTTGTACCCTTGGGATATTATTTGTGAAACCCATGGGTCCAGGTCCGAACGAACCCAAAACTGACTGAAGAGTTCCACTGGTGAATCCACAACGCTCATCTAGCTGAGACAGCCATGGCATTGGCCTTTGATCCCAAAAGGCCAATATCCCTCGCAGCTAGAGGTAAATTGCCGCATCCTTGATATAACCCAGCGTCAAGAGGATGTTATCCCTGTCTAGGGTATCTATGTCAGATGACAAGTTATCTGCCCACTTTTCAATAGCACTACTCACCCATGCCAAGGCAATGACCGGTCTGAGCAGTGTCCCTGTGGTCATATAAATAAGATTTTACTTACCGGTAAATCTATTTCTCGTAGTCCGTATTGGATGCTGGGGACTCCATAAGGACCATGGGGAATAGACGGGCTCCGCAGGAGACAGGGCACTCTAAGAAAGAATTAGGACTACTGGTGTGCACTGGCTCCTCCCTCTATGTCCCTCCTCCAGACCTCAGTTAAGGAAACTGTGCCCGGAAGAGCTGACAGTACAAGGAAAGGATTTTGGAATCCAGGGTAAGACTCATACCAGCCACACCGTATAACTTGTGATAACTTACCCAGTTAACAGTATGAACAACAACAGAGCATCAGACAACCTGACGCAAACATAACATAACCCTTTATTTAAGCAATAACTACATACAAGTATTGCAGAAGAAGTCCGCACTTGGGACGGGCGCCCAGCATCCACTACGGACTACGAGAAATAGATTTACCGGTAAGTAAAATATTATTTTCTCTAACGTCCTAGTGGATGCTGGGGACTCCGTAAGGACCATGGGGATTATACCAAAGCTCCCAAACGGGCGGGAGAGTGCGGATGACTCTACAGCACCGAATGAGCAAACACAAGGTCCTCCTCAGCCAGGGTATCAAACTTGTAGAATTTTGCAAACGTGTTTGAACCCGACCAAGTAGCTGCTCGGCAAAGCTGTAATGCCGAGACCCCTCGGGCAGCCGCCCAAGAAGAGCCCACCTTCCTTGTGGAATGGGCTTTTATAGATTTTGGATGCGGAAATCCAGCAGCAGAATGAGCCTGCTGAATCGTGTTACAGATCCAGCGAGCAATAGTTTGCTTTGAAGCAGGAGCACCCAGCTTGTTGGATGCCTACAGGATAAACAGCGAGTCAGTTTTCCTGACTCCAGCCGTTCTGGCTACATAAATCTTCAAAGCCCTGACTACATCTAGTAACTTGGAATTCTCCAAGTCACGAGTAGCCGCAGGCACCACAATAGGTTGGTTCAAATGAAAAGATGACACCACCTTTCGGCAGAAATTGCGGAAGAGTCCGTAATTCTGCCCTGTCCATATGGAAAACCAGATAGGGGCTTTTACATGACAAAGCCGCCAATTCTGACACACGCCTAGCCGAAGCTAAGGCCAATAGCATGACCACTTTCCACGTGAGATACTTTAACTCCACGGTCTTAAGTGGCTCAAACCAGTGAGATTTCAGGAAACTCAACACCACGTTAAGATCCCAAGGTGCCACTGGTGGCACAAAAGGGGGCTGAATATGCAGCACTCCCTTTACAAACGTCTGAACCTCAGGAAGAGAAGCCAGTTCCTTTTGAAAGAAAATGGATAGGGCCGAAATCTGGACCTTTATGGACCCTAATTTTAAGCCCATAGTCACTCCCGACTGTAGGAAGTGAAGGAACCGGCCCAGGTGGAATTCCTCTGTAGGGGCCTTCCTGGCCTCACACCAAGCAACATATTTTCGCCATATACGGTGATAATGTTTTGCTGTCACGTCCTTCCTAGCCTTTATCAGCGTAGGAATAACTTCATCCGGAATGCTTTTTTCCGCTAGGATCCGGCGTTCAACCGCCATGCCGTCAAACGCAGCCGCGGTAAGTCTTGGAACAGACAGGGCCCCTGTTGCAACAGATCCTGTCTGAGAGGCAGAGGCCATGGGTCCTGTGTGAGCATTTCTTGCAGTTCCGGATACCAAGTCCTTCTTGGCCAATCCGGAACAATGAGTATTGTTCTCACTCCTCTTTTTCTTACGATTCTCAGCACCTTGGTTATGAGAGGAAGAGGAGGAAACACATAGACCGACTGGAACACCCACGGTGTTACTAGTGCGTCCACAGCTATCGCCTGAGGGTCTCTTGACCTGGCGCAATACTTTTGTAGCCTTTTGTTGATGCGGGATGCCATCATGTCCACCTGTGGCAGTTCCCATCGATTTGTAATCTGTGTGAAGACTTCTTGATGAAGTCCCCACTCTCCCGGGTGGAGGTCGTGCCTGCTGAGGAAGTCTGCTTCCCAGTTGTCCACTCCCGGAATGAACACTGCTGACAGTGCTTGCACGTGATTCTCCACCCAACGAAGAATCTTGGTGGCTTCTGCCATCGCCACCCTGCTTCTTGTGCCGCCCTGGCGGTTTACATGAGCCACTGCGGTGATGTTGTCTGATTGAATCAGCACCGGTTGGTTGCGAAGCAGAGGCTCCGCTGGACTCAGGGCGTTGTATATGGCCCTTAGTTCCAGGATATTGATGTGCAGACAAGCCTCCTGACTTGACCACAGCCCTTGGAAGTTTCTTCCCTGAGTGACTGCCCCCCACCCTCGGAGGCTTGATCCGTGGTCACCAGGACCCAGTCCTGTATGCCGAACCTGCGGCCCTCGAGAAGGTGAGCACTCTGCAGCCACCACAGAAGAGACACCCTGGCCCTGGGGGATAGGGTGATCAGCCGATGCATCTGAAGATGCGATCCAGACCATTTGTCCAACAAATCCCACTGAAAGTTCCTCGCATGGAACCTGCTGAAGGGAATGGCTTCGTATGACGCCACCATCTTTCCCAGGACTCGCGTGCATTGATGCACCGACACCTGTTTTGGTTTTAAGAGGTCTCTGACCAGAGTCACGAGCTCCTGGGCCTTCTCCTCCGGGAGAAACACCTTCTTCTGGTCTGTGTCCAGAATCACGCCCAGGAAGGGCAGTCTCGTCGTAGGAATCAGCTGCGACTTTGGAATATTCAGAATCCAGCCGTGCTGTTGTAACACCTCCCGAGAGTGTGCTACGCTGATCAGCAACTGCTCTCTGGACCTCGCCTTTATGAGGAGAAAGTCCAAGTATGGGATAATTGTGACTCCTTGCTTTCGCAGGAGCACCATAATTTCCGCCATTACCTTGGTAAATATTCTCGGTGCCGTGGACAGACCAAACGGCAACGTCTGGAATTGGTAATGACAGTCCCGTACCACAAATCTGAGGTACTCCTGATGAGGTGGATAAATGGGGACATGCAGGTAAGCATCCTTTATGTCCAGAGACACCATAAAATCCCCCTCTTCCAGGCTTGCAATGACCGCTCTCAGCGATTCCATCTTGAACTTGAACCTTTTCAGGTAAATGTCCAGGGATTTTAAATTCAATATGGGTCTGACCGAACCGTCCGGTTTCGGAACCACAAACATTGTGGAATAGTAACCCCTTCCCTGTTGAGGGAGGGGAACCTGTACCACCACCTGTTGGAGATATAATTTGTGAATTGCCGCTAACACTACTTCCCTTTCTATGGGGGAAGCTGGCAGGGCCGATTTGAGGTAACGGTGAGGGGGCATCACTTCGAATTCCAGCTTGTATCCCTGAGACACAACCTGTATAGCCCAGGGATCCACCTGTGAGCAAACCCACTGGTGGCTGAAATTTCGGAGACGCGCCCCCACCGCTCCTGGCTCCACCTGCGGAGCCCCAGCGTCATGCAGTGGATTTTGTGGAAGCCGGGGAGGACTTCTGTTCCTGGGAACTAGCTGTATTGTGCAGCTTCTTTCCTCTACCCCTGCCTCTGGCAAGAAAAGACGCACCTCGGACTTTCTTGCCTCTGTGCGATCGAAAGGACTGCATTTGGTAATACAGTGCTTTCTTAGGTTGTGAGGGAATATATGGCAAAAAATTTAACTTCCCAGCCGTAGCTGTGGAAACTAGGTCCGAGAGACCGTCCCCAAACAATTCCTCACCCTTATAAGGTAAAACCTCCATGTGCTTTTTTGAGTCGGCATCACCTGTCCATTGCCGAGTCCACAGGACCCTTCTGGCAGAAATTTACATTGCATTTATTCTAGAGCCCAGTAGGCAAATGTCTCTCTGGGCATCCCTCATATATAGGATAGCGTCTTTTATATGTCCCAGGGTCAGTAATATAGTATCCTTGTCCAAGGTATCAAGTTCCTCAGACAGAGTACCTGTCCATGCTGCTACAGCACTACACATCCAGGCCGACGCAATTGCCGGCCTCAGTAGGGTACCTGAATGTGTATAAACGGACTTCAGGATACCTTCCTGCTTCCTATCCGCAGGATCTTTTAGGGATGCCGTATCCTGTGACGGCAGGGCCACCTTCTTAGATAAGCGTGTCAAAGCTTTGTCTACCCTAGGGGAGGATTCCCAGCGTAACCTGTCCGTTGGCGGGAAAGGATACGCCATAAGTAACCGTTTGGAAATCTGCACTTTCCTATCAGGAGAATCCCAAGCTTTTTCACATAACTCATTTAACTCATGTGAACGGGGAAAAGTCACTTCTTGCCTTTTTTCCCCAAACATATAAACCCTCTTGTCAGGGACCAGGTTTACCTCTGAAATGTGCAATACATCCTTCATTGCTATAATCATGTAGCGGATGGCTTTAGCCATTTTAGGCGGCAACTTTGCATCATCGCCATCGACACTGGAGTCAGAATCCGTGTCGTTATCTGTGTCAACAATCTGGGATAGTGGGCGCTTCTGAGACCTTGACGGCCTCTGCGCTGTAGGATCAGGCATGGGCTGACTGTCCCAAGGCTTCAGCTTTATCCAACCTTTTATGCAAGGAGTTTACATTATCATTTAACACCTTCCACATATCCATCCAATCAGGTGTCGGCGCCGTCGGCGGCGACCCCACATTCATCTGCACCTGCTCTGCTTCCACATAGCCTTCCTCGTCAAACATGTCGACACAATCGTACCGACACACACCACACACAGGGGATGCTCTATTTGAGGACAGAACCCCCACAAGGCCTTTTGGAGAGAGAGAGAGAGAGTATGCCAGCACACACCCCAGCGCTATATAACCCAGGAATTACACAGTAACTTAGTGTTTACCCAGTAGTTGCTGTATTAGTGATTTTGCGCTAAATTTATGTGCCCCCCCTCTCTTTTTTACCCTCTTTCTACCGTGATTCTGCAGGGGAGAGCCTGGGGAGCTTCCTCTCAGCGGAGCTGTGGAGAGAAAATGGCGCTGGTGAGTGCTGAGGAAGAAGCCCGCCCCCTCAGCGGCGGGCTTCTGTCCCGCGATTTTGTGTAAAATAATGGCGGGGGCTCATGCATATATACAGTGTCCAGCTGTATATATGCTCTATTATGCCAGGAGGTACTCAATTGCTGCCCAGGGCGCCCCCCCCTGCACCCTACAGTGACCGGAGTGTGCGGGTTTAATGTGGGAGCAATGGCGCACAGCTGCAGTGCTGTGCGCTACCTCATATGAAGACAGGAGTCTTCTGCCGCCGATTTTGAAGTCTTCTTGCTTCTCTCGCCGGCTTCCGTCTTCTGGCTCTGCGAGGGGGATTGCGGCGCGGCTCCGGGATCGGACGACCAAGGGTGAGTTCCTGTGTTCGATCCCTCTGGAGCTAATGGTGTCCAGTAGCCTAAGTAGCATGACCTATCCACAGTTAGTAGGTTTGCTTCTCTCCCCTCAGTCCCAAGTAGCAGAGAGTCTGTTGCCAGCAGATCTCTCTAAAAATAAAAAATCCTAATAAAATACTTTCTTATCAGCAAGCTCAGGAGAGCTCACTAAAGTGCACCCAGCTCTGTCCGGGCACAGATTCTAACTGAGGTCTGGAGGAGGGACATAGAGGGAGGAGCCAGTGCACACCAGTAGTCCTAATTCTTTCTTAGAGTGCCCTGTCTCCTGCGGAGCCCGTCTATTCCCCATGGTCCTTACGGAGTCCCCAGCATCCACTAGGACGTTAGAGAAAATGGATTTTAACGTAGCTTCCTGCTTACGGTCAGCAGGGTCTTTAAGGGCTGCTGTGTCCGGTGACGGAAGAGCCACTTTTTTAGACAACCGAGATAGGGCCTTGGCCATAATGGGGGGTGACTCCCATTTTTCCCTATCCCCTGTGGGAAACGGATAAGCTACCGGAATCCTTTTGGGAATCTGAAATCTTTTGTCAGGACTTTCCTAGACTTTATCAAATAAAGCATTCAGTTCATGAGAGGGAGGAAACGTTATTTCAGGTTTCTTTTCCTTATACATACAGACCCTTTTATCAGGGACAGCCGGGTCCTCAGTAATATGCAATACCTCTTTAACTGCCACAATCATGTACTGAATGCTCTTTGCCAATTTTGGATCCAATCTGGAATCACTATAGTCGACACTGGAATCAGAGTCCTTGTCGGTATCAGTGTCTGCCAACTGGTTAAACGTACGTTTCTGTGACCCCGAGGGGACCTGAACTTGCAATAACATATCTTCCACAGATTTCTTCCAAGTTTGGGTCTGAGACTCAGACTTGTCCAATCTTTTACTAATACGATATACATTAGCATTCAAAGCATTCAATACATTTACCCAATCAGGAGTCGGCGGTGCCGACACGGTCAACCCCACCGCCTTTTGCATCTCTAATAGTCTCCTCCTGTGAAGAGCACTCAGCCTCAGACATGCCGACACACGTATAATATCCACTAACAGAGACACTGGGCTTATAGGGGACAGACCCACGGAGAATCCTTTCAGAGAGACACAGAGAGAATATGCCAGCTCACACCCCAGCGCTAAATAAATGGGTCAGCAACGTTAATCAAAATGCCCCAGACTTGTAGCGCTTTTTATATTATATAATATTGCACAAAATAACCTGCCCCCCCTCCGTTTTGCACCCTGATACTTGTTCAGCAGTGTGAGGAAGGACCAGCGTCTCTCCAGCCATCGGAGTGGAAATGGCGCCGAGTGAGCTGTGGGGACGAAGCTCCGCCCCCGTAATGGCGCGCTTCCGTCCCGCTCTTTTATAATACAAAGTATACTGGCGGGGGTTAGGACAGTGTCTAGCACTAATGTCCCCTTGCCAGAGATTTATTGAGGTATCCTAAGCTGCCCAGGGCCGCCCCCCCCCGCCCTCAGATAGTGCTGTGTGTATCAGCGGGAGCCCGGCGCGCAGCGTCCGTCCGTTGCTCAGTACCTCAGGGAAATGCCATCACTGAAGTCTTCTTTCTTCTTCTACTCACCGGTCTTCTGACTTCTGGCTCTGTAAGGGGGGTGACGGCCGGCTGCAGGAGCGAGCATCTGAGCGTACCCAGCGATCAAACCCTCAGGAGCTAATGGTGTCCTGGAACTCACTAGAAGTAGGTCATACCTCTCTCCCCTTAGTCCCACGAAGCAGGGAGGTTGTTGCCAGCAGCCTCCCTGAAAATAAAAAACCTAACAAAAAAGTATTTTCAGAGAAACTCAGTAGAGCCCCCTGTAGTGCGTCCAGTCTCGCTGGGCACAATTCTAAAACTGGAGTCTGGAGGAGGGGCATAGAGGTAGGAGCCAGTGCACACCCCTTTTTTTCAAAGTCTTAAAGTGCCCATGTCTCCTGCGGATCCCGTCTATACCCCATGGTTCTTTTGGTGTCCCCAGCATCCTCTAGGACGTATGAGAAATGAAGTTCACATGTCCGACTTGCTGACATACAGGATACTACCATGGTGACCAGGTCATTGCCTGGAGAAAAAAATTATGTTTAAATAGATAACATTTGTTAAGTACATAGTTTTGCAAATAGTTTAGCCTAGTTTTGCCAATATAAAGATGTACGTGTTACTATATATTTTTTATTTCTTTCACAACAATACATGAGCATCAAGGCAGGCCAGAGGCATGTAAATGCTCACATGAAGTGGTAGTACAGAGCTCTTGGGGAGGTGACAGTGTAGTTTGTTTATCAGTGAACTGTGAAAGGGAGACAGTGTGGCGGGGTAAGATTGTGTTATATCAGATGTGAGAGCCAGCGTGGTGTGCACAGTGGTATGACGTGATGACTCCTATTGGGAGATGTATCCTGCTTTTGGTTCCTGTAATGTGTAGGCAGACAGGACAGTGTAGCTGGTAGCACGGTGATGAGACGGCATTATACCGTGGTGACATCATATAGGGAGATGTATCCTGCTTTGGGTTCCTGTACTGTAACTGTCTGTACTGTGTGGGCAGACAGGACAGTGTAGCTGGTAGCACAGTGATGAGACGGCATTGTACCGTGGTGACATTATATAGGGAGATGTATCCTGCTTTGGGTTCCTGTATTGTAACTGTCTGTACTGTGTGGGCAGACAGGACAGTGTAGCTGGTAGCACAGTGATGAGACGGCATTATACCGTGGTGACATTATATAGGGAGATGTATCCTGCTTTGGGTTCCTGTATTGTAACTGTCTGTACTGTGTGGGCAGACAGGACAGTGTAGCTGGTAGCACAGTGATGAGACGGCATTGTACCGTGGTGACATTATATAGGGAGATGTATCCTGCTTTGGGTTCCTGTATTGTAACTGTCTGTACTGTGTGGGCAGACAGGACAGTGTAGCTGGTAGCACAGTGATGAGACGGCATTGTACCGTGGTGACATTATATAGGGAGATGTATCCTGCTTTGGGTTCCTGTATTGTAACTGTCTGTACTGTGTGGGCAGACAGGACAGTGTAGCTGGTAGCACAGTGATGAGACGGCATTGTACCGTGGTGACATTATATAGGGAGATGTATCCTGCTTTGGGTTCCTGTATTGTAACTGTCTGTACTGTGTGGGCAGACAGGACAGTGTAGCTGGTAGCACAGTGATGAGACGGCATTGTACCGTGGTGACATTATATAGGGAGATGTATCCTGCTTTGGGTTCCTGTACTGTAACTGTCTGTACTGTGTGGGCAGACAGGACAGTGTAGCTGGTAGCACAGTGATGAGACGGCATTGTACCGTGGTGACATTATATAGGGAGATGTATCCTGCTTTGGGTTCCTGTATTGTAACTGTCTGTACTGTGTGGGCAGACAGGACAGTGTAGCTGGTAGCACAGTGATGAGACGGCATTATACCGTGGTGACATTATATAGGGAGATGTATCCTGCTTTGGGTTCCTGTATTGTAACTGTCTGTACTGTGTGGGCAGACAGGACAGTGTAGCTGGTAGCACAGTGATGAGACGGCATTGTACCGTGGTGACATTATATAGGGAGATGTATCCTGCTTTGGGTTCCTGTATTGTAACTGTCTGTACTGTGTGGGCAGACAGGACAGTGTAGCTGGTAGCACAGTGATGAGACGGCATTATACCGTGGTGACATTATATAGGGAGATGTATCCTGCTTTCCGTGGATCAGTCGCTTTCACAGGAAATGGTTTTGTCCTGTGTGTAATGTCACAGCCACATAGTTTTCAATCTGGAGGCAGGGACACTTGAGCATGGATCCAAAATGTAACATTGCAATGTGGATGTTCCATCGTCGTTGGCGAGAACGGAAGCGTATCCGTGTTTATTAGGTTCTATCTTTGTAAATCTCTTGCATTTTGTCCCATAATGCAGGTCTAGCCTTGATTAAAGAAATGAGTACTTCAATGTCAATATCCATTTCGACACTCATTAAACAACACTTGTCAAACTAAAGACTGCGGACGAGTAGAAGGTCAACGGACAACTAAATTCTGCGGTGACAGCGTGCATAATGTCACGTACGTCACTATCTTACAGTGACGGCATGGCAGCCATCCTTGGCAGAGGTTATTCACGGCTGTAATGCCATCCGCACCGTATTCGTCTCGTCTGAAAGCTAGCATGTATTTCTCCAGAAAAAAAAAAAAAAACTTACGATTTTATTCCATATAGACAAAATCGCTGTATATGACAAGGGCCTTACTGTCTGTACATTGTAAACCAATGAGAGTGCACTGGAGAGAGAGACGATAGTAAGGATAAGGTATCCGAATACCCATATGTTGAGTTCCCCCATTTGTGGAACAGTAGGGTGCAAACAGAGTTACTACATGTACCCTTAGTGCAACATGGACGCTGCTCTTCCTGCACGTGTTACATTGAAGTAAGGGATTACTCACTTTAATCATTGTGACACGGACTTCCTCTACAGGCTTTATTACAAACCCTGATTAATAACCACAAAGCAGAAGCACCCTACGTCACAAGTATATAAATGCTGGTACTCATTAACTCTTCCATGCCTCAATGGTAAGAGGGTTTTGAAAAAAAGTAATCTGATGTTTATCTACCTATGGTCTGTCCTTTACATGTTAAATGTTTTGTGATTCCAATACTCATATGTCAGTAAAAGTTAAGTTTTAACTAATGAAAGGAGTGCTCCAACAAAAAGACTTCTCTTCTTTGTTAATAGATTAATGGCCATAGCAGTACGGATATAGTGACCGAGTGATCCAGTGACAACCAGAGCGTAGCCTGTCCAGGGACAAGAATCCAGAGCGGGCATTCTGACAGGTAAGGGTTAAAACCAAGTTGGGTAGTCGGTCAGGCAGTGGTCAATATCAGGAGTCAAATAAAAGCATAAGTATGACCCAGACACAATAAGGGATATTAGGCTGAGGTTGGAAAAACACAAGAATAGTGTAGGGGAAGAACCCGGCAGCCAAACTATTACTCTAGAACAGAGTCTCTGGCGTCAGCATGATCTGGCTCTATAGTAGTCACCTTTCCCCCGCAGAACCACACCCAGGTGCTTGGAAACATCGGAATTACAGAATACAAACAGAGGATTAACAGTCCAGTACAGAGACACAAGGAAAATCGGGCACTAGAGACACTGGGGTATACAGTGCAATACTAAAGTATTCACCCCCTTTGCATTTTTTATGTTTTGTTGTCTCACAACCTGGAATTAAAATGGATTGTTTGAAGGTTTGCATCATTTCATTCACAGAACATGGCTACAACTTTAAAGAGGTTTTTTTTTTTTTATTGTGAAGCAAACAACAAATAGGACAAAATAACAGAAAACTTCAGAGTGCATAACTATTCACCCCCCTAAAGTCAGTACTTTCTAGAGCCACCTTTTGAGCAATTACAGCTGCAAGTCGCTTTGGATAAGTCTCTATGAGCTTGCCACATCTTGCCACTGGGATTTTCGGCCATTCCTTAAGGCAAAACTGCTCCAGCTCCTTCATGTTGGATGGTTTCCGCTTGTGAACAGCAATCTTCAAGTCTGACCACAGATTCTCAATTGGATTGAGATCTGGGCTTTGACTAGGCCATTCCAACACATTTAAATGTTTCCCGTTAAACCACTCGAGTGTTGCTTTAGCAGTATGCTTTGGGTCATTGTCCTGCTACAAGGTGAACCTCCATCCCAGTCTCAAATCACAGGCAGACTGAAACAAGTTTTGTTCAAGAATATCCCTGTATTTAGCACCATCCATCTTTCCCTCGACTCAAAATAGTTTCCTAGTTCCTGCTGCTGAAAAACATCCCTACAGCATGATGCTGCCACCACCATGTTTCACTGTGTGGATGGTGTTCTTGGGGTGATGGGACGTGTTGGGTTTGCGCCAGACATAGCGTTTTCCTTGGTGGCCTGAAAGTTTAATGTTAGTCTCATCTGACTAGAGCACCTTCCGCCATACATTTGGGGAGTCGTCCACATGCCTTTTGGCAAACTCAAAATGTGTCTTCTTATTTTTAACACTAAGTAATGGCATTTCTCTAGCCACTCTTCCATAAAGCACAGCTCTATGGAGTGTACATCTTAATTTGGTCACATCCGCAGATACACCAGTCTGCTGTGGAACTCTGCAGCTCCTTCAGGGTTACCTTTGGTCTCTGTGCTGCCTCTCTGATTAATGCCCTCCTTGCCCGGCCTGTGAGTTTTGGTGGCTGGCCCTCTCTTGGCAGGTTTGTTGTGGTACCATGTTCTTTCCATTTGAAGATTATGGATTTGATGTTGCTCCGGGGGATCATCAAAGATTTGGAAAAATATTTATAACCCAACCCTGACTTGTAATTTTTAACATCTTTGTCCCTGACTTGTTTGGAGAGCTCCTTGGTCTTCATGGTGTGATGCCTCTTGCTTAGTGGTGTTGCAGACTCTGGGGCCTTTCGGAAAAGGTGTGTTTATACTGACAGATCATGTGACACTTAGTGAAATGAAGTCCACTTGTGTGTAATCTAATTATGTGACTTCTGAAGGTAATTGGTTGCACCAGAACTTTTGAGGGGCTTCATGGCAAAGGGGGTGAATACATATGCACATGCCAATTTTCAAAATTTTATTTATAAAAATTCTTTTTTTTAATATAAATCTCTCATTTCACTTCACCAGACTATTTTGTGCATATGCATCACATAAAAATCAGATAAAAAAAAAAATTGTATATAACATATAAAAATATATCACAAGGAAGCGCATATATATTGTGTTTGATTAAAAAATTATTATTACGTTTTTTGTTTAATTATACATTTTCCTAATAATGCACAGCATAATAAATAAACTTTAAAACACACCAAATACTGCAGTACAAAAGTCCAGTAAACTGTGACGTTATTAGTATTACCGTCCAAGTAACCGTATACCGCTGGAGCTTCAATAAGGATATTCTTTAAGCACACATAGTGCTATTTATGTAACTCCCCGGTGAAGGACTGGTTGATTTGTAATAAAATACGTTGTTACTTTGTATCCATAAGCCAGAGGAATATACTTTGTAGGAACTACAAGCGTTCACAATGTGCCTGCCGCACAACAGCTAGTGTCCCCTTCTCTCCCACCGCCAATGATTAATGCTCACCACAGCCGTATGTTGGAGCCTCAGTGCGGCTAGATCTTGAACGGCTAGTGCCGAAGTTCTCAGGCGGGAGCGGCGGTAACAGCAGCGTCCACGGGGAGAGGGAGCACACTCTCAAAGCTGATTTCAGGTGATTCCTCCGAGGTGTCCTCTGGCATAGAGGGGTTCCGGACCGCCTGCAGGTGTTTGTATGAAATCCTTAACGCGTTTCTCCGTGCTTCCAATCTCACGGTTTCATCAGAAGAATTGGATTTTAATTACCTACCAGTAAATCCTTTTCTCGTAGTCCGTAGAGGATGCTGGGGTCCATATTAGTACCATGGGGTATAGACGGGTCCACTAGGAGCCACTGGCACTTAAAGAGATTGAGAGTGTGGGCTGGCTCCTCCGTCTATGCCCCTCCTACCAGACTCAGTCTAGAAACTGTACCCGAGGAGACGGACAACTTCGAGAGAAGGATTTTACACAGATAGTGGAGAGATTCATACCAGCTCACACACAAGGCAAACCAAGCTAACTAGCTTGAAACATCAGCAACGGCTGAACATTACTTACCAAGTAACAAAACAGTACTTAACCAAGAACTAGGCAGTACTGAACTAAGTAACCACTGCAGGATGACGAAGCGCTGGGCGGGCGCCCAGCATCCTCTACGGACTACGAGTAAAGGATTTACCGGTAGGTAATTAAAATCCTATTTTCTCTTATGTCCTAGAGGATGCTGGGGTACACATTAGTACCATGGGGATGTACCAAAGCTCCCAGAACGGGAGGGAGAGCGCGGAGGCTCCTGCAGAACTGATTAACCAAACTTCAGGTCCTCAGCGGCCAAAGTATCGAACTTGTAAAACCTTGCAAACGTGTTCGACCCAGAACAAGTAGCTGCTCGGCAAAGCCGTACAGCCGAGACACGCCGGGCAGCCGCCCAGGAAGATCCCACCTTAGGAGTAGAGTGGGCCTTAACAGGACACGGCAATCCTGCCGTAGAATACGCATGCTGGATAGTGAACCTGATCCAGCGAGAGATCGTCTGCTTAGAAGCAGGACACCCAAATTTCTTGGGATCATATAGGACAAACAGAGTCCGATTTTCTGTGACGAGCAGTCCCCTTCACATAGATTTTGAGAGCCCATACAACATCCAAGGACTTTGATGAAATTGAGGAGTCAGTAGCAACTGGCACCACAATAAGTTGGTTGATATGAAATGTCGACACAACCTTAGGAAAGAACTGCTGACGTGTCCGGAGCTCAGCTCTATCTTTATGGAAGATCAAGTAGGGGCTCTTACAAGACAAAGCTCCCAACTCCGACACACATCTAGCAGAAGCCAAGGCCAACAAACTGACAGCCTTCCACGTGAGAAATTTGACCTCAACCTCCGGTAGAGGCTCGAACCAATCCGATTGGAGGAACTGTAACACCATGTTAAGATCCCAGGGCGCCATAGGTGGCACAAAGGGAGGCTGGATGTGCAGAACCCCTTTCAGAAAAGTCTGAACCCAGGAAGGGAAGCCAACTGTTTCTGGAAGAAAATGGATAGGGTCGAAATCTGGACTTTTATGGATCCCAACCTCAGGCCCATATCCACACCTGCTTGCAGGAAGAGGAGAAACCGTCCCAGTTGAAACTCCACCGTAGGAAACTTCTAGGACTCACACCAAGATACATATTTTTTCCAAATACGATGGTAATGTTTAGACGCTACTCCTTTCCTAGCCTGTATCAGGGAAGGAATAACCTTGTTCGGAATGCTCTTCAGAGCTAATATCTGGCGTTCAACCTCCATGCCGTCAAACATAGCTGTGGTAAGTCTTGATAAGCGAACGGCCCCTGCTGCAGCAGGTCCTCCCGAAGAGGAAAAGGCCTCGGCTCTTCTAGCAGTAGATACAGAAAATTTGCGTACCAAGCCCTCCTTGGCCAGTCCGGAGCAATGAGGATTGCCTGAACTCTTGTTCTCCTTAGGAGTTTTAGAACTCTTGGAATGAGTGGAAGTGGAAGAAACATGTACACCGACTGGAACACCCACGGTGTCACTAGGGCATCCACCGCCACGGCTTGCGGGTCCCTCGACCTGGAACAATACAGCCGAAGCTTCTTTTTGAGAGGAGAGGCCATCATGTCCATTTGAGGTACACCCCAAAGATCTGTTACCTCCGTGAACACCTCCGGATGGAGTCACCACTCTCCTGGATGGAGATCGTGTCTGCTGAGGAAGCTCGCTTCCCAGTTGTCTACTCCCGGAATGAAGATTGCGGACATCGCCAAAGCGTGTTTTTCTGCCCAGAGGATGATTCTGGTTACCTCTGACATTGCAGCTCTGCTCTTCGTTCCGCCCTGTCGATTTATGTAAGCCACCATTGTTACATTGTCTGACTGCACTTGAATGGCTCGATCTCGCAGAAGATGGGCCGCTTGGAGAAGACCGTTGAAGACGGCTCTTTGTTCCATAATGTTTATTGGAAGGCTGTATTCCAGGCTTGACCACCTTCCTTGGACGGTTTCCCCCTGAGTGACTGCGCCCCAGCCCCGGAGACTTGCATCCGTGGTTGGAAGGATCCAGTCCTGAATCCCGAACCTGCGGCCCTCCAGAATATGAGGTAGTTGCAGCCACCAGAGGAGTGAAATTCTGGCTTTCGGCGACAGACGTGTCCTCTGGTGCATGTGTAGATGAGATCTTGATCAGTTGGAAGGACCGAGTATGAAACCTACCGTACTGTAGAGCCTCGTAAGAGGCCACCATCTTCCCCAAAAAGCGAATGCACTGATGAACCGAAACCCGGGTTGGCTTCAGGACATCCCGGACCATTGTTTGCATCACCAACGCTTTCTCCTCTGGGAGAAACACCCTCTGCACTACCGTGTCGAGGATCATTCCCAGAAAAGACAACCTCCTGGTCGGTTCCAAATGTGATTTTGGAAGGTTCAAGATCCAACCGTGTTCCCTGAGCGGACGAGTCGTGAGAACAATGGACTGCAACAACGTTTTCCTGGATGATGCCTTTATCAGCAGATCGTCCAGATCTGGGATTATGTTCACCCCCTGTCTGCGGAAGAGAACCATCATCTCTGCCATCATCTTGGTGAACACCCTTGGTGCTGTGGAGAGACCAAATGGCAGTGTCTGAAATTGATAGTGACTGTCCAAAAGTGCAAATCTGAGGTAAGCCTTGTGCGGCAGCCAAATCGGAATGTGGAGGTACGTATCCTTGATATCCAGGGATACCAGAAACTCTCCCTCCTCCAGACCTGAAATCACTGCCCTGAGAGACTCCATTTTGAATGTGCACATCCTCAGGTAAGGGTTCAACAATTTCAAGTTCAAAATTGGTCTGACCGAACCATCAGGTTTCGGTACCACGAAAAGGTTTAAATAATAATCCCTGTTTTGCATATGAGGTGGAACTGGGACAATGACCTGTGACTTTTCCAATTTTAGGATGGCTTCCTGTAGGATAGCCCTGTCTGTCAGCAAAGCTGGCAAGCCTGATTTGAAGAATCGGTGAGGCGAGAGTACTTGAACTCCAGTCTTTACCCCTGGGACACAATATCCTGTACCCAGGGATCCAGGCCGGACGACACCCAAACGTGTCTGAAACGTCTGATTCTCGCACCCACCAGCCCGTCCTCCAGGCTTTGATGTCCACTGTCATGCTGAGGATTTTGAGGAACCAGAAGCAAGTCTCTGGTCCTGGGAGCCTGCAGGTGCAGGCTTTTTGGATTTTGCCCGACCACCTCTAAAGAAAGTGGTAGGAGGCTTGGACTTTTTTGCCTTAGCGGCCCGAAAGGACTGGCACAGCGGAAGAAAATGGTTTCTTCGTAGGTGGTGTAGCAGAGGGAAGGAAAAGTGACTTACCCGCGGTTGCCATGGAAATCCACTCCTCCAACGCTTCCCCAAATAGAGCCTGACCTGCGTAGGGTAGGTTCTCCACACTTTAACTGGATTCCGCGTCTGCAGACCATTGGCGTAGCCAGAGTCCCCTGCGGGCTGAGACCAGCATGGAAGATATCCGTGCAGTCAGCGTACCCAGGTCCTTCATGGATTCCACCATGAATCCCGCCAAATCCTGTATGTTACGTAAAAACAATTCAATGTCACTTCTATCCATTGTATCCAAATCCTCTAGTAATGTGCCTGACCACTTAACTATGGCTTTAGAAATCCATGCACAGCCAATATTGGGCTTTAACTCCACTCCTGAAGCTGTGTAAATGGATTTAAACGTAGTGTCAATTTTACGATCAACCGGTTCTTTTAACGCGGTAGATCCAGGGACAGGTAAAACCACCTTTTTAGACAGTCTGGAGACAGATGCGTCCACAATGGGTGTGTTTTCCCATTTTTTCCTATCTTCCTCAGGTAAGGGAAAAGCAACCAGAACCCTTTTTGGGATCTGGAATTTTTTCTCAGAGTTTTCCGCCGATTTTTCAAATATAGCGTTTAATTCTTTAGATGCAGGGAAGCTTAGCGAGGGTTTCTTATTGTCAGTGAAGTAAGCCTCCTCAACCTGCTCAGGTGTTGTGCCATTAATGTTTAACACATCCCTAATGGCCTCAATCATGATCTGCACTTCCTTAGCAAAGGATGCTCCCCCCTCAGCACCTCCCCATCACTGTCTGCAGTATCAGAATCGGTATCCGTGTCATCTTGCATAATTTGGGCCAGTGCACGTTTCTGTGGTAACATACTAGGGGATTTTGTAGGAATAGGGACAGAGCCTGACCAAACTGCCATAGACTTCTTCATCACCTGAGTTTCAGTCTCAGTATTAGCTACCCTAGTAGAGATCTGAGAGATCCTTCCTTTGATAGAGGTTAACCACTCAGGTTCAACAATAGGGATCTGAGACAAAGCATTACAATTCTGTGTACATGAAATGGATCCCTCCTGAGAGGAAACATCTGCTGCAGCATATGACACAGAGTCTCTAGACATGGCTATGTGAGATAGTAAACACACACATAGTTTCCCCCCAAGTATGCCACAGAGAGACACAGAAATTGGAGCCAACCCACACACAGCGCTTTTTGAGGTAGAACTAATGAAACTACCAGCGCTGTCTGTGTACCTTAATAGACTACACAGACTTCACACAGCCTCCCCCCCTTCTACAACCCTCTGGTACCGCACAGTATAGCTGGAGTTGCTTGGAGGGACAGCTCTCCCTGTCAGTGTCTGTTGTACAGGAACTGCAAGCAGGAAAATGGCGCTGAACGCTGCTGGGTCCGCTCCGAGAAGCTCCGACACCCCTGAACATGGTGCTGCTTCCTGCTCTTCATTATATCATACGGACCTGAGGATTTCTGCTGGCAGCGATCCGGGGACCCTGACAGGCTTGCTGACCACTGTAGTGTATAGGCGCTGGCTCCGCGCCCCTCACAGCGCCGCATTATGTACCGCTGAGCCCCAGCGTGCAGTTAGTACTGCGCTCCCTACCCTGTTGCCGCCATCACTCACTACCGAAGTTTTCTGGCTCTGAAAGGGGGTGGCGGCATGCTGCGGGAGTGAGCGGCCGCCTGGAGCGGCTAACGATCAGCACCCTCAGGAGCTCAGTGTCCTGTCAGCGGAGATAGTGGCTCAGACCCCGCAGGGCGGACACTACTCCCCTCTTAGTCCCACGAAGCAGGGAGGCTGTTGCCAGCAGCCTCTCTGTAAAATAATGAACTCTAAAAAAAACAAAAAAAGAACTTTTACTAGAGAAACTCTGGAGAGCTCCCCTAGCTGTGACCGGCTCCTCCGGCCACATTTTCTAAACTGAGTCTGGTAGGAGGGGCATAGAGGGAGGAGCCAACCCACACTCTCAAACTTTTAAAGTGCCAGTGGCTCCTAGTGGACCTGTATATACCCCATGGCACTAATGTGGACCCCAGCATCCTCTAAGATGTAATAGAAAATAATTAATTACAGGTTGTAATGTAACAAAATAGGTAAAAAGCCAAGGGGGGTGAATACTTTAGCAAGGCACTGTAATTACTAAAGTGTGGGTTTATAGAAGTGGAGAGGTTGCCCTTAGCAACCAACCAGATTCTAGCTATTAGCTTCTAGAAGGTACTAAATAAATAAGTAAAATCTGATCAGTTGCTATGGGCAACATCTCCACTTCTATAAACTTATACTTTAGTAAATATATCCCACAGCCTGTAGTAGTGATAGAAGGCACAAGGATGCAGCAAGATCAGACACAATGACACAAAGCAGAGCTGTACACAGAACCTGCCACTTAGTGCTCCAGCAATCGACAGTGTTTTAGCGGGAGCTATGTACTAGTAGAGGTTTCTGGGAGGTCATTACAGCTGGCTTAGGTGGAAAAGACAGACACAGAATATACACACAAAATCATGGAGGGATGTATGTCACAGTAACCCTCAGCTCACAGCACCTGCAGCCCACAGCGCCAGCTCCAACAGCGCCAGCTCCAACAGCCTGCGGCCCAAAGCGCCAGCTCCAACAGCCTGCGGCCCACAGCGCCAGCTCCAACAGCCTGCGGCCCACAGCGCCAGCTCCAACAGCCTGCGGCCCACAGCGCCAGCTCCAACAGCCTGCGGCCCACAGCGCCAGCTCCAACAGCCTGAGGCCCACAGCGCCAGCTCCAACAGCCTGAGGCCCACAGCGCCAGCTCCAACAGCCTGAGGCCCACAGCGCCAGCTCCAACAGCCTGCGGCCCACAGCGCCAGCTCCAACAGCCTGCGGCCCACAGCGCCAGCTCCAACAGCCTGCGGCCCACAGCGCCAGCTCCAACAGCCTGCGGCCCACAGCGCCAGCTCCAACAGCCTGCGGCCCACAGCGCCAGCTCCAACAGCCTGCGGCCCACAGCGCCAGCTCCAACAGCCTGCGGCCCACAGCGCCAGCTCCAACAGCCTGAGGCCCACAGCGCCAGCTCCAACAGCCTGCGGCCCACAGCGCCAGCTACAAAAGCCTGCGGCCCACAGCGCCAGCTACAAAAGCCTGCGGCCCACAGCGCCAGCTCCAACAGCCTGAGGCCCACAGCGCCAGCTCCAACAGCCTGAGGCCCACAGCGCCAGCTCCAACAGCCTGAGGCCCACAGCGCCAGCTCCAACAGCCTGCGGCCCACAGCGCCAGCTCCAACAGCCTGCGGCCCACAGCGCCAGCTCCAACAGCCTGCGGCCCACAGCACCAGCTCCAACAGCCTGTGGTCCCCCAGGTGCTCCTGAAGGGAAAGTCAGCTGGATCACAGAGGAGGGGAACTCCTGTTATGCTAAAACAGTTGCTCTGTATGGATTTAGCTCTTTTAAAGAGGTGTGTTACTGGCAGGGATTATGTGCCGCTGACAGATATACAAAGGGAGCAGGAACAATTAGGCCCTGTTTGTGTTGTTTCCTGGATAGGACTGTCTGGGAAAACACCTGTGGTAAACTCACAACGCCCTCGTACAACTCATTTCCACTCATTCCATGGTTGAATGTGTCCTATTCCGTGCAAGAGGGTGGGAAGATATAAACATTTGGGGCTCTATAAAGTATAATACACATCAACAGTCTGCAAAATACATACACCTTGCCCAATCCAGACAATACACACTTACACTGCCCAATCCGCACAGTACACACACACACACGCTCTGTCCAATCCGCAAGGTACACACGCAGCCCCCTGCACAATCCACCAGGTACACACACAGCACCCTGCCCAAACCGCACAATACACATATCATTCAATAAATACGCACAAACATTTTGCCTACATTACAGCCATGTATTCTCTGCCCCCTACAGTCACACACACGTGCTTTCTGCTCCATACATACATGTCACATACATCCATGTATGCATCTTCCTTTACCTATATGCACTCATACATCCCAACTCCTCCCTACCTGACACACAGCACACCAAGGCGGTCACAGCACTACTCCCAGCCTGGGGACAGACAATCCTCCAGGAAAAAGCAGAGAACATGGAGGGTGGAGAAGACAATTACAGACCACATGCAGATACTTGACCCCTGGGTCAATGACCTGAGCGTGCTCCCTAACCTGGCTGGAGCAATACTGGGATCTAGCACTAGTCTCACTTGCTGCACTTCACCAGTAGCAATATATTTATGTATGTTATAAGTATCACTCTTGTCTACATAGTGTATTAAAAATAAAATACTGTATTGTTTAAAAAATAAAATACTGTATTGTTTAAATCAAGAAAATAGGATTTTGGTACTTACCAGGTAAATCCTTTTCTTTGAATCCATAGGGGGCACTGGAGTACTCTTGGGATATGGACGGCGTAGCAGAACAAAGGCACTGAATATTTAAATTTAGAACTCTCCACCCCTCCATATCCCAGAGTACCTCAGTGTACGAACCCAGTGTTTTTACTGAGCGAACTACTATAGAGAGGTTGACAATGGAGAATTCCTATAACATAACGGACAACAACAAAGTTGACCCATAACGTTAATGTCAACTAAACAGTTGACAGCATAACCGATAGACCTTTATAGTTTGAACCAATCGGTGAAAATGTGTTACCATAAGCTCCTTTGAGCTTAATACAAACCAGGTAAAATGTGTTACCCTAAGCTCCTGTGAGCTTAACACAACCCAGGTAAAACTGCTCTGGGTGGGCGTCCAGTGCCCCCTATGGATTCAAAGAAAAGGATTTACCTGGTAAGTACCAAAATCCTATTTTCTTTTTCATCCACTAGGGGTCACTGGAGTACTCTTGGGACGTACCAAAGCTTCCCTCGTGGGCGGGAGAGCTGTTTGACACTTGTAACAGTAGGCAGCCAAAGCTAGATGCTGATGCCGCAACCATTCATAACGTGTAAACGTGCACAAACGTGGTGCACTGAAGGCTATGTAGCCGCGTTGTAGACGCTCCACGACCCGCTGAGTCTGACATTCCCACAGAACCTGTGGGATGAGGTATTACTGACGTAGGCGACTGTAACCTAGCCTTAAAGTAAGCCTGACCTGTAGTCATTATTATCCAACTGGATAATGTCTGCTGAGAAACTGGCTAACCCCAGTTGGCAGCATCATAGAGAACAAACAACGTATCCGTATCACGTACTGTAGACGTTCGGGACATATATAAACGCGTAATGCGTGTACCACATTCAGAATTCTAGAATGTGCTGTCAACACAGGAACCACTATTGGTATATTGATGTGAAGAATAAGAAAGCGGAATTCGTCCGAAGATCTGCTTTGTCATGAGAAAACTCAAATACGGTGGCTTGGAATACAAGGCACCCAAATATGAAAACAAAACCCTTGCCGAAGCTAAGGCTAGATGAAAAATGTTTTCCCAAGTGAGAAACTTAATCCCCATTTGTTGTAAGGGTTCAAAATATGAAAACTGTAAGAAATCTGAACCTAACCTCAAGTCACCTGGTGCTGTAGGTGGGATAAATGGAGGCTGCACTTTGATGACACCTTGTAGAAAGGTGTGTACAGACGCAATAGAGTCAAACGTCTTTGAAAATAAGTTGACCACACAGATACCTGCACCCTCAGTGCAGATAAACGCAGTTTTCCATCCCACCCCGTTTAACAGAATACGGGTAACTTGAAGGATAATGTCGGAAACTTCCGAGCTTTACCACCTATGTAAGCACACCAAATTTTGTAATAATGAGCTGCCTTAAGCGGCTTACTAGCTCGTAACATGGTTGGTATAACCGATACTGTAATGCCCTATTTCTTTTCTTAAGAGGGCGGTCTGAACCCTCACCCCGTCAACCGCAGCTGCGGTACATAGGTAATAGGTACATAGGTAACTATGGGTAAAAGAACGTTCCCTGATGTAACAGGTTGGACGTATTATGAGCGGGCCAAGATCGTGTGCAAGTATTCCTTGGAGATTCGAGAAGCAAGCTCTCCGAAACCCATGAGATATCACTAGTATGACTGTGACGAACTGTCTTATGATCCGTTTTGGCAACGGAGAGAGCAGCGGAAAATGGTGGAGCCAGATACACGATGCTGAATGACCACACGAATGTGAGAGACTCCACCGCCACTGCCCTTGTGATCTGTTGTTTTGTACACATACTGAGCTTTTGTAATTGTGGCGAGATGCCATCATGTATACCTGAGGGTAACCCCCTTCTGTGGACTCACATATGAACACCTCTGGATTTAATGTCCAGTTTTCAGGATATAAATCCTGAAGGGTGAGATCATCTGTCTAACAGATGTCCACTCACGGAATGAACCCCGTTGACATTATCACATAATGGTGTTCTGGGCAATTGAGGATTCGAGTTACCTGCCGCATTGCCATGCGGCTTCTTGGTTCTCCCTGGTTGTTGTGTATGCAACTCCCGTTGCGTTGTCTGACTGCCCTTGGTCAGACTGAAAGCGAAGCATGTAGTGCATTGTAAATTGCACGGAGTTCCAGGACATTTATCGACAGCAATCTGTCGTGATCCGTTTTAGAACCTCTGTCGCTGATCTTTTTTAACTACAACTCCTGAACCTCTGAGACTCTCGTCCAGAGTATATACACCCTCGCCCCTCTGTGGGAAACGCGAGTGAAGGCCGGCGAACTAAATCGCTTTGAAACACATCATTATTCTTAACAGGCGAATACACCAATGTACCGCTAGTGTGCGTGTTTTGCACTAATTACTAGATGTACATTTGTTCTTTCTGGTGTAGTAGGTAAATGTCTTTGATTTACCGTATTTATAATCTTACCTAGGAATTGACGTCGTTCAGACGGAATTAGATGCGATTGTTTTTGAACTTGATCTGCCACCGCAGTATACATTAGTAGCGCAAGTTAGAGGAACTTTGTTGAGACAGAGTTCTTATGAGCAGATCGTCTAAGATAGAGGAACTCTGTTGAGACAGAGTTCTTATGAGCAGATCGTCTAAGTATGGAACGATTGTCACTGTCAGGACTCTGAGATGAGCTATCATCACCAACATCACTTTGGTAAATACCCGAGGCGTTGACAAGAAACGGTAGACCTGAAATGGTTAATGGTTGTGGCGTTTTGCAAACGCTAGAACCTGTGATGACCAAACCGGAATGGGTAAATACGCATTGTGAAGATCAAGTGCAATTATGCAATTTTGTGGCTCCAATAAGCAAATACTAACCGCAGAAAATCCATTTTCAAACTGCAGTAAGTGACTTGCTGATTGAGATTGCGACGGAGCTGTCTGGTTTTGTTACCTCAAACAGAGGGGAATAAGTAACCCTGACTCTGTTGGTGTACTACTGCCTGGTTATAAAGACAGCTGAAAACCAGCAGAGACTAAATGGCAACCTGCCAAACCGTTCGACAGAGGCAGTCTTGTCCTTTAATCTGTAAATAGCTGAGACATCCATGAGTTGAAGTCTGGAAACCCCGCAAATGTAACATGTAAAGACGCGCTTCCACAATTGGAAAAGAGGTCATCAAGCCACTGGCTTGCTGACTGTAGCGTCCTGTCGTTACAAGGCGTGACTGTTTTGTACCACCGCCTTGAAAAAACTGAAGTCTAAAGGGATTAAACGCCGGCACAAGTATTTCCGTTTTGATACTGGATGCGGTAATGGCTGAATATCAAATTTAGGACCAAACAAGCTCTGGCCTTGTCGTGCTGAAACTAGCGACGATGAAAAGTGAGAATCGAAGTAACCGGCGTTAGCAGAAGCTTTACAGATATACTCTGCAGCTTCTTTTAACAGTGATCTCATTGTTTCCATACATAGAGTCTAGTGACCCAAATGTATCTTGGGTCTTTATAATGTTTGACACAGACGCATTTACCAATGGCGGATCGCGTCATTTTGGAAACGATTAAATAGTGGTTAGAGTCTACTCAGTCTCTGTAAAAATAGAGACATTGACTCACTGGGATTTAGCAATGTATGTTGTCAAAAACCCCGCACTATCTGAGTGCTGGACTAATGTACCCTTCTCACTCGTAGTTATCGGTGTGAGATTTGACATAGAATCGTGCATTAAATTATAAGACCAGTTAAATAAACACTCTGGTACCCAAAGGGAAATTAGCCCTTTGGAAAGACTGTCTTTTGTTAGAGCTGGCGGAGTAACTTCCGAGACTCCGATGTTACCGCTCTTTTAATTTGAATTGCCCATGCTTATAGGATTTTTAAAATTATTTTTAGTCTGCGCTAGAGCCTTACTCGCTATGCAGACAGACACCACAATAGGCAACGGACAGACACTTGCACGACTTATTGAAGTTATTATGTGTCATATATATATTTTATTGTATATGAAACTCATGGTTGTTCCTCTCTACGGAAATCTTTAGTAAAAGGCGAAAGATTTATTCGATCTGAAGAGAAACCAGAGTATTCTTTATGTGAAAATCAGTTCACATGGGCATGTGAAACCCGAACCAAATTCCCACTAACACCCCTGCGCCTCTGGTGGCTTAGAGATGTAGGGCAGGAATGTTCCAGAATTACAAACTGGAAAACAACAGGAAGCATGGTTAAAATGGCCCCTTTGCCATGCTGACCCTGATAATCACAGAACAAATTACAAATGTTTCCGTGTTAATATAGCCTATTATACAGTATAATCACAGGCCGGGTACAACACATGCTCTATGAATAAATATATATAAGCTCATAGCCTATGATAATTACAGACATTAATATATTTATACAGCATTAATATAGGCTCTATAGCCTATTATACAGTGATAACCACAGTCTTAATATAGGCTCCATAGCCTATTTACAGTGTTAATAACAGCCATTAATATAGGCTCAATAGCCTATTATACCGTGAAAATCACAGACAGTAATATAGATTCAATAGCCTATTACTGCCAGGACAGGTAACAATACATTATAAATACCTGTGACATATATATATATATATATATATATATATATATATATATATATATATACACTGCTGTTCATATATTTAATCCGCCAGCTTCCACCGTGCCTCTTCCCCCCTGTAACGCTGTGTGTCTGCGGGAAGCCTGCACTGGCATGTCACCGTCTCTGTACTGAGACTGAGGGAGCGTCTGCGGCCGTATGGCGCTGGGCGGCCGGACGGAGCTGGGCGGCCGAACTCTCTGCGGGAAGCCTGCACTGGCATGTCACCGTCTCTGCGGGAAGCCTGCAACTGAGTATGGCTTCCCCCCTGCTGGGCGGCCGGACGGAGCTGGGCGGCCGAACGGAGCGCTGGGACGGGCGGCTTGCAGACGTAGCGGCTGGGGCTTGGCGGGCGTATGAGCGGCGAAGCAACATATTAACCCCAACATAGCGGGGCGGCAGCCTGCGCTGACCGCCCCGTTCCCCAGCCTACCTTGCTTGCTCCTGATCATGGCTGCGACGGGGCTTCTTATGTGTAAGCTCCGTCCAGCTTCAGTGATGTAACTCATGGCTGTGACGGGGCTTCTTCTGTGTAAGCTCCGTCCAGCTCTGTAGTCCTGGCTGCGACGGGGCTTCTATGTGTAAGCTCCGTCCAGCTCTGTAGTCCTGGCTGCGACGGGGCTTCTATGTGTAAGCTCCGTACAGCTTTCAGTCAGCTTTCCAGTGATCTATGGCTGCGACGGGGCTTCTTCTGTGTAAGCTCCGTCCAGCTCTCTAGTCCTGGCTGCTCTTTGCAGGAGCAGTGGGCTGTCTGTGGCTGTGAGGGTGCTCTTTGTGAGGACCGACACGCCATGCACTATCCCGGACCCATGTCTTTCTTGAAACTGGGAAGGGATGTGCTATTAAAAAAAAATGAAAAATAAAAATGAAAAATTAATAAAATCTTCCAACAAGTGTGGGAATCCCACAAGCCGATGTTAGTGCTTTGAGCACAGAAAAAACACTGGGTTCGTACACTGAGGTACTCTGGGATATGGAGGGGTGGAGAGTTCTAAATTTAAATATTCAGTGCCTTTGTTCTGCTACGCCGTCCATATCCCAAGAGTACTCCAGTGACCCCTAGTGGATGAAAAAGAAAGTGTTGTTGTGTCAGGTGCAAGAGAATTACAGTAACTGGTTATACTTGTTTTACAGTAACTAAAAAAACAAAAACCGTGTTCTGTATAACGATAATAGTGCGTTACAGGATAGATATTAAAGACTACTTACTGGGGTTTCTTTATGCACAGCTTCGTAAGTCGCGTCATTCGGTGGGGAAGCTAGAAGTTAAATAGAAAATACGTACATGACAGAATTTACTATATACTTAGGGGGACATTTACTAAGCAGTGATAAGAGCAAAGAAGTGAGCCAGTGGAGAAGTTGTCCATGGCAACCAATCAGCACTAAAGTAACATCTATAATTTGCATACTATAAAATGATAGAGCTGCTGATTGGTTGAAGGGGCAACTTCTCCACTGGCTCACTTCTCTGCTCTTATCACTACTTAGTAAACGTCCCCCTTAATTCTATATTGTTATTTTTCTCTTTTCAACTTCCCATGAAAACAGCTTCCATCAACACCGCCATGCTTATTGGATTCTTCCTATAGTCATCTACACACACACACAGATGCTATGTAGTAACCTGTACATTCCACAGCATCACTTACCTGGGGATTTTCTATCATTTCTCAATCCATCTGACTGCATATTTACCCTATTATGACAGAGGAGTCCCACAAGGAGAACACAGTTCTCTATTGTTCATGCAGGTCATTCTAACCTGAGACGCGTCCAAAAATATTTCTCACATTTAAAAAACAAATCGACTTATTCTAGATTACTGTTTGGACATTTAAATATACCCAATATGCATTTTCTATTCTATCCTCAAATTCTCCTGGTACATATGACATGATCACTGGCCTGTAAAATATAAAGTAACGATCACATCATCCATGCATTACCAGAGTCCAAAAAGAACTGAGGCAATCACCAAGTGTCAAGTGTGTCCATGTGGCGGTCACCCCCCATACTTGCTCTGGCAGTGCCACCTTTCCAGCAAGTCACTCTGAAAGATGGCGCAGTGCCAGAGACTTTGCTGTGTGGTCACATGACACATGCAGCACACATCCTGCATCCATTATAGATATACCATTGGTCATTCCTTACATTTAGAAGAAAGGAGGTTTCCCCTCTATAATTTGAGTCCGACCTTTCCAAAGTAACAGGGGGATGCAGTCATTATATACTGGCTGTCAAGGTCCCGGCGTTCAGGAGACCGACGCCGGAATACTGACAACCAGTATTTTTCCGAAATACGGAATCCAGCCACTCGCAGATATTCCCACTTGTGGATCCACCAACCGAGTGGGATCTGAATCTGTGGCAAGCAAAGCGAGTCGAGATTCCAGCATACGGGATGGCGCTGTCAGTATAGTGACATCCTGCATCCCGTCTGCTGGGATATCATTGTATCCCGTAACATGACACAGTAAAAGGGACAGGCTCCTTTAGCTGCTTTACCGTACTTGATAACCAAAATGACAAACGCTGTGGAATTGATGACCTAAGCATCACATTAGTATCTTCATTTTTAATTTCAAAATGACAGGTCCCTGATTGTGTCTCAGGACGATAATTGTCCTCCACGTATATAAAGCAATCAAGAAATGGCGCTCACTTACTTGTTCATTAAATAAAAGAGGACCATTTCGCTGGCGTGTAACAGATATTTATTGTGCGAAGTCTACACACTTGGCAATACAAAAATCGCAACTATTTGATAGCCAACAAATTTGTAAAAGATTATAAAACATTCTGGTAACAGACAAATAGTGAGTAGCAAAAAAATAAGAATTTACTTACCGATAATTCTATTTCTCATAGTCCATAGTGGATGCTGGGGACTCCGTCAAGACCATGGGGAATAGCGGCTCCGCAGGAGACTGGGCACAAAGTAAAAGCTTTAGGACTAGCTGGTGTGCACTGGCTCCTCCCCCTATGACCCTCCTCCAAGCCTCAGTTAGGATACTGTGCCCGGACGAGCGTACACAATAAGGAAGGATTTTGAATCCCGGGTAAGACTCATTACCAGCCACACCAATCACACCGTACAACTTGTGATCTGAACCCAGTTAACAGCATGATAACAGAAGGAGCCTCTGAAAAGATGGCTCACAACAACAATAACCCGATTTTTGTAACAATAACTATGTACAAGTAATGCAGACAATCCGCACTTGGGATGGGCGACCAGCATCCACTACGGACTATGAGAAATAGAATTATCGGTAAGTAAATTCTTATTTTCTCTAACGTCCTAGTGGATGCTGGGGACTCCGTCAGGACCATGGGGATTATACCAAAGCTCCCAAACGGGCGGGAGAGTGCGGATGACTCTGCAGCACCGAATGAGAGAACTCCAGGTCCTCCTCAGCCAGGGTATCAAATTTGTAGAATTTAGCAAACGTGTTTGCCCCTGACCAAGTAGCTGCTCGGCAAAGTTGTAAAGCCGAGACCCCTCGGGCAGCCGCCCAAGCTGAGCCCACTTTCCGTGTGGAATGGGCTTTTACAGATTTTGGCTGTGGCAGGCCTGCCACAGAATGTGCAAGCTGAATTGTACTACAAATCCAACGAGCAATCGTCTGCTTAGAAGCAGGAGCACCCAGCTTGTTGGGTGCATACAGGATAAACAGCGAGTCAGATTTTCTGACTCCAGCCGTCCTGGAAACATATATTTTCAGGGCCCTGACTACGTCCAGCAACTTGGAATCCTCCAAGTCCCTAGTAGCCGCAGGCACCACAATAGGTTGGTTTAAGTGAAATGCTGAAAACACCTTAGGGAGAAATTGAGGACGAGTCCTCAATTCCGCCCTGTCCGAATGGAAAATCAGATAAGGGCTTTTACATGATAAAGCCGCCAATTCTGACACGCGCCTGGCCCAGGCCAGGGCCAACAGCATGACCACTTTCCATGTGAGATATTTTAACTCCACAGATTTAAGTGGTTCAAACCAATGTGACTTTTGGAGCCCAAAAAAACTACATTGAGATCCCAAGTGCCACTGGAGGCACAAAAGGAGGCTGTATATGCAGTACCCCTTTTACAAACGTCTGAACTTCAGGGACTGAAGCTAGTTCTTTTTGGAAGAAAATTGACAGGGCCGAAATTTGAACCTTAATGGACCCCAATTTCAGGCCCATAGACACTCCTGTTTGCAGGAAATGTAGGAATCGACCCAGTCGAATCTCCACCGTCGGGCCTTACTGGCCTCGCACCACGCAACATATTTTCGCCAATTGCGGTGATAATGTTTTTGCGGTTACATCCTTCCTGGCTTTGATCAGGATAGGGATGACTTCATCCGGAATGCCCTTTTTCCTTCAGGATCCGGCGTTCAACCGCCATGCCGTCAAACGCAGCCGCGGTAAGTCTTGGAACAGACAGGGTCCTTGCTGGAGCAGGTCCCTTCTTAGAGGTAGAGGCCACGGATCCTCCGTGAGCATCTCTTGAAGTTCCGGTTACCAAGTCCTTCTTGGCCAATCCGGAGCCACGAATATAGTGCTTACTCCTCACCATCTTATCAATCTCAGTACCTTGGGTATGAGAGGCAGAGGAGGGAACACATACCCTGACTGGTACACCCACGGTGTTACCAGAGCGTCTACTGCTATTGCCTGAGGGTCCCTGGACCTGGCGCAATACCTGTCGAGTTTTTCCCAACGGTTTATAATCATGTGGAAGACTTCTGGGTGAAGTCCCCACTCTCCCCGGGTGGAGGTCGTGCTGAGGAAGTCTGCTTCCCAGTTGTCCACTCCCGGAATGAATACTGCTGACAGTGCTATCCCATGATTTTCCGCCCAGCGAAGAATCCTTGCAGCTTCTGTCATTGCCCTTCTGCTTCTTGTGCCACCCTGTCTGTTTACGTGGGTGACTGCCGTGATGTTGTCCGACTGGATCAACACCGGCTGTCCTTGAAGCAGAGGTCTTGCTAAGCTTAGAGCATTGTAAATGTCCCTTAGCTTCAGGATATTTATGTGAAGTGATGTCTCCAGGCTTGACCATAAGTCCTGGATATTCCTTCCCTGTGTGACTGCTCCCCAGCCTCGCAGGCTGGCATCCGTGGTTACCAGGACCCAGTCCTGAATGCCGAATCTGCGGCCCTCTAGAAGATGAGCACTCTGCAACCACCACAGGAGGGACACCCTTGTCCTTGGTGACAGGGTTTTCCGCTGATGCATCTGAAGATGCGACCCGGACCATTTGTCCAGCAGGTCCCACTGGAAAGTTCTTGCGTGGAATCTGCCGAATGGGATTGCTTCGTAGGAAGCCCCCATTTTACCCAGAACCCTTGTGCATTGATGCACTGAGACTTGGCTCGGTTTGAGGAGGTTCCTGACTAGCTCGGATAACTCCCTGGCTTTCTCCTCCGGGAGAAACACCTTTTTCTGGACTGTGTCCAGGATCATCCCTAGGAACAGAAGACACGTCGACGGAACCAGCTGCGATTTTGGAATATTGAGAATCCAATCGTGCTGCCGCAACACTACCTGAGATAGTGCTACACCGACCTCCAACTGTTCCCTGGATCTTACCCTTATCAGGGAATCGTCCAAGTAAGGGATAACTAAAATTCCCTTCCTTCGAAGGAATATCATCATTTCGGCCATTACCTTGGTAAAGACCCGGGGTGCCGTGGACCATCCCTACGGCAGCGTCTGAACTGATAGTGACAGTTCTGTACCATAAACCTGAGGTACCCTTGGTGAGAAGGGTAAATTTTGACATGAAGGTAAGCATCCTTGATGTCCCGAGACATCATGTAGTCCCCTTCTTCCAGGTTCGCAATCACTGCTCTGAGTGACTCAATCTTGAATTTGAACCTCTGTATGTAAGTGTTCAAAGATTTTAGAATCGGTCTCACCGAGCCGTCTGGCTTCGGTACCACAATAGTGTGGAATAATACCCCGTTCCCTGTTGCAGGAGGGGTACCTTGATTATCACCTGCTGGGAATACAGCTTGTGAATGGCTTCCAAAACTGCCTCCCTGTCAGAGGGAGACGTCGGTAAAGTCGACTTTTGGAAACGGCGAGGGGGAGACGTCTCGAATTCCAATATGTACCCCTGAGATATTACCTGAAGGATCCAGGGGTCTACTTGCGAGTGAGCCCACTGCGCACTGAAATTCATTGAGAACGGGCCCCCACCGTGCCTGAGCTTGTAAAGCCCTAGCGTCATACTGAGGGCTTGGCAGAGGCTGGAAAGGGTTTCTGTTCCTGGGAACTGGCTGATCTCTGCAGCCTTTTTCCTCTCCCTCTGTCACGAGCAGAAAAGAGGAACCTTTTGTCCGCTTGCCAACAAGGACTGCGCCTGATAATACGGCGTCTTATTTTGAGAGGCGACCTGGGGTACAAACATGGATTTCCCAGCTGTTGCCGTGGCCACCAGGTTTAAAAGACCGACCCCAAATGTCCCCTTTCAAAGGCAATACTTCCAAATGCCGCTTGGAATCCGCATCACCTGACCATTTTACTGGTAGAATTGGACAACGCACTTATACTTGATGCCAGTCGGCAATTATTCCGCTGTGCATCATGCATATATAGAAATGCATCTTTTAAATGCTCTATAGGCAATAATATACTATCCTTATCTAGGATATCAATATTTCCAGTCAGGGAATCCGACCATGCCAACCCAGCACTGCACCTCCAGGCTGAGGCGATAGCTGGTCGCAGTATAACACCAGTATGTGTGTAAATACCTTTTTTTGGATACCCTCCTGCTTTCTATCATCAGGATCCTTAAGGGCGGCCATCTCATGAGAGGGTAGAGCCCTTGTTCTTACAAGCGTGTGAGCGCCTTATCCCCCCTAGGGGGTGTTTCCCAATGCATCCTAACCTCTGGCGGGAAAGGGTATGCAGCCAATACTTTTTATTAATTGTTATCGGGGGGAAACCCACGCATCATCACACACCTCATTTTATTTCTCAGATTCAGGAAAACTACAGGTAGTTTTTCCCTCACCGAACGTAATACCCCTTTTTTGGTGGTACTCGTATTATCAGAAATGTATAAAACATTTTCCATTGTCTCAATCATGTAACGTGTGGCCCTACTGGAAATCACGGTTGTCTCTTCACCGTCGACACAGGAGTCAGTATCCGTGTCGGCGTCTGTATCTGCCATCTGCCTGACGGCCTATGAGACGTCTGGACAGGCACAAGCTGAGTAGCCGGCTGTCTCAACCACTGTTTTTTTTTATATAGAGCTGACACTGTCACGTAATTTTCAACAGTACATCCACTCAGGTGTCGACCCCCTAGGGGGTGACATCACTGTTACAGACACTCTGCTCCGCCTCCACATCATTTTCCTCCTCATACATGTCGACACACACGTACCGACACCCAGCACACACACAGGGAATGCTCTGATAGAGGACAGGACCCACTTAGCCCCTTGGGGAGACAGAGGGAGAGTTTGCCAGCACACACCAGAGCGCTACATATGTATAGGGACAACCTTACAATAAGTGTCTATCCCTTATAGCTGCTTATATCTGTTATTTTGCCAAATAAGTGCCCCCCTCTCTTTTTTACCCTGTTTCTGTAGTTGCAGGATGCAGGGGAGATTCTGGGAGCCTTCCTACCAGCGGAGCTGTGTGGGAAAAATGGCGCTGTGTGCTGAGGAGATAGGCCCCGCCCCCTTCACGGCAGGCTCTTCTCCCGCTTTTTTCTGGAAAACTGGCAGGGGTTAAATACATCCATATAGCCCAGGAGCTATATGTGATGTATTTTTTGCCAACTAAGGTAAATTCATTGCTTCCCAGGACGCCCCCCCCCCAGCGTCCTGCACCCTCAGTGACCGGAGTGTGAAGTGTGCTGAGAGCAATGGCGCACAGCTGCAGTGCTGTGCGCTACCTTATGAAGACAGGAAAGTCTTCTGCCGCCGATTTATGGACCTCTTCTTGCTTCAGCATCTGTAAGGGGGCCGGCGGCGCGGCTCCGGGACCCATCCATGGCTGGGCCTGTGATCGTCCCTCTGGAGCTAATGTCCAGTAGCCTAAGAAACCCAATCCACTCTGCACGCAGGTGAGTTCGTTTCTCTCCCCTTAGTCCCTCGATGCAGTGAGCCTGTTGCCAGCAGGTCTCACTGAAAATAAAAAACCTATTTAAACTTTTACTCTAAGCAGCTCAGGAGAGCCACCTAGATTGCACCCTTCTCGTTCGGGCACAAAATCTTAACTGAGGCTTGGAGGAGGGTCATAGGGGGAGGAGCCAGTGCACACCAGCTAGTCCTAAAGCTTTTACTTTGTGCCCAGTCTCCTGCGGAGCCGCTATTCCCCATGGTCCTGACGGAGTCCCCAGCATCCACTAGGACGTTAGAGAAATGGGTACAAACTATTTATAAAAATGCAGATGAGAAAGGACTTGAAATGGTTTCATAAAACACTTGTGCAAGTAAAATATAAATTATCAAAACAATTATAAACAAGCAGCAAAATCAGTCAATACTAGCAACACACTGACGAGGCCATTTACGAAGCGCCAATCAGCTTTGGTTTTGTTGGGTGTTGAGATTTGTGTACGTGCGCCTAGGTTTCCATTGAGGAGCATAAGTATGCAGAGAACGCAAAGGATGAGATGTGATAATGGGTGGACAGGCGTGCGGGCATTCCTAGAATAGTGCCAGTAATGCTCATTTTACAGAGCATCTTACAAATAAGAATTCACTTTGCAGAGCACAATGATTGATCTAATCATGCGCAGCCTTTTCAAGGCACAAACCACCTTGAATTTTCCAAGAGCGCGGAACAAGCGGTCTTTGGGGCGGATTCTGAGTTGGCTGTGGCTTTATCTTTTGCAGCAGCCGCTTCTGTGTCCTTATGTTAATGCCGCAAACTTTTCTCTTACTACTGAGATGCCCACTGGCTGCGGTACAATACTGCCTTGGTGTGTCTTTAGACGCACCATCGGTTAAACCATCGAAACTTGCACCAGCCCTAAGGCAGACGCAGTTGCTACATGTGACCTTAACACCCTGTGTGAGCGGTTCCGAGTGTATATATCTTCACAGTCCAGAGCGTATACAGAGTGTATGTAACTACACACACGTAATGGACATATGTTCTAAAACCATATTTCCCAGGTCACTTCCCTCCCATGATTAATGTAGCTATAAATGAAGCTAAAACAGAGCAGCGCTTTAGGCCATAAAATAACAAATGTTCACGTTGCACAAGCTCCGGGCGCAGGTTAGGGTGACGCACAGTGGTAAGCATTTCATACCCATCCACTGTAGTGAGGGAGAAGACTGCAGAGTAACTGGGCGTGGTCATGTAGGCCAAGTTGCACAACTGAAGATATTCATAGTTACACAAACGGAAATGTGCTTTGTTTCCTGGCACATCTTTGGCATCATTTATAAGCTGGTGCACGTGACCAATGATGAGGACTATTAAATAAAGCGCAGGTCTGGGAGTGGGTGCACAGCAAAAAATGACCAGTACACTGCATACAGGCCAATATACACACATAGTTCTGTGCACGCAATTTGGGAACATCTACGGCTCACTTGCGCCCAACTCTGCCTCAGACCAGATTTTGCACAACGCATCTCTGAAGGCTTTACCACTTCTCCGCTCATGTAGGCACACTTTTAGTTTGTGGAGATGATTCCTGAGAATGGGAGAGTATGTGCGCCTTTAAGTGTCCTGGTCAAACCATTCAGGCACAACTCAGCAACGCGTTTTGCCAACCCATCCAGACATGACCTTGCAAAACTAGCGCGTTTTGCCGCATACAGGGAGTGCAATTCGTAAATGAGGCACACGTGTAATCCATGCAATAACAATTATGTTAAAAGCTCTCTCACATTATACATATGAAATGTTTTGTTCCAATACTATGTTAGTAATTTGACACGCATATAATTTATTGGGCAGATGTACTAAGGGGCACAGCATGACCACAATAGAGAAAAGAAACCATAGCACCCATCACCACATAGAAGCCATGAACGTTTCACTGAGAAGTCATGCATTATATCAGGGCTAGGCAACCTATGGCACTCCAGCTGCTGTGGAACTACAGATCCCAGCATGCATAGCCACAGTTTTGCTATTAGGGCATGCTACATTTGTGGCAGGGCATGCTGGGATGTGTAGTTCCACAGCAGCTGGAGTGCCACAGGTTGCCTACCCCAGAATTATAACTAGATTTTTGTAGCCTTGAAAAAAAAATTGATAACCATAACCCGCCCTGCAACTGACTAAGGCAAACATTAGGACCCCTGCCCCCGCTGCATACCCACTGCCCACAAAATCCAGATACCTTCATATGGGTCCTCATACACCCAGCCTCAATACGCCATGCAGTGTGCGACGCCTGGAGCGAGTGAGCTCAACGAGCATCTTTTTTCCCCAAGACTGTGCATCTAAAGGTGGGTACACACTAGTAGATATATCTGCAGATCAACTGATCTGCAGATATATCTATGGACGGATCGGGCAGTGTGCTGTGCATACACACTGCCCGATCCGTCGGGGACCGACGTCATGAACTGGGCGGGCGTGTACACACGCCCGCCCAGTTCAGCTGTCAATCACCGCCGGCCGCCGCAGCATGAGTACGGGCGGGTGGCCGACCGCCCCGTACACACACAGCGACGCGCCAATATATCGGTAGATATATTGGCCGTCGGCTGTGCTGCGCGGCCGACGCGATACGTCTGAACGACGGAGTTCACAGACGTATCGGCCGTACACACTGGCCGACGGTCCCGCGATATATCGGCTGTTCAAGAGAACGGACGATATATCGACCAGTGTGTACGGGCCTTTAGTCACAAAGCCAATTCACTAGACTGCTGCGATTAATCCGAAATGCAACATCTGTATAACTGTGTGCGACGGAATCTGAATCTGTATACAAAGCACAATGGAACCAGATGTAAATAAAGCCATGGCATGTAGCACTTCGTATACAGATTCAGACTCCGTCTCACACAGATGTACAAGTATTGAGTATCAAATTAATCCATGCAGCCTCGTGAATATGGAAAAAGACAGAGAAGGGATGTTTGATGCATCAAAAATTTATGATGACACATCTATAAGTGGATGCAAGTTGCTAATGTAAATTTTAATTGATTTCAGGCCCGTAATGATACAAGTCACGAGGAGGGGGATCTTATTGTTTTTCTAGACAAGGGAAAGAAGGGTCTTTAAAAAAAAAAAAAAAAATTGTGCTGGAAATTCCTTTTCATTTAGTACATATATTTTACAGGGGGAATCATTTCTAACACACACAAGCTAGGCCCTAGGGACACATATTAATACTGTACTGCCTTCCATAACTTTATAAGTGCTCTTTTTTTAACTACATTTGGTCCAATTTAAAAATGTCTCATCTATATAAGTGCTGACCTGTCCTACATAAAACTCAGACACAGAAGGGCTACGACTAATGAGCTGCATACAAAAACAGTGTCTGCAGAATTATATACACTAGTAAAATGGACCCAGCATATGGCAGGCCACTTCAGCCCACCTACCAAGCTCCGCCCCATCCCTGCTATACTTACCAGTCCTCCTGCCCTGTCCTGCATGATGGCTGTCCCATCTCCATCACCGGGAGCTGTTGGGACCCCAGTTCCCGTGACAGCCATCCTTAATTATAAATATCCCTGTATTTCTTTTAAAGTCAAGTATTTGCAAAGTGACTTGAAGTGTATATTTACAAATGCTTACAACAGTAAATAGATACAAATGGTAATGCGATAGAAATTAAGGAAGGAGCGAAACCCGTATTAATTAAAATTAGCCCGGACCAGATAAGTATACCACATAAATAAGAGATAGAAATCATTGAAAGAATTACCATAGTGCCTATATCATTCACATGTAAAAACACGTGTTCCTCTAGAACAGTGTTTTTCAACCACTGTACCGTGGCACACTAGTGTGCCCTGAGCAGTCTCCAGGTGTGCCGCCATAGAAGCACAGCCAGGCCCGTCAGTGTTTTGCCGCTACTGAGGTCCTGGAACAATCAATACTGGTGGGTTTAGTGGTTGCAGAGCAAGTTCTAATTTTGGTCCCGGCCTGTGTTGGGCTCTTCTGGCTTTCTCAGATGTGGCTCAGGCTTTACCTATGGAGAAGCTGCGGCATGCCATCCTAGGACACGCAACTGCACCATTCATCACCATTATATTTGAGTGTGCCTTGGCAATATTTAAATCTTGTTCAGTGTGCTGCAAGTTGTAAAAGGTTGAAAATCTCTGCTCTAGAATAACATGCAATAAGCAAACATACAGAAAGAGTTCAGATCACATTTGCCATGCTGTTCCGTGCCTTAGTAAATCTGCCGAGTCAGAGCCAGAGGTGAGTAGTACATTGAATTAATGTAGTTTGTAACGCGACCTCCCATTCTTGAATTAGGCCTAGTAGAAGGCTGGAGGATCCAATTAGCGTCTCTGAAATAAACCCTCTGGATATCATTTGCTCAATTGAGCCCCTGAAATGAAAACAAGAGAGAATGCCAAATAAACTTTAACAACAGCTAAGTGAGAGACAGCTGTTGATAAGATAGTAAAAAAAGTAAATCGTCAAAACTTCATAAACCGTTTTAATATGATCGTTAGGAAAACCTGTTCAGCAGGGGGACCGGGGATTGCAGAGGGGCTCACCCAACACCGACTGCCCACTTTAATATATATTTTACATATTTTTGTAAAGCTATATCGTTGCCCTCCCTCTCTCTGGGAGGGGGCCCCAGTTCAGAGGATTACAGAGATGAGTGACCAAGTATGGTCTGCATGTTCATATGTTCTGTGCTTTGGAGGCTGGTCCCACGGCTGAGTCTAGCCACCAACAAGCTCAGATCTGCTCCTGTCATTTTCTCCCATCACCACCTTTCTCCTCCTACTTCCCCTCCTCTCAGTGACTACATGCGTGAAGTCTACATCATGGCTCACATGTTCCAGCTTCAATCCATTCTGTGTCTGGACAGAAGTGTCCACATACAGCACGTGCCATGCCTCGTGCGACCTGTAACTTTACACCAATACCTTTGCGGCAAAAGTACTCATCTAGGGGGTCATTCCGAGTTGTTCGCTCGCAAGCTGCTTTTAGCAGCTTTGCACACGCTAAGCCGCCGCCTACTGGGAGTGAATCTTAGCTTATCAAAATTGCGAACGAAAGATTCGCAATATTGCGAAAAGACTTCTCTGTGCAGTTTCTGAGTAGCTCGAGACTTACTCGGCATCTGCGATCAGTTCAGTGCTTGTCGTTCCTGGTTTGACGTCACAAACACACCCAGCGTTCGCCCAGACACTCCTCCGTTTCTCCAGCCACTCCCGCGTTTTTCCCAGAAACGGTAGCGTTTTTTCACACACTCCCATAAAACGGCCAGTTTCCGCCCAGAAACACCCACTTCCTGTCAATCACACTCCGATCACCAGAACGAAGAAAAAAACCTCGTAATGCCGTGAGTAAAATACCTAACTGCATAGCAAATTTACTTGGCGCAGTCGCACTGCGGACATTGCGCATGCGCATTAGCGACTAATCACTCCGTTGCGAGAAAAAAATACAGAGCGAACAACTCGGAATGACCCCCCTAGTGACTAGTACACTATAAGAGACTTTGGGCCAGATGCATCATCGCTTGGAGAGTGATAAAATGGAAAGTGCTAAACTACCAGCCAACCAGCTCCTACCTGTCATTTTTCAAACAGGGCCTGTGACATGGCAGTTAGGAGCTGATTGGCTGGTACTTTCTCTCTCTCCATTTTATCACTCTCCACGTGATGATGCATCTAGCCCTTTGTATGATGCTGCGGTGCAAATACAAAAAATATCTGTGTGTGGGGTGATTAGTTATTCAGGATAAGATAAAGCTTATCAGTCCGCTGACAATTCTCTACCTCGTGTTGGGATTACAGCTGGGATCCTCTTAGGCACGGAGTGTTTAGGACAAAAAAAAACCATGACACTTCTAAACTGATCTCTGGCTGTCCACATACAATACAGGGTCATGGAGACCTGAAAGGTAGAAACCCTTAGCAGTGTTCTAGATTTAATAGTTAAACTAAGCTTCAAATTAGGTAAGCCACTCTATATACTATACTCTATAATAAAAGTATTGTAATAATAGTTCATAAGTTAGTTTAGTCTCTATTTGTTCGGGAAGCAAAGTGGTGTCAATGAGGATCCCCAAACAGGATCTTACCCTTTGTGGCCAATCAGCACGAGCCTCTGTACTTTCTACGTATATTTCTACTTTGGTAAATATGAAGCACGGACATAGGTGGCCAGCTACTGCAGTCAGACATACGCAGCCCATCTCTTTCCACAGTTTCTACAGCAGCACTGCTTTAATTTACTTTTTTATGCTTGGACGCAGACGTGTCCTTATATATCATTGCTGCAGTCGTGCCAGACAGCCACTCTCACACTATACAAGTGTTACATATCACATGAATCACAGCAGTCTCCTGGTGTGCCCTAGTCGCATTGTGTTGCAAATAAGATGCATTTTTGGCATAAAAAGATGCCTGATGCTTTGGACATTCCACCATGCTGGCAATTTGTTCTTATATATTTTAAACTACTTTTTTTATTTGCCTCCTCTGGTATTAGGTGCCTGGCCTCAATGGTTATGGTAATTTTCTCTGCTATCAGGCGCTTTGGGATTCTCTTCTGTAATGGATCCATACCCTAAGTTCTTATTACCTTATTGCCTTTCCCCAGAGTCTCTCCTATGCAGAACAAGAGTAATTAATTACCTGTATAAAAACTAATTTATCCTGTTAATGATTTTCCTGTGTAACCGGTTTCTTTGCACTTCCTGGAACATGACCTTAGCTTTACCATGTGACTGTGTGTGTCCGCAGCCTTGTGATTACATACCTAGCTATTCGGTAGTCAGCAGCCTCTTCATTTGTCCCGTCGCTGGAACCACTGTTGGAACATCTGAGGGCGCCATTAATCTAAACCCAAAATGACCAGGCACCAACAAACGTGGCACAGGGGTTCCACTTTTTTCTAAACTCAAATCTTACATATATTGTTTGTTGTACGGAAATATTTTCAAGATAATACATCCTGTCAAGACAAGATTAATAGATCTCTTACTCACCCGATTTCTTTTTATAGGCGAAAATCCCACCGGCGATCAGGGCAATCACTAGCGCTCCTACTCCTATGCAGATTCCAGCTATGGCACCATCACTTAGTCCTTGGAGTGGTTCTGGTTCTTTATCTATAAAGAGATACACACAAATCTGAAAGCAGAATACAGAAGCAAAAATACAGCAGTACTGTATAAAACATCAGGAAGTGAGCAATCGTGGGTACACACTGAACGGGTTCCAGTTATGTGACCGGTGGTCAGGAGTGGGTTTCCACGACACCCATAGAGTGGGAATAGAACCTGTGGCGAGCAGAGACCCCCTTCCCTGCCAGCATTTCTCTGCCGGGATACCGTCGTCGGTATGCTGACCGCTGGTCACACATACCCAACCCTACTGAACGAGCCGTATTGTGCCGATATTGTTCAGTGTGTACCCAGCCTAAAGGTGCAAGGCATATACTGTACGTAGCATGTACAATGTTACATATAATATGAAACCTGAGAGATACCAAAGAGCAAACACAGATTCCCCCAGCACACTATAATCGACCAGTTTATGAGATTTACATTCTAGATGATCTCCGTTACATATACTGTATTTGCAAAGATATGGTTAAACCACCAGCCACTTCACGGTGACTCTGATATGGTGGTCCTAACACTGCTAGGGGAATTCTTGGTTTGGTTTTGCTTGCCTAGATTAGCCAGCCCCACCCTTGCAAGCACCTGTAATGGGCTGATAAATTGATTTAAGCAACTTGCCAGTTTTGTGTATCACAAATACCAAAGAATACCCAGCATACACATTACACACACAGGGCCTAAGTCAGCATGGATTGCCATTGCAAATCAGGATATGAGGCAGAGAAAGGAGCCTACATGTCTATCTCGTCCATGTGTACAATATATTTATTTAATTTTAATTAGGGAAGTAAGATCAATATAGGTTTTCTATACATACTGTAATAGCATTATTTTATTAACATCCATTTTTGTATCGGCAATACATGCGAGAAATCTTTATTGAGCCATACAACTAAATGCTCCACTGCTATCATGCCGATAGAGAATGGCTACGATTGTATCAACAATGAGTATATTGTAAATACAGGAGTAACTGCATTATTCATTTACTAATTTTAGTAAATAACCAACATCAATACTTATCCGTGGAATTGGGCAGCACAGGTTGTCAGTGATCTACAAGGATCAACAGGTGATCAGTAGACAATGGGGGTCATCCCGAAATTTAGCACAGTTACAATCAGGCACTCAGACATGCGGGGGAACGCCCAGTATAAGGCTAGTCTGACCCGCATGTCAGTGCCCCCCCCCCCGCAGAAATGCAAAAGCATCGCACAGCGGCAATGTTTTTTCATTTCAGGAGTAAGTCCCTGCGTTGGCCGGACCGTGCCCCCTAAACGGCAGCTTAACGCCGCCCTCCAGCCCCCTCCCGCCCAGCGACTGCCTCTGCCTGTCAATCAGGCAGAGGCGATCGCTACAGTACAATGGAGATAAACTGCAGCGAGTGATCGGGTCGGAATGACCCCCAATGTGAGGAAAAATGGCAATTCTCAGAATAGGTGACACTAAAGGGCAATAAACCACCAATGATTCTGTCTGCGTCTCCTATTCACCCCTGTCCGCCCCATGTATGTCCCTTCCTCTGTCACCCTCTTGGTGTTAGGCTATCAATTCTGTTTCTGTACTTGCCTCTGTCCCCCTCTCCCCCATTTGCGGTGTATGCTTCTACCCTCCCATTAGTATGGATACCTGTCACCTTCAATCCCTCCCTGTGTAAGTCACCCATCGTCTCTTGGTATAACACCTGCAACATTTGGAACTACTAAATGGGATATAGGGCCTAATTCTGAGTTGATCGTAGCAGCAAACTTGTTAGCAGTTGGGCAAAACCATGTGCACTGCAGGGGGGACAGATATAACATGTGCAGAGAGAGTTAGATTTGGGTGGGGTGTATTCAAACTGAAATCTAAATTGCAGTGTAAAAATAAAGCAGCCAGTATTTACCCTGCACAGAAACAAAATAACCCACCCACATCTAACTCTCTCTGCACATGTTATACCTGCCCCCCCTGCAGTGCACATGGTTTTGCCCAATTGCTAACAAACTTGCTGCTGCGATCAACTCAGAATTACCCCCATAGAGTATTACTCACATCACATAGTCCAAGTATCCCAGTAGGTATCATAGGCCCTCATTCCGAGTTGTTCGCTCGCTAGCTACTTTTAGCAGAAATGCAAACACAAAGCCGCCGCCCTCTGGGAGTGTATCTCAGCATAGCAGAATTGCTAACGAAAGATTAGCAATTGCTAACGAAAGATTAGCAATTTAGCAGAATTGCTAACGAAAGCAATTTCCTTGCAGTTTCTGAGTAGCTCCAGACCTACTCCTAGATTGCGATCACCTCAGTCCGTTTAGTTCCTGGTTTGACGTCACAAACACGCCCAGCGTCCGACCAGGCACTCCTCCGTTTCTCCAGACACTCCTGCGTTTTTACCTGGCACGCCTGCATTTTTTAGCACACTCCCTGAAAACGGCCAGTTTCCGCCCAGAAACACCCACTTCCTGTCAATCAGCAGAGCGATTGAAAAGCTTCGTTCGCCTGTGAGTAAAATAGCATAGTTTTGTGTAAATTTGCTTAGCGCGTGCGCCCTGAGATGCATACGCATGTGCAGACCTGCCAGATTTTAGCCTATTAGCAATTCTGCTAAAATTAGCAGCGAGCGAACAACTCGGAATGAGGGCCATAGTGCATTATCAGTATATTGTCTGTATACACACTTCACTGAGGTGACATACTGTGAATTTCTATTAAGAATAGAACTTATTATTGAAAGCTTCCACTGATCTTCCATGCTTTCTAAAACCATGATATATGTTCGTGAATAATTGTTACAGGTTTTTACATGAGGTAAGTCTATTACTTTCCATGACATAAAACAGCTTAAATACATATTATTTATAATGGTTTGTAAAGCTCAGTGACTAATACCTGTCCTTTGGTTCCTATAAACTGCTTGCAAGAGTCATTGCACTCACAGCAACATTCCCAATTCATTAACCTATTTATCCAGACAAGAGCCAGAGTTTACAGGAGGTAATTAGTTATTCCCCACTACCCTTTTCTTTGGTTATCACATACTTACCAAGTACAGTCAAATGCGCTGTGTACTGTAACAGATCGTTCGCCTGGATCTCGACTGTGTAAGGACCCTCAAAGTCTTTCTGGAGATTTACAATCTGCATAGAGCCATTAGTAAACCCAATGGCTTCCTTAAAGTAACGTCTCCCTTCAACTAGGGGAAAGCCTTCTTGCCACCTAAAAATTTGATTGTCAGCATTTGTATCACTTCCTCTGTACCAATCATAGAATCGGATCCTTCCCTGGACACCAGTGACAATAAATGTGACAGAGCCATTTATCCACGGTCGAGGTGGGCTCAGCTCAATGTGCCCAACGGCCGGATCCATCCATACGGCAAGAACAGCTGCAACAGATAATAAAGTGAGGAACAAATCAAGAGACAGATATTATCCAATTCCATAAAGTTTAAACGTTTTACTCCATAAAGTGCTTTATAACAACAAATGTTCAGGTTGCGATAAAGCGGCATACATTGCATGCATGTGATTTGGCATCCATAACCGCATGGGAGACATTCCTCCATATTCATTACTCTGACAGCCTGTTTCGGTGCTCTACACGTTTATCACTCTCCATTTGATTGTGACAATTGTGACTCTTTTTAGTGTTTGCAGCAATATGAACAGTTAAGGGGGGTATACACGGAGAGATCCGTGCTTAATTTCTAAGCAATCTGACTAGATTGCTTAGAAGTTAAGCATGGATCTCTCCGTGTGTATGCCCCACAGCAATAGCAATGCGCAGCCCTGCGCGTCGCTATCACCGGTGCTAGATTGGCCTGCATGCAGTCACAATCTAGCAGATCGCTAATTTCACCGCTGGGTGAAATGAGCGACCCCCTCGCTCAGCACACATCTCTCCCCATGTGTACAGGGTTATACACACACAGGATAATGCCATGCAGTGTATGATGTGACACGAGGAGGAGGAAGGAGCACACGGGATAATAACACGCAGTATATGATGTGACACATGAGGAGGAGGAGGGAGCACACGGGATAATAACACGCAGTATATGATGTGACACATGAGGAGGAGGGAGTACACGGGATAACAAGCGGTATATGATGTGACGCATGACGGGGAGGAGGGAGCACACAGGATAATAACACACAGTATATGATGTGACACATGAGGAGGAGGAGGAGGGAGCACAGGGGATAACACGCGGTATATGATGTGACACATGAGGAGGAGGGAGTACACGGGATAACAAGCGGTATATGATGTGACACATGAGGAAGAGGAGGAGGGAGCACAGGGGATAATAACACGCGGTATATGATGTGACACATGAGGAAGAGGAGGAGGGAGCACAGGGGATAATAACACACAGTATATGATGTGACACATGAGGAGGAGGAGGAGGGAGCACAGGGGATAATAACACGTAGTATATGATGTGACACATGAGGAGGAGGGAGTACACGGGATAACAAGCGGTATATGATGTGACGCATGACGGGGAGGAGGGAGCACACAGGATAATAACACACAGTATATGATGTGACACATGAGGAAGAGGAGGAGGGAGCACAGGGGATAATAACACACAGTATATGATGTGACACATGAGGAGGAGGGAGCACAGGGGATAATAACACGTAGTATATGATGTGACGCATGAGGAGGAGGGAGCACACGGGATAACAATCGGTATATGATGTGACGCATGACGGGTAGGAGGGAGCACACTGGATAATAACACACACTATATGATGTGACACATGAGGAGGAGGAGGGAGCACAGGGGATAACACGCGGTATATGATGTGACGCATGACAAGGAGGAGGGAGCACATAGGATAATAACACGCAGTATATGATGTTACACATGAGGAGGAGGAGGGAGCACACGGGATAATAACACACAGTATATGATGTGACATGACGGGGAGGAGGGAGCACACGGGATACACGCAATATATGATGTGACACATGAGAAGGAGGAGAGAGCACACGGAATAATAACATGCAGTGTGGAATGTGACATAACAAGGAGGGAGCACACGGGATAATAACACACAGTATATGATGTGACATGACAGGGAGGAGGGAGCACACGGGATAACACGAAGTATATGATGTGACACATGAGGAAGAGGAGGAAGAGGGAGCACACAGGATAATAACACACAGTATATGATGTGACACATGAGGAGGAGGTAATAATTGGATTTTAATACCTACCGGTAAATCCTTTTCTCTTAGTCCGCAGAGGATGCTTCAAGAACCATGGGATATAGACGGGATCTGCAGGAGACATGGGCACTTTAAGACTTTAAAAGGGGTGTGAACTGGCTCCTCCTTCTATGCCCCTCCTCCATATTCCAGTTATAGGAACTGTACCCAGGGAGACGGACATTTCGAGGAAAAGGATTTATTTAATTTTTAAAACGAAGGTGAGATACCTACCAGCTCACACCTCAAACACGCCGTACAACATGGCACTCAACAACAACACACGCAACGGCATGACCAACATCAGCCACAGACTGACTGAACGTAACTGAAGACGAGTGTAACCATAACCAAACTGCAGATACAGCCCGCACTGGGACGGGCGCCCAGCATCCTCTACGGACTAAGAGAAAATAAGAATTTACTTACCGATAATTCTATTTCTCGTAGTCCGTAGTGGATGCTAGGAACTCCGTAAGGACCATGGGGAATAGCGGCTCCGCAGGAGACTGGGCACAAAAGTAAAGCTTTAGGACTACCTGGTGTGCACTGGCTCCTCCCCCTATGACCCTCCTCCAAGCCTCAGTTAGGATACTGTGCCCGGACGAGCGTACACAATAAGGAAGGATTTATGAATCCCGGGTAAGACTCATACCAGCCACACCAATCACACCGTACAACTTGTGATCTGAACCCAGTTAACAGCATGATAAACAGAGGAGCCTCTGGATAGATGGCTCACAACAATAACCCGATTTAGTTAACAATAACTATGTACAAGTATTGCAGACAATCCGCACTTGGGATGGGCGCCCAGCATCCACTACGGACTACGAGAAATAGAATTATCGGTAAGTAAATTCTTATTTTCTCTGACGTCCTAGTGGATGCTGGGAACTCCGTAAGGACCATGGGGATTATACCAAAGCTCCCAAACGGGCGGGAGAGTGCGGATGACTCTGCAGCACCGAATGAGAGAACTCCAGGTCCTCCTCAGCCAGGGTATCAAATTTGTAGAATTTAGCAAACGTGTTTGCCCCTGACCAAGTAGCTGCTCGGCAAAGTTGTAAAGCCGAGACCCCTCGGGCAGCCGCCCAAGATGAGCCCACCTTCCTTGTGGAATGGGCTTTTACAGATTTTGGCTGTGGCAGGCCTGCCACAGAATGTGCAAGCTGAATTGTATTACAAATCCAACGAGCAATAGTCTGCTTAGAAGCAGGAGCACCCAGCTTGTTGGGTGCATACAGGATAAACAGCGAGTCAGATTTTCTGACTCCAGCCGTCCTGGAAACATATATTTTCAAGGCCCTGACTACGTCCAACAACTTGGAGTCCTCCAAGTCACTAGTAGCCGCAGGTACCACAATAGGTTGGTTCAGATGAAACACTGAAACCACCTTAGGGAGAAAATGAGGACGAGTCCTCAATTCCGCCCTGCCTGAATGGAAGATCAGATGAGGGCTTTTACAGGATAAAGCCCGCCAATTCTGACACGCGCCTGGCCGAGGCCAGGGCCAACAACATGACCACTTTCCATGTGAGATATTTAAACTCCACAGATTCAAGTGGTTCAAACCAATGTGACTTTAGGAACCCCAAAACTACATTGAGATCCCAAGGTGCCACTGGAGGCACAAAAGGAGGCTGTATATGCAGTACCCCTTTTACAAACGTCTGAACTTCAGGAACTGAAGCTAGTTCTTTCTGGAAGAAAATTGACAGGGCCGAAATTTGAACCTTAATGGACCCCAATTTTTGGCCCATAGACACTCCTGTTTACAGGAAATGCAGGAATCGACCTAGTTGAAATTCCTCCATCGGGGCCTTACTGGCCTCACACCACGCAACATATTTTCGCCAAATGCGGTGATAATGCTTTGCGGTTACATCCTTCCTGGCTTGATCAGGGTAGGGATGACTTCATCCGGAATGCCTTTTTCCTTCAGGATCCGGCGTTCAACCGCCCTGCCGTCAAACGCAGCCGCGGGAAGTCTTGGAATAGACAGGGTCCTTGCTGGAGCAGGTCCCTTCTTAGAGGTAGAGGCCACGGGTCCTCCGTGAGCATCTCTTGAAGTTCCGGGTACCAAGTCCTTCTTGGCCAATCCGGAGCCACGAGTATAGTTCTTACTCCCCTCCGTCTTATAATTCTCAGTACTTTTGGTATGAGAGGAAGAGGAGGGAACACATACACTGACTGGTACACCCACGGTGTTACCAGAGCGTCCACAGCTATCGCCTGAGGGTCCCTTGACCTGGCGCAATACCTGTCCAATTTTTTGTTTAGGCGGGACGCCATCATGTCCACCTTTGGTTTTTCCCAACGGTTTACAATCATGTGGAAGACTTCTGGGTGAAGTCCCCACTCTCCCGGGTGGAGGTCGTGCCTGCTGAGGAAGTCTGCTTCCCAGTTGTCCACTCCCGGAATGAACACTGCTGACAATGCTATCACATGATTTTCCGCCCAGCGAAAAAACCTTGCAGCTTCTGCCATTGCCCTCCTGCTTCTTGTGCCGCCCTGTCTGTTTACGTGGGCGACTGCCGTGATGTTGTCCGACTGGATCAGCACCGGCTGACCTTGAAGCAGAGGTCTTGCTTGGCTTAGGGCATTGTAAATGGCCCTTAGCTCCAAAATATTTATGTGAAGTGATGTCTCCAGGCTTGACCACAAGCCCTGGAAATTTCTTCCCTGTGTGACTGCTCCCCAGCCTCGCAGGCTGGCATCCGTGGTCACCAGGACCCAGTCCTGAATGCAGAATCTGCGGCCCTCTAGAAGATGAGCACTCTGCAACCACCACAGGAGAGACACCCTTGTCTTTGGTGACAGGGTTATCCGCTGATGCATCTGAAGATGCGATCCGGACCATTTGTCCAGCAGGTCCCACTGGAAAGTTCTTGCGTGGAATCTGCCGAATGGAATTGCTTCGTAGGAAGCCACCATTTTTCCCAGGACCCTTGTGCACTGATGCACTGACACTTGGCCTGGTTTTAGGAGGTTTCTGACTAGTTCGGATAACTCCCTGGCTTTCTCCTCCGGGAGAAACACCTTTTTCTAGACTGTGTCCAGGATCATCCCTAGGAATAGAAGACGTGTCGTCGGGATCAGCTGCGATTTTGGAATATTGAGAATCCAACCGTGCTGCCGCAACACTACTTGAGATAGTGCTACCCCGACTACCAACTGTTCCCTGGATCTTGCCCTTATCAGGAGATCGTCCAAGTAAGGGATAACTAAAACTCCCTTCCTTCGAAGGAGTATCATCATTTCGGCCATTACTTTGGTAAAGACCCGGGGTGCCGTGGACAAACCAAACGGCAGCGTCTGAAACTGATAGTGACAGTTCTGTATCACAAACCTGAGGTACCCTTGGTGAGAAGGGTAAATTGGGACATGGAGATAAGCATCCTTGATGTCCAGAGACACCATATAATCCCCTTCTTCCAGGTTCGCAATCACCGCTCTCAGTGACTCCATCTTGAATTTGAACCTTTGTATGTAAGTGTTCAAGGATTTCAGATTTAAAATAAGTCTCACCGAGCCGTCCGGCTTCGGTACCACAAACAGCGTGGAATAATACCCCTTTCCCTGTTGTAGGAGGGGTACCTTGATTATCACCTGCTGGGAATACAGCTTGTGAATGGCTTCTGCTGCAGCCTTTTTCCTCTCCCTCTGCCACGGGGCAGAAATGAGGAGTCTTTTGCCCGCTTGCCCTTATGGGGCCTAAAGGACTGCGCCTGATAATACGGCGTCTTCTTATGTTGAGAAGCTACCTGGGGTAAAAATGTGGATTTCCCAGCCGTTGCCGTGGCCACCAGGTCTGTTAGACCTACCCCAAATAACTCCTCCCTTTTATAAGGCGATACTTCCATATGCCTTTTGGAATCAGCATCACCTGACCACTGTCTTGTCCATAACCCTCTTCTGGCAGAAATGGACAGCGCACTTACTCTTGATGCCAGTCGGCAAATATCCCTCTGTGCATCACGCATACATAGAAATGCATCTTTTAAATGCTCTATAGTCAGTAATATACTGTCCCTATCTAGGGTATCAATATTGTCAGTCAGGAAATCCGACCAAGCCACCCCAGCACTGCACATCCAGGCTGAGGCGATTGCTGGTCGCAGTATCACACCCGTGTGAGTGTATATACATTTTTAGGATATTTTCCTGCTTTCTGTCAGCAGGTTCCTTAAGGGCGGCCGTATCCGGGGACGGTAGTGCCACCTGTTTAGACAAGCGTGTGAGCGCTTTATCCACCCTAGGGGGTGTTCCCCAACTATCCTCTGGCGGGAAGGGGTATGATGCTAATAACTTTTTAGGAATTAACAGTTTTTATCGGGGGAAACCCACGCATCATCACACACTTCATTTAATTCCTCAGATGCAGGAAAAAATAAGAATTTACTTACCGATAATTCTATTTCTCATAGTCCGTAGTGGATGCTGGGGACTCCGTAAGGACCATGGGGAATAGCGGCTCCGCAGGAGACTGGGCACATCTAAAGAAAGCTTTAGGACTAACTGGTGTGCACTGGCTCCTCCCCCTATGACCCTCCTCCAAGCCTCAGTTAGGATACTGTGCCCGGACGAGCGTACACAATAAGGAAGGATCTTGAATCCCGGGTAAGACTCATACCAGCCACACCAATCACACCGTATAACTTGTGATCTGAACCCAGTTAACAGTATGATAACAGAGGAGCCTCTGAAAAGATGGCTCCCAACAATAATAACCCGATTTTTGTAACAATAACTATGTACAAGTATTGCAGACAATCCGCACTTGGGATGGGCGCCCAGCATCCACTACGGACTATGAGAAATAGAATTATCGGTAAGTAAATTCTTATTTTCTCTAACGTCCTAAGTGGATGCTGGGGACTCCGTAAGGACCATGGGGATTATACCAAAGTTCCCAAACGGGCGGGAGAGTGCGGATGACTCTGCAGCACCGAATGAGAGAACTCCAGGTCCTCCTCAGCCAGGGTATCAAATTTGTAGAATTTAGCAAACGTGTTTGCCCCTGACCAAGTAGCTGCTCGGCAAAGTTGTAAAGCCGAGACCCCTCGGGCAGCTGCCCAAGATGAGCCCACTTTCCTTGTGGAACGGGCTTTTACAGATTTTAGCTGTGGCAGGCCTGCCACAGAATGTGCAAGCTGAATTGTACTACAAATCCAACGAGCAATAGTCTGCTTAGAAGCAGGAGCACCCAGCTTGTTGGGTGCATACAGGATAAACAGCGAGTCAGATTTCCTGACTCCAGCCGTCCTGGAAACATATTTTCAGGGCCCTGACAACATCCAGCAACTTGGATTCCTCCAAGTCCCTAGTAGCCGCAGGCACCACAATAGGTTGGTTCAGGTGAAAACGCTGGAACCACCTTAGGGAGAAACTGAGGACGAGTCCTCAATTCCGCCCTGTCCGAATGGAAAATCAGATAAGGGCTTTTACAGGATAAAGCCGCCAATTCTGACACACGCCTGGCCCAGGCCAGGGCCAACAGCATGACCACTTTCCATGTGAGATATTTTAACTCCACAGATTTAAGTGGTTCAAACCAATGTGACTTTTGGAACCCAAACTACATTGAGATCCCAAATTGCCACTGGAGGCACAAAAGGAGGCTGTATATGCAGTACCCCTTTTACAAACGTCTAAACTTCAGGGACTGAAGCTAGTTCTTTTTTTGGAAGAAAATTGACAGGGCCGAAATCTGAACCTTAATGGACCCCAATTTCAGGCCCATAGACACTCCTGTTTGCAGGAAATGTAGGAATCGACCCAGTTGAATTTCCTCCGTCGGGCCTTACTGGCCTCGCACTACGCAACATATTTTCGCCAATTGCGGTGATAATGTTTTTGCGGTTACATCCTTCCTGGCTTTAGATCAGGATATGGATGACTTCATCCGGAATGCCTTTTTTTTCTTTCAGGATCCGGTGTTTAACCGGCATGCCGTCAAACGCAGCCGCGGTAAGTCTTGGAACAGACAGGGTCCTTGCCGGAGCAGGTCCCTTCTTAGAGGTAGAGGCCACGGATCCTCCGTGAGCATCTCTTGAAGTTCCGGTTACCAAGTCCTTCTTGGCCAATCCGGAGCCACGAATATAGTGCTTTCTCCTCTCCATCTTATCAATCTCAGTACCTTGGGTATGAGAGGCAGAGGAGGGAACACATACACTGACTGGTACACCCATGGTGTTACCAGAGCGTCTACAACTATTGCCTGAGGGTCTCTTGACCTGGCGCAATACCTGTCGAGTTTTTTAATCATGTGGACGACTTCTGGGTGAAGTCCCCACTCTCCCGGGTGGAGGTCGTGCTGAGGAAGTCTGCTTCCCAGTTGTCCACTCCCGGAATGAATACTGTTGACAGTGCTATCACATGATTTTCCGCCCAGCGAAGAATCCCTGCAGCTTCTGCCATTGCCCTCCTGCTTCTTGTGCCACCCTGTCTGTTTACGTGGGTGACTGCCATGATGTTGTCCGACTGGATCAACACCGGCTGACTTTGAAGCAGAGGTCTTGCTAAGCTTAGAGCATTGTAAATGGCCCTTAGCTTCAGGATATTTATGTGAAGTGATGTATCCAGGCTTGACCCTAAGCCCTGGATATTCCTTCCCTGTGTGACTGCTCCCCAGCCTCGCAGGCTGGCATCCGTGGTCACCAGGACCCAGTCCTGAATGCCGAATCTGCGGCCCTCTAGAAGATGAGCACTCTGCAACCACCACAGGATGGATACCCTTGTCCTTGGTGACAGGGTTATCCGCTGATGCATCTGAAAATGCGACCCGGACCATTTGTCCAGTAGGTTCCACTGGAAAGTTCTTGCGTGGAATCTAACGAATGGGATTGCTTCGTAGGAAGCCACCATTTTTACCCAGAACCCTTGTGCATTGATGCACTGAGACTTGGTTCGGTTTTAGGAGGTTCCTGACTAGCTCGGATAACTCCCTGGCTTTCTCTTCCGGGAGAAACACCTTTTTTTTTTTTTTTTTTTTTTTCTGGACTGTGTCCAGGAACATCCCTAGGAAACAGAAGACAAGTCGTCGGAACCAGCTGCGATTTTGGAATATTGAGAATCCAATCGTGCTGCCGCAACACTACCTGAGATAGTGCTACACCGACTTCCAACTGTTCCCTGGATCTTACCCTTATCAGGGAATCGTCCAAGTAAGGGATAACTAAAATTCCCTTCCTTCGAAGGGATATCATTTCGGCCATTACCTTGGTAAAGACCCGGGGTGCCGTGGACCATCCCTACGGCAGCGTCTGAACTGATGGTGACAGTTCTGTACCATAACCTGAGGTACCCTTGGTGAGAAGGGTAAATTTTGACATGAAGGTAAGCATCCTTGATGTCCCGAGACATCATGTAGTCCCCTTCTTCCAGGTTCGCAATCACTGCTCTGAGTGACTCAATCTTGAATTTGAACCTCTGTGTGTAAGTGTTCAAAGATTTTAGATTTAGAATCGGTCTCACCGAGCCGTCTGGCTTCGGTACCACAATAGTGTGGAATAATACCCCGTTCCCTGTTGCAGGAGGGGTACCTTGATTATCACCTGCTGGGAATACAGCTTGTGAATGGCTTCCAAAACTGCCTCCCTGTCAGAGGGAGACGTCGGTAAAGCCGACTTTTGGAAACGGCGAGGGGGAGACGTCTCGAATTCCAATATGTACCCTTGAGATATTACCTGAAGGATTCAGGGGTCTACTTGCGAGTGAGCCCACTGCGCACTGAAATTCATTGAGAACGGGCCCCCACCGTGCCTGAGCTTGTAAGGCTCTAGCGTCATACTGAGGGCTTGGCAGAGGCGGGAAAGGGTTTCTGTTCCTGGGAACTGGCTTATCTCTTCAGCCTTTTTCCTCTCCCTGTCACGAGCAGAAAAGAGGAACCTTTTGTCCGCTTGCCAACAAAGGACTGCGCCTGATAATACGGCGACTTATTTTGAGAGGCGACCTGGGGTACAAACGTGGATTTCCCAGTTGTTGCCGTGGCCACCAGGTCTAAAAGACCGACCCCAAATGTCCCCTTTCAAAGGCAATACTTCCAAATGCCGTTTGGAATCCACATCACCTGACCATTTTACTGGTAGAATTGGACAACGCACTTATACTTGATGCCAGTCGGCAAATATTCCGCTGTGCATCATGCATATATAGAAATGCATCTTTTAAATGCTCTATAGGCAATAATATACTATCCTTATCTAGGATATCAATATTTCCAGTCAGGGAATCCGACCATGCCAACCCAGCACTGCACCTCCAGGCTGAGGCGATTGCTGGTCGCAGTATAACACCAGTATGTGTGTGAATACATTTTTGGATACCCTCCTGCTTTCTATCAGCAGGATCCTTAAGGGCGGCCATCTCATGAGAGGGTAGAGCCCTTGTTCTTACAAGCGTGTGAGCGCCTTATCCCCCCTAGGGGGTGTTTCCCACCGTACCCTAACCTCTGGCGGGAAAGGGTATACAGCCAATACTTTTTAAGAAATTATCAATTGTTATCGGGGGGAAACCCACGCATCATCACACACCTCATTTTATTTCTCAGATTCAGGAAAACTACAGGTAGTTTTTCCCTCCCCGAACATAATACCCCTTTTTGGTGGTACTCGTATTATCAGAAATGTATAAAACATTTTCCATTGTCTCAATCATGTAACGTGTGGCCCTACTGGAAATCACGGTTGTCTCTTCACCGTCGACACAGGAGTCAGTATCCGTGTCGGCGTCTGTATCTGCCATCTGAGGTAACGGGCGCTTTAGAGCCCCTGACGGCCTATGAGACGTCTGGACAGGCACAAGCTGAGTAGCCGGCTGTCTCATGTCAACCACTGTTTTGTCACGTAATTTTCAACAGTACATCCACTCAGGTGTCGACCCCCTAGGTGGTGACATCACTGTTACAGACACTCTGCTCCGTCTCCACATCATTTTTCTCCTCATACATGTCGACACAAACGTACCGACACACAGCACACACACAGGGAATGCTCTGATAGAGGACAGGACCCCACTAGCCCTTTGGGGAGACAGAGGGAGAGTATGCCAGCACACACCAGAGCGCTATATATATATACAGGGATAACCTTATATAAGTGTTTTTTCCCTTATAGCTGCTGTATGTTTTAATACTGCGCCTAATTAGTGCCCCCCTCTCTTTTTTTAACCCTTTCTGTAGTGTAGTGACTGCAGGGAAGAGACAGGGAGCTTCCCTCCAACTGAGCTGTGAGGGAAAATGGCGCCAGTGTGCTGAGGAGATAGGCTCCGCCCCCTTTTCGACGGCCTTATCTCCCGTTTTTCTGTATATTCTGGCAGGGGTTAAATGCATCCATATAGCCCAGGAGCTATATGTGATGTATTTTTTGCCATGTAAGGTATTTTTTTATCATGTTTTATTGCGTCTCAGGGCGCCCCCCCCCCCAGCGCCCTGCACCCTCAGTGACCGGAGTATGAAGTGTGCTGAGAGCAATGGCGCACAGCTGCAGTGCTGTGCGCTACCTTATTGAAGACAGGAACGTCTTCTGCCGCCGATTTTTCCGGACCTCTTCGCTCTTCTGGCTCTGTAAGGGGGCCGGCGGCGCGGCTCCGGGACCCATCCAGGCTGGGCCTGTGATCGTCCCTCTGGAGCTAATGTCCAGTAGCCAAGAAGCCCAATCCACTCTGCACGCAGGTGAGTTCGCTTCTTCTCCCCTTAGTCCCTCGATGCAGTGAGCCTGTTGCCAGCAGGTCTCACTGAAAATAACAAACCTAAACTAAAACTTTCACTAAGAAGCTCAGGAGAGCCCCTAGTGTGCACCCTTCTCGTCGGGCACAGAAATCTAACTGAGGCTTGGAGGAGGGTCATAGGGGGAGGAGCCAGTGCACACCAGTTAGTCCTAAAGCTTTCTTTAGATGTGCCCAGTCTCCTGCGGAGCCGCTATTCCCCATGGTCCTTACGGAGTCCCCAGCATCCACTTAGGACGTTGGAGAAACTACAGGCAGTTTTTTCTCACCCAACATAATACCCTTTTTAGTGGTACTGGTATTATCAGAAATATGTAAAACATTTTCCATAGCCTCAATCATGTAACGTGTGGCCCTACTGGAAGTCACATTCGTCTCTTAATCGTCGACACTGGAGTCAGTATCCGTGTCGGCGTCTGTATCTGCCATCTGAGGTAACGGGCGTTTTAGAGCCCCTGATGGCTTTTGAGACACCTGGACAGGCACAGGCTGAGTAGCCGGCTGTCTCATGTCATCAATCTTTTGTAAAGAGCTGACACTGTCACGTAATTCCTTCCATAAGCTCAGCCACTCAGGTGTCGACTCCCTAGGGGGTGACATCTCCATTACAGGCAATTGCTCCACCTCCACACCATTTTCCTCCTCATACATGTCGACACAATCGTACCGACACACAGCACACACACAGAGAATGCTCTGATAGAGGACAGGACCCCACTAGCCCTTTGGGGAGACAGAGGGAGAGTATGCCAGCACACACCAGAGCGCTATATATATACAGGGATAACCTTATAGAAGTGTTTTTCCCCTTATAGCTGCTGTTTTATTAATACTGCGCCTAATTAGTGCCCCCCTCTCTTTTTTAACCCCTTTCTGTAGTGTAGTAACTGCAGGGGAAAGCCAGGGAGCTTCCCTCCAACGGAGCTGTGAGAGAAAATGGCGCCAGTGTGCTGAGGAGATAGGCTCCGCCCCTTTTTCGCGGACTTTTCTCCCGCATTTTTATGGATTCTGGCAGGGGTTAAAATACATCCATATAGCCCTGGGGGTTATATGTGATGTATGTTTGCCAGCCAAGGTGTTTTTATTGCTGCTCAGGGCGCCCCCCCCAGCGCCCTGCACCCTCAGTGACTGCAGTGTGAGGTGTGTATGAGGAGCAATGGCGCACAGCTGCAGTGCTGTGCGCTACCTTGGTGAAGACTGATGTCTTCTGCCGCCGATTTTCCGGACCTCTTCTTGCTTCTGGCTCTGTAAGGGGGCCGGCGGCGCGGCTCTGGGACCGAGCTCCGAGGCTGGGCCTGTGTTCGGTCCCTCTGGAGCTAATGGTGTCCAGTAGCCTAGGAAGCCCAATCCACTCTGCACGCAGGTGAGTTCGCTTCTTCTCCCCTTAGTCCCTCGATGCAGTGAGCCTGTTGCCAGCAGGTCTCACTGAAAATAAAAAACCTAAAACTAAACTTTCACTAAGAAGCTCAGGAGAGCCCCTAGTGTGCACCCTTCTCGGCCGGGCACAAAAATCTAACTGAGGCTTGGAGGAGGGTCATAGGGGGAGGAGCCAGTGCACACCAGGTAGTCCTAAAGCTTTACTTTTGTGCCCAGTCTCCTGCGGAGCCGCTATTCCCCATGGTCCTTACGGAGTTCCCAGCATCCACTAGGACGTCAGAGAAAAGGATTTACCGGTAGGTATTAAAATACTATTTTCTCATACGTCCTAGAGGATGCTGGGGATGCTTCAAGAACCATGGGGTTTATACCAAAGCTCTAGAACGGGCGGGAGAGTGCGGATGACTCTGCAGCACCGATTGACCAAACAAGAGGTCTTCCTCAGCCAGGGTATCAAACTTGTAAAACTTTGCAAAGTTGTTTGAACCCGACCAAGTAGCAGCTCGGCAAAGCTGTAATGCCGAGACCCCTTGGGCAGCCGCCCAGGATGAGCCCACCTTTCTGGTAGAATGGGCTTTTACAGATTTCGGTAACGGCAATCCTGCCGTAGAATGAGCCTGCTCAATCGTATTACAGATCCAGCGTGCAATAGTCTGCTTGGATGCCGGAGCCCCAATCTTGTTGGGAGCCCACAGGGATGTTTTCTTAATCTGCGCCGTTCTGGCGACATAGATCTTCAAAGCTCTGACCACATCGAGAGACTTCGAATCCGCCAAGGCATCCGTAGCCACCGGCACCACAATAGGCTGGTTTACGTGAAATGATGAAACCACTTTTGGCAGAAATTGCTGACGAGTTCTCAACTCCGCTCTATCAGCATGGAAGATTAAATAAGGGCTTTTGTGAGACAAAGCCGCCAACTCAGATACCCGCCTTGCGGATGCCAAGGCCAACAACATGACTACTTTCCAAGTAAGGAATTTTAACTCATCCATACGTAAAGGTTCAAACCAATGAGATTGCAGGAACTGCAACACCACATTAAGATCCCACGGTGCCACAGGGGGCACAAATGGAGGTTGGATGTGCAGCACGCCTTTCACGAAGGTCTGAACTTCTGGAAGGGAGGCCAATTCTTTCTGAAAGAAGATTGACAAAGCCGAAATTTGTACTTTAATAGAGCCCAACTTAAGGCCCGCATCCACACCTGCTTGCAAAAAATGGAGCAAACGCCCCAGCTGAAATTCTTCCGTAGGAGCCTTCTTGGATTCACACCAAGACACATATTTCCTCCAAATACGGTGGTAATGCTTTGCCGTTACTTCTTTTCTAGCCTGAAGAAGTGTGGGAATGACTTCACTGGGAATACCCTTCCGGGCTAGGATTTGGCGTTCAACCGCCATGCCATCAAACGCAGCCGCGGTAAGTCTTGATACACGCACAGTCCTTGTTGTAACAGGTCCTCCCGTAGAGGAAGAGGCCAGGGATCTTCTATGAGCAATTCCTGCAGATCTGGATACCAGGCCCTCCTTGGCCAATCTGGAACAATGAGTATCGCCTGAACCCTTGTTCTTCTTATCATCTTTATCACCTTTGGTATGAGAGGAAGTAAAGGGAACACATATACCGACGGAAACACCCACGGTGTCACTAGGGCATCCACCGCTATCGCTTGAGGGTCCCTTGACCTGGAACAATATCTCTGAAGTTTCTTGTTGAGGCGGGACGCCATCATGTCTATTTGAGGAATTCCCCAACGACTTGTCACTTCTGCAAAGACCTCTTGATGAAGACCCCACTCTCCTGGATGGAGATAGTGTCTGCTGAGGAAGTCTGCTTCCCAGTTGTCGACTCCTGGAATGAAGACCGCTGACAGAGCGCTTGCATGTCTTTCCGCCCAGCGAAGAACCTTCGTGGCCTCGGCCATCGCCGCTCTGCTCTTTGTTCCGCCCTGGCGGTTTATGTACGCCACTGCTGTTATGTTGTCTGACTGAATCAAGACGGGCAAACCGCGAAGATGTTCCGCTTGCAGAATGCCGTTGTAAATGGTCCTTAATTCCAGAATGTTTATGTGCAGACAAGCTTCCTGGCTTGACCATTTTCCATGAAAATTTCTCCCCTGTGTGACTGCTCCCCAGCCTCGGAGACTTGCATCTGCGGTCACCAGGATCCAATCCTGAATCCCGAACCTGCGTCCCTCCAGAAGGTGAGAACTGTGCAGCCACCACAGAAGGGAGATCCTGGTCCTGGAAGATAGGAATATTTTCCGGTGCATGTCCCGGTGAGACCCGGACCACTTGTCCAGCAGGTCCCACTGAAACACCCTGGCATGGAACCTGCCATACTGAATGGCCTCGTAGGCCTCCACCATCTTCCCCAGCAACCGAGTGCATTGAAGACTCAACACTCTTGCCGGTTTCAGAATCTGTTTTACCATGTTCTGTATTTCTAGAGCCTTTTCCACTGGAAGAAAAACGCTCTGTAATTCTGTATCCAGAAACATACCCAGGAACGACAGTCGTGTCGTCGGAACAAACTGTGATTTTGGCAAGTTTAGGAGCCAACCATGTTGTTGCAAAATCGTCAGAGAACGCAACGTTTTTCAACAATTGTTCCTTGGATCTCGCCTTTATGAGGAGATCGTCCAAGTACGGGATAACTGTGACTCCCTGCTTGCGCAGGAGAACCATAATTTCCGCCATAACCTTGGTGAAAATCCTCGGAGCCGTGGACAGACCAAACGGCAACGTCTGAAATTGGAAATGACAATCCTGAACAGCAAACCTCAGGTAAGTGGAGGATATATGGGGACGCGCAAGTAGGCATCCTCTATGTCGACAGACACCATAAAATCCCCCTCCGCCAGACTGGAGATCACTGCTCGGAGAGATTCCATCTTGAATTTTTATTTTTTTAGAAAGAAATAGAGGGATTTTAGGTTCAGAATCGGTCTGACCGAGCCATCCGGCTTCGGGACCACGAACAGGCTCGAATAAAAGCCTTCCCCCTGTTGTGACGGGGTACCGTGACAATGACTTGAATTTGACACAGCTTTAGTATCGCAGCACATACAACCTCTCTTTCTGGAAGAGAAGCTGGCAAGGCCGATTTGAAAAACCGGTGAGGTGGCACGTCTTGAAACTCTCATTTGTACCCTTGGTCTACTATTTTTAATATACAAGGATCCAGATCCGAGCGAACCCAGACCTGACTGAAGAGTTTGAGACGTGCCCCCACTGGTGCGGACTCCCGCAGGGGAGCCTCGGCGTCATGCGGTGGATTTGGTAGAAGCCGGAGAGGACTTCTGTTCTTGGGAACTTGCCACAGCCTGTGACCTTTTTCCCTTTCCTCTTCCTCTCGCAGCAAGGAAGGAGGATCCACGTATTTTTTTGAATTTATTGGGCCGAAAGGACTGCATCTGATAGTGGGGCGTTTTCTTTTGCTGCGCAGGAACATAATGTAAAAATGACGACTTACCCGCGGTAGCCGTAGATAGCAGGTCAGTGAGGCCATCACCAAACAAGACACTACCGTTAAACGGCAGAGACTCCATAGCCTTCTTCGAGTCAGCATCAGCATTCCATTGATGAATCCACAATGCCCTTCTAGCAGAGACTGCCATGGCATTGGCCCTTGATCCCAAAAGGCCAATATCCCTTGCAGCTTCTTTTAAATATGCTGCAGCGTCTCTGATATGACCCAAAGTCAAAAGCACGTTATCCCTGTCCAGGGTATCTATCTCAGATGACAAGTTATCTGCCCACTTTTCAATAGCGCTACTCACCCATGCCGAAGCAACAGCAGGCCTGAGTAGCGAACCTGTAGTGACATAAATGGATTTTAGTGTATTTTCCTGCTTACGATCCGCAGGATCCTTTAGGGCTGCCGTGTCAGGAGACGGAAGCGCCACCTTCTTGGACAGACGCGACAGAGCTTTGTCCACTGTGGGGGTTGACTCCCACTTTTCCCTGTCCCCAGAGGGGAACGAATATGCCACTGGAATTCTTTTGGGAACCTGTACCTTCTTGTCAGGATTTTTCCAAGCCTTTTCAAAAAGAGCGTTCAGTTCATGAGAGGGAGGAAACGTTACCTCAGGTTTCTTTCCTTTAAACATACAGACCCTTGTATCAGGAACAGCAGGGTCCTCCGTGATATGTAATACGTCTTTTATTGCCACAATCATGTACTGAATGCTCTTAGCCAGTTTAGGATTCAATCTGGCATCACTATAGTCGACACTGGAATCAGAGTCCGTGTCGGTATCTGTACCTGCTATCTGGGTGAATGCACGTTTCTGTGACCCCGAAGGGGTCTGAGCTTGTGACAATGCATCCTCCATGGATTTCCTTCATGTCTGGTTCTTAGACTCAGATTTATCTAATCTCTTAGTCAACCGAGCCACATTTGCATTCAAAACACTCAACATATTTACCCACTCAGCAGTCGGTGGTGCCGACAGGGCCACTCCCACCGCTTTTTCTGTCCCCATATCCCAAGAGTACTCCAGTGCCCCCATCCATAGGGGGCACTGGAGTACTCTTGGGATATGGACGGCTTCCGAAGGAACAGGGCACTGAATATTTAAATTTAAAACACTCCACCCCTCCATATCCAGTACCTCAGTGTTTTTTACTGAGCCGGACAGGAGCTATAGAGAGGTTGACAATGGAGAATTACATATAACATAACGGACAACAATAAAGTTGACACATAACGTTACTGACAACTAAACAGTTGACACCATAACCGACAGAACTTGATAATTTGAACCAGTCGGCAAGAGTGCGTTACCATAAGATCCCCTGAACTACCACAAACCAGGTAAAACTGCTCTGGGTGGGCGTCCAGTGCCCCCTATGGATTCAAAGAAAAGGATTTACCTGGTAAGTACCAAAATCCTATTTTCTTTTTCATCCACTAGGGGTCACTGGAGTACTCTTGGGACGTACCAAAGCTTCCCCCGTGGGCGGAAGAGCTGTTTGGCACCTGTAACACTAGGCGGCCAAAGCTAGATGCTGATGCCGCAAACGTATCAAACTTGTAAAAGCGCACAAACGTGTGCACTGATGACCATGTAGCCGCACGGCAAAGCTGCGTCGTAGAAGCTCCACGACCAGCTGCCCATGAAGTTCCCACAGAACGTGTGGAATGAGCCGTTACTGATGTAGGTGGCTGTAACCTAGCATGAAGGTAAGCCTGACGTATAGTCAGTTTTATCCATCTGGATAAGGTCTGCTTAGAAGCTGGCCAACCCATCTTGGCAGCATCATAGAGAACAAACAACGTATCCGTCTTACGAACTGTAGACGTTCGGGATACATAAACGCGTAGTGCGCGTACCACATCTAAAGTTCCAGAATCTCCTGTTAACACAGGAACTACTATTGGTTGATTGATGTGAAAAGGTGACACTACCTTTGGTAAGAAAGCGGGATTCGTCCGAAGTTCCGCCCTGTCATCATGAAACACCAAATACGGTGGCTTGCATGACAAGGCACCCAAATCTGAAACACGCCTTGCCGAAGATAAGGCTAGGAGAAAAATTGTTTTCCAAGTGAGAAACTTAATATCCACTTGTTGTAAGGGTTCAAAATATGAAAACTGTAAGAAATCTAAAACCAGATTCAAGTCCCATGGCGCTATAGGTGGAATGAAGGGAGGCTCTACTCTGAGGACACCCTGCAGAAAAGTGTGTACCGACGGCAATAGAGCCAATCGTCTTTGAAAGTAAATTGACAACGCAGATACCTGCACCTTTAGTGTAGATAAACGCAGTCCTCCATCTAACCCCGTTTGTAGAAATAACAAAAGACGGGATAACTTTAAAGATGATGTTGGAAACTTCCGAGCTTCACACCAACCCATATAGGCACGCCAAATTCTGTAATAATGAGCTGCCGTAACCGGCTTCCTAGCTCGTAACATGGTTGGTATAACCGATTCTGGAATGCCCTCTCTTCTTAAGAGGGCGGTCTCAACAGCCACCCCGTCAAACGCAGCCGCGCTAAATCGGGGTAAAGGAACGGACCCTGTTATAACAGGTCCGGACGTAGTGGGAGAGGCCAAGGATCGTCTGCGAGTAGTCCGCGGAGATCCGAGAACCAAGCTCTCCGAGGCCAATGAGGCGCCACTAGTATGACTGTGACGGACTCTCTTTTGATCCGTTTTAGCAACAGAGGGAGCAGCGGAAACTGTGGAAACAGATACACGAGGCTGTACGGCCACGCGATTGTGAGAGCATCCACCACCACTGCCTTTGGATCTCTCGTTCTGGACACATACTGGGGCGTTTGATGATTGTGGCGAGATGCCATCAGGTCCACTTGAGGGTAACCCCACCTCTGGACCAACATGTGAAACACTTCTGGATTTAATGCCCATTCTCCTGGATGAAAATCCCGACGGCTGAGATAATCTGCCTCCCAGTTGTCCACTCCCGGAATGAACACTGACGACAATATCACTTGGTGATGTTCGGCCCAATTGAGGATTCAAGCTACTTCCCGCATTGCCATGCGGCTTCTTGTTCCTCCTTGTTTGTTGATGTACGCGACCGCCGTCGCGTTGTCTGACTGCACCTGAACAGTCTGAGACCGAAGCATGTGTACTGCTTGTCGTAATGCATTGTAAATTGCCCGGAGTTCCAGGACATTTATAGACAGCAATCTTTCGTGATCCACCCAGAGACCCTGGAGCTGACAATTTTGAACTACAGCTCCCCAACCTCTGAGACTCGCGTCCGTCGTTAGAATTATCCAATTCCAGGAGCCGAACCGTTTCCCTGCGGTTAGATTGTGTACTTTGAGCCACCAGAGTAGAGATGCCCTTGCCCGTGGCGACAATCTCACCCTGTGGTGAATCTGCAGATGCGAGCCCGACCACTGAACGAGCACATCCAGTTGAAATGGACGTGAGTGAAATCTTCCGAACTGAAGCGCTTCGAAAGCCGCCACCATTGTGCCTAAGAGGCGAATGCACAAATGTACCGAAAGTGCGTGGCTTGAGCACTAATTGTACCAGATGACGAATAATCTGTACTTTCTGTTCTGGTAGGTAAATTCTTTGATTTACCGTATCGAGAATCATACCTAGGAATTGAAGTCGTTGAGATGGAATTAGATGTGATTTCTTGAAGTTGACAATCCAACCGTGGTGAACCAGTACATTGTACGTTAGCAGCGCATGTTGGATGAGCATCTGTTGAGACGGAGCTTTGATGAGCAGATCGTCTAGGTACGGAACTATTGTCACTCCCAGGGATCTGAGATGAGATATCATCACAGACATCACTTTGGTGAATACCCGAGGCACTGACGAGAGGCCAAACGATAGAGCCTGAAACTGGTAATGGTTCTGGCGTATTGCAAAACGCAAGAACCTCTGATGAGGTGGCCAAATCGGAATGTGTAAGTACGCATCCTTGAGATCTAGCGCAATCATGAATTCCTGTGGCTCTAAACCTGCAATTACTGACCGCAGAGATTCCATCTTGAATCTGTAGTAAGTGACGTATTGATTGAGAACCTTTAAGTTCAATATTGGCCTGACGGAGCCATCTGGCTTCGGTACCACAAACAGACTGGAATAATAACCCTGACCTTGTTGTTGTACCGGGACCTGAATCAAAACTGCTGAATCCAGTAGGGACTGAACGGCAATTTGCAGAACCGCCCTCTTGTCGTCCGAGAGAGGAAGTCCTGTCTTGAAAAACCGCAGTGGCGGAAGACAGTCGAACTCTATTTTGTAACCCTTTAACACTAAATTGCGGATCCACCCATCTGTGGATGTCTGGAATCACGCCAAATGGAACGTCTGAAGGCGTGCTCCCACAATTGGAGATCCGAGATGGGCTGGGAGCCAGTCATGCCACTGGCTTGTCGGTGACCTTAGCGTCCTGACGACTGGTGTTGGTTTCTTGGAAACCACGTCCTCGACCTCGTCTACCAGGCGTGACTGTTCCTCTGCCACGCCCGCAAAAGGGCTGAAGTCTAAAGGATTTGAACGCAGGTCCAGAGTATCTCCGTCTTGGTACCGTTGGAGGCAATGGTAAGAAAACAGACTTTCCTCCCGTGGCCTCAGAAATCCATTTGTCCAATTCAGGACCAAACAACTTCTCGCCACCGTAAGGTAACGCCTCTATACCTCTTTTGACCTCTGCCTCCGCTTGCCAAGAACGCAGCCAGAGTGCTCGTCGTACTGTAACCAGTGACGATGAAATGCGAGAAGTTTGCTGACAGACGTCAGTAGAAAATTATATGTAGATACAGTTGGAGAAAAATCTCAAACTGTATATATCTGGCGCTATATATAATATAATAACATTTACCAGCTGGTAATCAGTATAAAAATCGTGATATTGGAGCTGCTGAGCAAAACAGCTGGCTAGGCTGAAATACAGATTGAGAAACAAACAAAGAAAAATGCTCTGCGCTCCAAAAATCACTTGAGATTGATTAATTGGTCAATTCAATGCAGTCTAGCAGGTAGAATGATTGACTCAATGAAGCTTGGCTTTTTGAAAAGAAAATATTTTATCAAACAGTTATTAATTAACAAAGACACATAAGACAAATAGTAAATATATGTAACAATTTTAAAATCAGAGGTTTCTACCTCTTGCATATGTAAGCAGAAACACTGTATCTATATTTGTAAACGTGCTGTTTAGATACATTGTACGCTGTTCTAAAGTGCAGAATTAATATCTTGAGAGAGAAGCTCTCTACAGGGAGTGTCAATTGATTCTAACACTGGCGTCCCAGTGTGATATCGTATAAGATGTCCACAGAACGCTCCACAATAATTGATATAAAACTATTATTAGAGGCAAAACAAGCAATAATAATTACCCCCGTGCTGGTTCCTGGAATTTACTACAGGGTCCTGTATGCATTTGCACGTGGTGGATATAGAGATTTTGGTGGATGCCTCAGTAATAAATGAAAAGCAACTCGCTGATGTGTCAGAACCTCCGTCAGAGCAGCCGTCAATTGACCATAGGAAGGTAATGTGTTAGGAACTTCCCAGCAAAGAATGTGATCTGTTTAGCTGGCAGTGGCGGTATGGAACGGCAAAGCCGCTGATGGTCAGTGCTGTAATGGTCTCACGGCGGAGATCCGTTCGTGTCCGGCTAGCCGCGGCGGTATCCAGATGTAAAGGTGCCGTGAATAGCTGGAGTGTCTTTACCTTACTGCAGAGGTATGGTTCCTGGAGATCAATTGGCTGCAGTGTGGACAAAGGACGGAGTGCCGAGACCGAGATGGTAGGGAGCTTGTCTGTGAAGTAACAAATGTCCACTAAACTGAACTCGTAGAAAGGGGCGTCAACGCGTTTCAGATTCAGTTTGTGCAATCAGCTAGGTATAAATGATGCAGCTCTCAGTAGGAAGGTATTAGTCTTGAGGAAGTCTCCGTTGACGCCCCTTTCTACGAGTTTAGTTTAGTGGACATTTGTTACTTCACAGACAGGCTCCCTACCATCTCGGTCTCGGCACTCCGTCCTTTGTCCACACTGCAGCCAATTGATCTCCAGGAACCATACCTCTGCGGTAAGGTAAAGACACTCCAGCTATTCACGGCACCTTTACATCTGGATACCGCCGCGGCTAGCCGGACACGAACGGATCTCCGCCGTGAGACCATTACAGCACTGGCCATCAGCGGCTTTGCCGTTCCATACCGCCACCGCAACAGATCACATTCTTTGCTGGGAAGTTCCTAACACATTACCTTCCTATGGTCAATTGACGGCTGCTCTGACGGAGGTTCTGACACATCAGCGAGTTGCTTTTCATTTATTACTGAGGCATCAACCAAAATCTCTATATCCACCACGTGCAAATGCATACAGGACCCTGTAGTAAATTCCAGGAACCAGCACGGGGGTAATTATTGCTTGTTTTGCCTCTAATAATAGTTTTATATCAATTATTGTGAAGCCTTCTGTGGACATCTTATACAATATCACACTGGGACGCCAGTGTTAGAATCAATTGACACTCCCTGTAGAGAGCTTCTCTCTCAAGATATTAATTCTGCACTTTAGAACAGCGTACAATGTATCTAAACAGCACGTTTACAAATATAGATACAGTGTTTCTGCTTACATATGCAAGAGGTAGAAAATAAGATTTTACTTACCGATAAATCTATTTCTCGTAGTCCGTAGTGGATGCTGGGGACTCCGTCAGGACCATGGGGATTAGCGGCTCCGCAGGAGACAGGGCACAAAAATAAAGCTTTAGGATCAGGTGGTGTGCACTGGCTCCTCCCCCTATGACCCTCCTCCAAGCCTCAGTTAGGATACTGTGCCCGGACGAGCGTACACAATAAGGAAGGATTTTGAATCCCGGGTAAGACTCATACCAGCCACACCAATCACACCGTACAACTTGTGATCTGAACCCAGTTAACAGTATGACAACGTAGGAGCCTCTGAACAGACGGCTCACAACAAGAAAAAACCCGATTTTTTTGTAACAATAACTATGTACAAGTATTGCAGACAATCCGCACTTGGGATGGGCGCCCAGCATCCACTACGGACTACGAGAAATAGATTTATCGGTAAGTAAAATCTAATTTTCTCTAAACGTCCTAGTGGATGCTGGGGACTCCGTCAGGACCATGGGGATTATACCAAAGCTCCCAAACGGGCGGGAGAGTGCGGATGACTCTGCAGCACCGAATGAGAGAACTCCAGGTCCTCTTTAGCCAGGGTATCAAATTTGTAGAATTTTACAAACGTGTTCTCCCCCGACCACGTAGCTGCTCGGCAGAGTTGTAATGCCGAGACCCCTCGGGCAGCCGCCCAGGATGAGCCCACCTTCCTTGTGGAATGGGCCTTGACAGATTTAGGCTGTGGCAGGCCTGCCACAGAATGTGCAAGTTGAATTGTGCTACAAATCCAACGAGCAATCGTCTGCTTAGAAGCAGGAGCACCCAGCTTGTTGGGTGCATACAGTATAAACAGCGAGTCAGATTTTCTGACTCCAGCCGTCCTTGAAATATATATTTTCAATGCCCTGACAACGTCCAGCAACTTGGAATCCTCCAAATCGCTAGTAGCCGCAGGCACCACAATAGGCTGGTTCAGGTGAAACGCTGACACCACCTTAGGCAGAAAATGAGGACGCGTCCGCAGTTCTGCCCTGTCCGAATGGAAAATCAGATATGGGCTTTTATACGATAAAGCCGCCAATTCTGACACTCTCCTGGCTGAAGCCAGGGCCAGTAGCATGGTTACTTTCCATGTAAGATATTTCAAATCCGCCGATTTGAGTGGCTCAAACCAATGGGATTTGAGAAAATCCAAAACTACATTAAGGTCCCACGGAGCCACTGGGGGCACAATCGGGGGCTGTATATGTAGTACTCCTTTTACAAAAGTCTGGACTTCAGGAACTGAAGCCAATTCTTTCTGGAAGAAAATCGACAGGGCCGAAATTTGAACCTTAATGGACCCCAACATGAGGCCCATAGACAATCCTGTTTGCAGGAAATGTAGGAATCGACCCAATTGAAATTCCTCCGTGGGGGCCTTCCTGGCCTCGCACCACGCAACATATTTTCTCCAAATGCGGTGATAATGTTGTGCAGTCACCTCCTTCCTGGCTTTAACCAGTGTAGGGATGACCTCTTCCGGAATGCCTTTTTCCCTTAGAATTCGGCGTTCAACCGCCACGCCGTCAAACGCAGCCGCGGTAAGTCTTGGAATAGACACGGTCCCTGCTGAATCAGGTCCCGTCTTAGAGGTAGAGGCCACGGATTTTCCGTGAGCATCTCCTGAAGTTCCGGGTACCAAGTTCTTCTTGGCCAATCCGGAGCCACGAGTATCGTTCTTACTCCCCTTTGCCGTATAATTCTCAGTACTTTGGGTATGAGAGGCAGAGGAGGAAACACATACACTGACTGGAACACCCACGGTGTTACCAGAGCGTCCACAGCTATTGCCTGAGGGTCTCTTGACCTGGCGCAATACCTGTCCAGTTTTTTGTTGAGGCGAGACGCCATCATATCCACCTTTGGTTTTTCCCAACGGTTCACAATCATGTGGAAGACTTCTGGATGAAGTCCCCACTCTCCCGGGTGTAGATCGTGTCTGCTGAGGAAGTCTGCTTCCCAGTTGTCCACTCCCGGAATGAACACTGCTGACAGTGCTATCACATGATCTTCCGCCCAGCGAAGAATCCTTGCAGCTTCTGCCATTGCTCTCCTGCTTCTTGTGCCGCCCTGTCTGTTTACGTGGGCGACTGCCGTGATGTTGTCCGACTGGATCAACACCGGCCGACCCTGAAGCAGGGGTTTTGCCAGGCTTAGAGCATTGTAAATCGCTCTTAGCTCCAGTATATTTATGTGAAGAGACATCTCCAGGCTTGACCATACTCCCTGGAAGTTTCTTCCCTGTGTGACCGCTCCCCAGCCTCTCAGACTGGTATCCGTGGTCACCAGGACCCAGTCCTGTATGCCGAATCTGCGGCCTTGTAACAGATGAGCACTCTGTAACCACCACAGAAGAGACACCCTTGTCCGTGGCGATAAGGTTATCCGCTGATGCATCTGCAGATGCGATCCGGACCATTTGTCCAGCAGATCCCACTGAAAAGTTCGTGCGTGGAATCTGCCGAATGGGATTGCTTCGTAAGAAGCCACCATCTTTCCCAGGACTCTTGTGCATTGATGCACAGACACTTTTCCTGGTTTTAGGAGGTTCCTGACAAGTTCGGATAACTCCCTGGCTTTCTCCTCCGGAAGAAACACCTTTTTCTGAACAGTGTCCAGAATCATTCCCAGGAACAGCAGACGTGTTGTCGGGGTCAACTGAGATTTTGGGAAATTCAGAATCCACCCGTGTTGTTGCAGCACTACTTGGGTTAGTGCTACTCCGTCCTCCAGCTGTTCTCTGGACCTTGCTCTTATCAGGAGATCGTCCAAGTAAGGGATAATTAATACGCCTTTTCTTCGTAGAAGAAACATCATTTCGGCCATTACCTTGGTAAAGACCCGAGGTGCCGTGGACAATCCAAACGGCAGCGTCTGAAACTGATAATGACAGTTTTGCACCACGAACCTGAGGTACCCTTGATGTGAAGGGCAAATTGGGACATGCAGGTAAGCATCCTTGATGTCCAGGGACACCATAAAGTCCCCTTCTTCCAGATTCGCTATCACTGCTCTGAGTGACTCCATCTTGAACTTGAATTTTTGTATGTACAGGTTCAAAGATTTCAGATTTAGAATAGGTCTTACCGAACCGTCCGGCTTCGGTACCACAAATAGTGTGGAATAATACCCCTTTCCCTGTTGTAGGAGGGGTACCTTGACTATCACCTGCTGAGAATACAGCTTGTGAATGGCTTCCAATACCGTCGCCCTGTCTGAGGGAGACGTTGGCAGAGCAGACTTTAGGAACCGGCGAGGGGGAGACTTCTCGAATTCCAACCTGTAACCCTGAGATATTATCTGCAGGATCCAGGGGTCCACCTGTGAGCAAGCCCACTGCGCGCTGAAATTCTTGAGTCGACCCCCCACCGTTTCTGAGTCCGCTTGTAAAGCCCCAGCGTCATGCTGAGGGCTTTGCAGAACCCGCGGAGGGCTTCTGTTCCTGGGAAGGAGCTGCTTGCTGCCCTCTCTTACCCTTTCCTCTGCCTCGGGGCAGATATGACTGTCCTTTTGCCCGCTTGTTCTTATAGGACCGAAAGGACTGCGGCTGAAAAGACGGTGTCTTTCTGTTGGGAGGGGGTCTGAGGTAAAAAGGTGGATTTCCCGGCCGTTGCCGTGGCCACCAGATCCGATAGACCGACGCCAAATAATTCCTCCCCTTTATACGGCAATACTTCCATATGCCGTTTGGAATCCGCATCACCTGACCACTGTCGTGTCCATAAACTTCTTCTGGCAGATATGGACATCGCACTTACTCTCGATGCCAGAGTGCAAACATCCCTCTGAGCATCTCGCATATAAAGAAAAGCATCCTTTAATTGCTCTAAAGTCTGTAAAATACTGTCCCTATCCAGGGTATCAATATTTTCAGTCAGGGAATCCGACCAGATCACCCCAGCACTGCACATCCAGGCTGAGGCGATGGCTGGTCGCAGTATAACACCAGTATGTGTGTATATACTTTTTAGGGTAGTTTCCAGCCTCCTATCAGCTGGATCCTTGAGGGCGGCCGTATCAGTAGACGGTAACGCCACTTGTTTTGATAAGCGTGTGAGCGCCTTATCCACCTTAGGGGGTGTTTCCCAGCGCGCCCTAACCTCTGGCGGGAAAGGGTATAATGCCAATAACTTTTTTGAAATTAGCACTTTTCTATCTGGGTTAACCCACGCTTCATCACATACATCATTCAATTCCTCTGATTCAGGAAAAACTACAGGTAGTTTTTTCACCCCCCACATAATACCCCTTTTTGTGGTACTTGCAGTATCAGAGATATGCAAAGCCTCCTTCATTGCCGTGATCATATAACGTGTGGCCCTACTTGAAAATACGTTTGTTTCTTCACCGTCGACACTAGATTCAGTGTCCGTGTCTGGGTCTGTGTCAACCGACTGAGGTAAAGGGCGTTTTACAGCCCCTGACGGTGTCTGAGACGCCTGGGCAGGTACCAACTGATTTTCCAGCCGTCTCATGTCGTCAACTGATTTTTGTAATGTGCTGACATTATCACGTAATTCCATAAACAAAGCCATCCATTCCGGTGTCGACTCCCTGGGGGGTGACATCACCATTATCGGCAATTGCTCTGCCTCCACACCAACATCGTCCTCATACATGTCGACACACACGTACCGACACACAGCAGACACACAGGGAATGCTCTATTGAAGACAGGACCCCACTAGCCCTTTGGGGAGACAGAGGGAGAGTTTGCCAGCACACACCCAAGCGCTATAATATATATGGGAACAACCTTATATAAGTGTTGTATCCTTATAGCAGCTTAAATATATAAAATATCGCCAAAAAAAAGTGCCCCCCCTCTCTGTTTTACCCTGTTTCTGTAGTGCAGTGCAGGGGAGAGTCCTGGGAGCCTTCCTCACAGCGGAGCTGAGCAGGAAAATGGCGCTGTGTGCTGGGGAGAATAAGCCCCGCCCCCTATTCCAGCGGGCTTTTCTCCCGGAGTTTGAGATATCTGGCAGGGGTTAAATACATCCATATAGCCTCAAAGGCTATATGTGATGTATTTTTTAGCCATAAAAAGTATTATACATTGCTGCCCAGGGCGCCCCCAGCAGCGCCCTGCACCCTCCGTGACCTAATGGTGTGAAGTGTGTGACAACAATGGCGCACAGCTGCAGTGCTGTGCGCTACCTTCATGAAGACTGAAAAGCCTTCTGCCGCCGGTTTCTGGACCTTCAATCTTCAGCATCTGCAAGGGGGGTCGGCGGCGCGGCTCCGGGACGAACCCCAGGGTGAGACATGTGTTCCGACTCCCTCTGGAGCTAATGGTGTCCAGTAGCCTAAGAAGCCAATCCATCCTGCACGCAGGTGAGTTGAACTTCTCTCCCCTAAGTCCCTTGATGCAGTGAGCCTGTTGCCAGCAGGACTCACTGAAAATAAAAAACCTAAAACTTTTTCTAAGCAGCTCCTTAAGAGAGCCACCTAGATTGCACCCTGCTCGGACGGGCACAAAAACCTAACTGAGGCTTGGAGGAGGGTCATAGGGGGAGGAGCCAGTGCACACCACCTGATCCTAAAGCTTTATTTTTGTGCCCTGTCTCCTGCGGAGCCGCTAATCCCCATGGTCCTGACGGAGTCCCCAGCATCCACTAGGACGTTTAGAGAAACCTCTGATTTTAAAATTGTTACATATATTTACGGTTTGTCTTATGTGTCTTTGTTAATTAATAACTGTTTGATAAAATATTTTCTTTTCAAAAAGCCAAGCTTCATTGAGTCAATCATTCTACCTGCTAGACTGCATTGAATTGACCAATTAATCAATCTCAAGTGATTTTTGGAGCGCAGAGCATTTTTCTTTGTTTGTTTCTCAAGACGTCAGTAGAAGCTGTACATAGATACTCCGCAGCCTCACAAATTTGATCAGCAAGAAGTATAAGGTGATCGTCATGTAGGGCAGACTTGAGTTCCGTTATCCATACTATGAGCGCCTTAGTGACCCAAATGCCAACCAACCCAGGTCTCAGCAGCACTCCTGCTGCTATATACATGGACTTTAGCATAGTTTCTATTTTGCGGTCTGAAGGGTCTTTAAGCGTAGTAGCAGTTGGCACTGGTATGGTTAATTTCTTTGTAAGTTTTGACACAGACGAATCAACCATTGGTGGATTCTCCCATGTACATGTCACCGAGTCTGGAAACGGGTAACTAGACTTAAATCTGCGAGGTATAGAAAACCGTTTATCTGGATTCTTTCGTGTTTCTACTAACATCTTATTAAGAGACTCCGAAACAGGAAAACACATTGGAGATCTCTGTCGTTTAGTAAATACGACTTCATCATTTGTCAGAGGCTCCTCAGTTTCTGTAAACTTCAGAGACTGACGCACCGCTCTGATGAGATTATCAATGCCTGGGCTGTTAAAATCATCACTATCTGACTGCTGGTCCACTTCGCCCTCCTCACCCTCATCTTGCGCAGTGAGGCCTGGCATGGAATCGTCAGAATGCAACATAGCAGAAACTGGTAAATCATAAGACATATGAAATTTATCCAGTCTACCCAAAATGGATTTGGACTTTTGGCAAGGCTGAGATGCCTCCGGTAGTTCTGGCGGTCTCACCCTAGACTCAGATCTTGCTGCTTCCCGCTCTAGTCGAGCGGCGGTCAATTCTGATTGCAACCCAGCCAGTACATTGGCTAGCATTTCCCATGGAGGGTCCGGGGAGTAAACTTGCTTTAAAACCGGAGCAGAAATTGTATTCGTAGCTGAATTCACAAAACATACTGTAAGTGTGGTAGATCCATCCGGTAACACACTGTTACAGACCTTGCAGTGAAACTGCTTTTCAGTTTTTGCTGGTGCCTTACTCATTATGCAGACAGACAATACAATATACAAAAACAGACAACTTGCACGACTCAGTAAAATAGTACTAAGGTGTGTGTAATATATATATTATATATATATATATATATATATATATCTGGCCAAGTGCAGTACACGTGGCCAGTCCTATGAAATGTGATCCCAAATTCCCACTAACACCCCTGCGCCTCCGGTGGTGTAGAGATGTAGGACAGGAACGTTCTGGAATCACAACAGGAAGAACAGGAAGCATGGTTAAAATGGCCACCATGCCATGCTTACAGTATAATCACAGTACAGGTTATAATCTTTTGAAACAGATATAACCTGGGATAGTGGTAACAAAAGCCTAATAGTCTATGTTTTTGTTATATCTATGCAGCCTAGCATACTGCTGCTGCTGCTGCTTTCCCCCCCGTGCAGCTGCGTGTGCTGTGAGCTTCTCCCCCCCCCCCCCCCCTCCCGTGTGCTCCGTGTACTGGAACACCAGGAGCATGTAAAAGGGCCGGGGAGCGGTAGCCGGGGAACGGCCAGCGGGAGCCGGGTAGCGGTAGCCGGAGGACAGCCAGCGGGCGCCGGGGAACGGACAGCGGGAGCCGGGGAGCGCGCTCCATAGAGCCGTGAAGCGGCTCTATGAATAAAAGACCTGCGGGTGGTGCGGCTCTGAGCAGCGGCGGCGGGCGGCTTACATTGCGGCGGGCGGCTTACATTGCCGCTCTTAGAAACAGTGTCCCCACACAGCGGGGCGGCAGCGTGAGCTGACCGCCCCGTCCCCCAACATACCTGGACTCCTGTGGTGAGGCTGCAAGCACCATCCAGCCTTTTCTGCAGGATGTCTGCTCTGGCTGTGAGGGTGCTCTTTTAGAGAGGACCGACACGCCACAGCTGCTTGTAGCAGCTTCAACTATCCCGGACCCTGACCTTTTGGAAGGGGGAAAGGGATGTGGTAAAGTGAAAAAATAAAAAAATAAAAATATATTCAAAATAAGTGTGGATGAGCCACACAAGCCTGCTGCTACGATGAGCACAGAAAAAACACTGAGGTACTCTGGGATATGGAGGGGTGGAGTGTTAAAGATTTAAATAAATATTCAGTGCCCTGTTCCTGCGGAAGCCGTCCATATCCCAAGAGTACTCCAGTGACCCCTAGTGGATGAAAAAGAAATGGCGCTGGTCAGAGCTGTGGGGGCTAAGCCACGCCCCCTCACCGGCGCGCTTCAGTCCCGCTCATTTTAATTGGCGGGGGTCTATATTGAGTGCCTAGGCACTTTTCTTATAACTTTTGCCAGTTACTTTCAAGTCCCCATGCTGCCCAGGGCGCCCCCCCCCATCCCCCTGCGCCCTGCACCCTGTCAGTGCCGCTGTGTGTTTGGGAGCATGGCGCGCAGCAAGACCGCTGCATGGTACCTCAAGATCTGAAGTCTTCTGCCGTCACTGACGTCTTCGTTTCTTCTTTTACTCACCCAGCTTCTTTCTTCTGGCTCTGCAAGGGGGGGTGACGGCGCGGCTCCGGGAACGAGCAGCTGGGCCAGGCCTAGCCAACCTGTGGCTCTCCAGATGTTGTGAAACTACACATCTCAGCATTCTCTGCCACAGTTTTAGCATTCCCTAATAGCAAAACTGTGGCGAGGCATGATGGGACTTGTAGTTTTACAACAGCTGGAGAGCCACAGGTTGGCCAGGCCTGAGCTAGGCGTACCAAGTGATCGAACCCTCTGGAGCTAATGGTGTCCAGTAGCCTAAGAAGCAGAGCCTTTGAACTCACAGAAGTAGGTCTGCTTCTCTCCCCTCAGTCCCTCGAAGCAGGGAGCCTGTTGCAAGCAGAGCTCCCTGAACATAAAAAACCTAACAAAGTCTTTTTTTTTTCAGAGAAACTCAGTAGAGCTCCCCTGTTTGTGACCAGTCTCCCTGGGCACAGAATCTAACTGAAGTCTGGAGGAGGGGTATAGAGGGAGGAGCCAGTTCACACCCCTTTTAAAGTCTTAAAGTGCCCATGTCTCCTGCGGATCCCGTCTATACCCCATGGTTCTTGAAGCATCCCCAGCATCCTCTAAGACGTATGAGAAAATAGGATTTTGGTACCAACCGGTAAATCCTTTTCTCGTAGTCCGTAGAGGATGCTTGGGTCCACATTAGTACCATGGGGTATAGACTGGTCCACCAGGAGCCATTGACACTTTTAAGAGTTTGAGAGTGTGGGCTGGCTCCTCCCTCTATGCCCCTCCTACCAGACTCAGTCTAGAAACTGTGCCCGAGGAGACAACATACTTCGAGAGAAGGATTATACACAGATAGTGGTGAGATTCATACCAGCTCACACATACAAGGCAACTAGGCTGAACCACTCAACAACAGCTGAAACATTACTTACCAAGTAACAATGCAGTACTCAACTAAAACGGAGTTGTACTGAACCAAACAACATTTGCAGGAAAACGAAGCGCTGGGCGGGTGGGCGCCCAGCATCCTCTACGGACTACGAGAAAAGGATTTACCGGTACGTAACCAAAATCCTATTTTCTCTTACGTCCTAGAGGATGCTGGGGTCCATATTAGTACCATGGGGATGTACCAAAGCTCCCAGAACGGGAGGGAGAACGCAGAGGCTCCTGCAGAACTGATTGGCCTCTGATGATCTGAAGTTCAGTCAAAGTATCGAACGTGTAAAACTTTGCAAACGTGTTTGACCCAGACCAAGTTGCAGTTCGGCAAAGTTGTACTGCCGAGACACCCCGGGAAGCCGCCCAGGAAGATCCCACCTTACGAGTAGAGTGGGCCTTAACAGATTTTGGATACGGCAGTCCTGCCGTGGAATAAGCATGCTGAATAGTGAACCTTATCCAGCGAGAGATCGTCTGCTTAGAAACAGGACAACCAATTTTCTTGGAATCATATAGGACAAACAGAGAGTCCGATTTTCTGTGACGAGAAGTTCTCTTCACATATATCTTCAGAGCCCTTACGACATCCAAGGACTTTGATGTAATTGAGGAGTCAGTAGCCACTGGCACCACAATAGGTTGGTTGATATGAAATGCCGACACAACCTTCGTAAGAAACTGCTGACGTGTCTGGAGCTCAGCTCTATCTTCGTGGAAGATCAAGTAAGGGCTTTTACAGGATAAAGCCCCCAGCTTGGACATGTCTAGCAGAAGCTAAGGCCAACAAAGTGACCGCCTTCCATGTAAGAAATTTGACCTCAACCTTCGGTAGAGGTTCAAACCAATCCGACTGGAGGAACTGCAACACTACGTTAAGGTCCCAAGGCGCCGTAGGCGGTACAAAGGGAGGTTGGATATGCAGAACTCCCATCAAAAAGGTCTGAACCTCAGGGAGGGCAGCCAATTGTTTCTGAAAGAAAATAGATAGGGCTGAGATCTGGACCTTCACAGATCCCAACCGCAGACCCATATCCACTCCTGCTTGCAGGAAGAGGTGGAAACGTCCCAGTTGAAACTCCACCGTAGGAAACTTCTTGGACTCACACCAAGAGATATATTTCTTCCAAATACGATGGTAATGTCTAGATGTTACCCCTTTCCTAGCCTGTATGAGGGTAGGAATAACCTTCTTCGGAATACCCTTCCTTGCAAGAATCAGGCGCACAACTTCCATGCCGTCAAATGTAGCCAGGGTAAATCTTGATAGGCGAACGGCCCCTGCTGCAGCAGGTCCTCCCGAAGAAGAAGAGGCCTCGGCTCTTCTTGTAGTAGATTCAGAAGGTCCGCGTACCAAACCCTTCTTGGCCAGTCTGGGGCAATGAGGATCGCTTGAACCCTCGTTCTCCTTATGAGCTTTAGGATTCTTGGGATGAGTGGGAGTGGTGGAAACGCATACACTGACTGGAACACCCACGGAGACACCAGGGCGTCCACTGCCACCGCCTGTGGGTCTCTCGACCTGGAACAATAACGCCAAAGCTTCTTGTTGAGACCAGAGGCCATCATGTCTATTTGGGGTAAGCCCCAAAGAGCTGTTATTTCCTTGAACACCTCCGGATGGAGACCCCACTCTCCTGGATGGAGATCGTGTCTGCTGAGGAAGTCTGCTTCCCAGTTGTCTATTCCCGGAATGAAGATGGCTGACAGCGCCAATGCATGCTTTTCTGTCCAGAGGAGAATTCTTGTCACCTCTGACATTGCCGCTCTGCTCTTTGTTCTGCCTTGTCGGTTTATGTAAGCCACTGTTGTTACGTTGTCCGACTGCACTTAAATTGCCCGATTTCTCAGAAGAGAGGCCGCCTGAAGACCATTGTAGACGGCTCTTAGTTCAAGGATGTTGATGGGCAGGTCGGCTTCCAGGCTTGACCACCATCCTTGGAAGGTTACTCCTTGAGTGACTGCTCCCCAGCCCCGGAGGCTCGCATCCGTGGTTAGAAGGACCCAGTCCTGAATCCTGACCCTGCAGCCCTCCAGAAGGTGAAGCAATTGGAGCCACCAGAAGAGTGAAATCCTTGCCTTTGGCAAAAGACGAATTCTCTGGTGCATGTGGAGGTGAGATCCCGACCACTTGTCCAGGAGATCCAGTTGGAAGGTCCGAGCGTGGAACCTCCCGTACTGGAGAGCCTCGTAAGAGGCCACCATCTTTCCCAACAGGGGAATGCATTGATGAACAGATACCCGGGGTGGCTTCAGGACATTCCAGACCATATCTTGTATCACCAACGGCGTATCCAGGATCATTCTCAGAAATGACAACCTCTGGGATGGTTCCAAATGTGACTTTGGAAGATTCAGAATCCAACCATGACTCTGAAGCAGTCGTGTTGTGAGAACAATGGACTGCAGTAGCTTCTCCTTGGACGATGCCTTTATCAGCAGATCGTCCAGATATGGAATGTGATGCGGCAGCCAGATTGGAATGTGGAGGTACGCATCCTTGATATCCAGTGATACCAGGAATCCCCCTTCTTCCAGACCTGATATCACCGCCCTGAGAGACTCCATCTTCAACTTGAACTCCTTTAGAAAGGGGTTCAATGATTTTAGGTTCAGAATGGGACTGACTGTACCGGCTTCAGTACCACAAAAAGGTTCGGATAGTAACCTTTGGTCAGCATGGGAGGTGGCACTAGCACAATGACCTGTGCCTCCACCAGCTTTTGGACAGCGTCCTGCAGTACAGTGCTGTCCTCCAACAGAGTTGGTAAGCCTGACTTGAAAAAGCGATGAGGAGGGAGACTTTGAAATTCCAGCCCGTATCCCTGAGACACAATATCTATCACCCAGGGATCCAGGCCGGACGATACCCAGACATGACTGAAGCGTCTGAGTCTCGCTCCCACTGCCCCCACAACCGGGGCGTGCAGTCCACCGTCATGCGGAGGACTTTGGCGTACCCGAAGTAGGCTTTTGATCCTGGAAACCTGCAGCTGCAGGTTTCTTGGACTTAACCCGAACTCCCCTAAAGAAGGTATTGGATGTTCTGGCCTTTCTAGGCTTGTTAGGCAGAAAGGACTGCGTTGCAGCTGAAGAGAAAGATTTCTTCGGAGCAGGTGCTGCTGAGGGAAGAAACGGAGACCCACGCGTCTAAAGCTTCCCTGACCTGTATAGGGTAGGGACTCCACACTCCTTCTGGATTCCGCGTCGGCCGACCACTGGCGCAGCCACAGTCCCCGATGAGCTGAAACAGACATGGAAGAAATTCCCGCAGCCATGGAACCCAGGTCTTTCATGGGTTCTACCATAAAACCTGCAGAATCATGTATGTTGCGTAAATACAATGCAACGTCATCCCTATCCATAGTATCCAAATCCTCAAGTAAGGTAGCCGACCACTTTACTATTGCCTTTGCAATCCATGCAGTAGCAATAGTGGGATGTAATATGTAAGCAGTATTCATTGATTTAAGCATGTTATCAATTTTCCTATCAGCCGGCTCCTTTAAGGCGGTAGATCCTGGAACAGGCAAAACCACCTTCTTTGAGAGTCTGGACACAGATGAGTTAACAATCGGCAGGTTTTCAAATTTTTTCCTATCCTCCTCAGGGAAAGGAAATGCCACCTGGACCCCTTTAGGGACCTGGAATTTTTTCTCTGGGTTTTCCCATGCTTTTTCAAAAATTGCATTCAATTCCTTTGACGCAGGGAAGGTCTTTTTATTATCAGTAAAAAAAGCCTCCTCAACCTGCTCAGGTGTGGTATCATTTACATTTAACACATCCTTGATAGCCTCTATCAACAATTGCACCCCCTTTGCAAGAGATGCGGACCCCCGCAACACATCCCATCACCATCTGTAGTGTCAGAATCGGTATCCGTGTCGTCTTGTGTGACATGCACAAGCGCACGTTTATGGGGGTATATAGCGGGGCGTCCTGAGGTACCAGAACCAGGCCATACTGCCATAGAGCTCTGTAATGCAGATTCATTACTTGTAACCCTGTCAGAAATCTGAGAAATCCAAGATTTGATAGAGGAAAACCACTCTGGTTCCCTTGCTGGTATCTGTGCTAAACCAGTGTTATCCTGATTACATGGAATGGGATCATCCTGGGAGGATAAATCCTCTGCAGCATATGACACAGTGTCCCTAGATAAAGGAGACCACCAAACACTCCACACACACACACACACGTGGGGGCAGACAGAGTTTTCCCCCCAAGAATGGCAAGAGAGACACAGAGATCGGAGCCAACCCACACCACAGCGCTTTCAGTAAAGGGAGACCCCTTACCAGCGTAGACTGTGTCCCTTAATAGGAGACACAGTCATTTTACAGCCTCCCCTCCCTTCTACAACCCCCTGGTACCGTGTACTGACATTTGGAGCTGCTGTGGAGGGACCTGTTCTTCCATCCAGCGCTGTGCAGGCAGGTAAAAGGACGCTGGAACGCTGCTGGGTCCGCTCTGAGAAGCTCCGCCCCCTTAATGGTACGGTCTTCCCGCTCTTCATAGATTATACTGGCCTGAGGAGAAATGTGCTGGCTGAGATCCGCGGACCCAGACAGACTTGCTGACCAGTGTGGGGGTAAGCGCTGGCCCAGGGCGCCCCTCACAGCGCCGCACCATGTGCCTCTGGACCTTCATAGTTGTGCAGTTAATACTGCGCTCCCTCCCCGTTGCCGCCATCTTCACACCGGCTCCCCTCTTGCTAGGGGGGTTGGTGTCTTGCTCACCACTCTTCAGCTCTGTAAGGGGTTGGCGGCATGCTGCTGGGGCGAGCGGTCCCCTGTGGCGGAGAACGATCTGACCCCTCTGGAGCTCAGTGTCCAGTCAGCAGAGTCAGTGGCTCAGACCCCGCAGGGCGGACACTGCTCCTCCCCTTAGGCCCACGCTGCAGGCAGGCTGTTGCCAACAGCCTCCTGTAAAAAAATAAACTCCAAACTAACTTTAACTAGAAAAGCTCAGTAGAGCTCCCCTAGCTGTGACCGGCTCCTCTGGGCCCATTTTCTAAACAGAGTCTGGTAGGAGGGGCATAGAGGGAGGAGCCAGGCCACACTCTCAAACTCTTAAAAGTGCCAATGGCTCCTGGTGGACCCGTCTACACCCCATGGTACTAATGTGGACCCCAGCATCCTTTAGGACGTAAGAGAAAATAAGATTTTACTTACCGGTAAATCTATTTCTCGTAGTCCGTAGTGGATGCTGGGGACTCCGTAAGGACCATGGGGAATAGACGGGCTCCGCAGGAGACAGGGCACTTTAAGAAAGAATTTGGATTCTGGTGTGTTCTGGCTCCTCCCTCTATGTCCCTCCTCCAGACCTCAGTTAGAGAAACTGTGCCCAGAAGAGCTGACAGTACAAGGAAAGGATTTTGGAATCCAGGGCAAGACTCATACCAGTCACACCGTATAACTTGTGATAAACATACCCAGTTAACAGTATGAACAACAACGGAGCATCAGATCAACCCTGATGCAACCAAACATAACCCTTATTTAAGCAATAACTATATACAAGTATTGCAGAAGAAGTCCGCACTTGGGACGGGCGCCCAGCATCCACTACGGACTACGAGAAATAGATTTACCGGTAAGTAAAATCTTATTTTCTCTAACGTCCTAGTGGATGCTGGGGACTCCGTAAGGACCATGGGGATTATACCAAAGCTCCCAAACGGGCGGGAGAGTGCGGATGACTCTGCAGCACCGAATGAGCAAACACAAGGTCCTCCTCAGCCAGGGTATCAAACTTGTAAAACTTTGCAAAAGTGTTCGAACCTGACCAAGTAGCTGCTTGGCAAAGCTGTAATGCCGAGACCCCTCGGGCAGCCGCCCAAAAAGAGCCCACCTTCCATGTGGAGTGGGCTTTTACTGATTTTGGAAGCGGCAATCCAGCCGCAGAATGAGCCTGCTGAATCGTGTTACAAATCCAGCGAGCAATAGTTTGCTTTGAAGCAGGAGCATCCTGTTGGATGCATACAGGATAAACAGCGACTCAGTTTTCCTGACTCTAGCCGTTCTGGCTACATATACCTTCAAAGCCCTGACCACATCTAGTAACTCGGAATCCTCCAAATCACAAGTAGCCATAGGCACCACAATAGGTTGGTTCATATGAAAGGATGACACCACCTTTGGCAGAAATTGTGGACGAGTCCGCAATTCTGCCATGTCCATATGGAAAACCAGATAGGGCTTTTATGTGACAAAGCCGCTAATTCTGACACACGCCTAGCTGACGCCAAGGCTAATAGCATGACCACCTTCCACGTGAGAAATTTTAACTCCACGGTTTTGAGTGGCTCAAACCAGTGTGACTTCAGGAAACTCAACACCACGTTAAGATCCCAAGGTGCCACTGGAGGAACAAAAGGGGGCTGAATATGCAGCCCTCCCTTAACAAACGTCTGGACTTCAGGAAGAGAAGCCAGTTCTTTTTGAAAGAAAATGGATAGAGCCGAAATCTGGACCTTAATGGAACCCAAATTTCAGGCCCAAAGTCACTCCCGACTGTAGGAAGTGAATGAAACGGCCCAGCTGGAATTCCTCCGTAGGGGCATTCCTGGCCTCACACCAAGCAACATATTTTCGCCATATACGGTGATAATGTTGAGCCGTCACATCCTTCCTAGCCTCTATCAGCGTAGGAATGACCTCATCCGGAATTCCTTTTTCTGCTAGGATCCGGCGTTCAACCGCCATGCCGTCAAACGCAGCCACGGTAAGTCTTGGAACAGACAGGGCCCCTGTTACACAAGTCCTGTCTTAGAGGCAGAGGCCACGGGTCCTCTGTGAGCATTTCATGCAGACCTGGAAACCAAGTCCTTATTGGCCAATCCGGAACAAGAGTATTGTTCTCACTCCTCTTTTCTTATGATTCTCAGCACCTTGGGTATGAGAGGAATAGGAGGAAATACATAGACCGACGGGAACACCCACGGTGTCACCAGTGCATCCACAGCTATCGCCTGAGGGTCTCTTGACCTGGCGCAATATCTCTGCAGCTTTTTGTTGAGGCGAGACGCCATCATGTCCACCTGTGGCAGTTTCCACCGACTTGCAATCTGCATGAAGACTTCTTGATGAAGTCCCCACTCTCCCGGGTGGAGGTCGTGCCTGCTGAGGAAGTCTGCTTCCCAGTTGTCCACTCCCGGAATGAATACTGCTGACAGTGCGCTTACGTGATTCTCCGCCCAGCGTAGAATTCTGGTGGCTTCTACCATCGCCACCCTGCTCCTTGTGCCGCCTTGGCGGTTACATGAGCCACTGCGGTGATATTGTCTGACTGAATCAGAACCGGTTGGTCGCGAAGCAGGGTCTCCGCTTGACTTAGGGCGTTGTATATGGCCCTTAGTTCCAGGATATTGATGTGAAGGCAAGTCTCCTGCCTTGACCACAGCCCTTAGAAATTTCTACCCTGTGTGACTGCCCCCCACCCTCGGAGGCTTGCATCCGTGGTCACCAGGACCCAGTCCTGAATGCCGAATCTGCGACCTTCGAGAAGGTGAGCACTCTGCAGCCACCACAGGAGAGACACCCTGGCCCTGGGGGATAGGGTGATTAACCGATGCATCTGAAGATGTGATCTGGACCACTTGTCCAGTAAGTCCCATTGGAAGGTCCTCGCATGGAACCTGCCGAAGGGAATGGCCTCGTATGATGCCACCCTCCTTCCCAGGACTCGAGTGCAGTGATGCACTGACACCTGTTTTGGTTTTAATAGATTCCTGACCAGTGTAGATTCCTGACCTATCTCCTGATAGAGAGAGCTCCTGAGCTCTCTCTATCAGGAGATAAACCCTTTTCTGGTCTGTGTCTAGGATCATGCCTAGGAGAGGCAGATGAGCTGTAAGAACCAACTGCGACTTTGGAATACATAGAATCCAGCCGTGTTGCCATTACACTTCCAGAGAAAGCGATACGCTGTTCAACAACTGCTCTCTTGACCTTGCTTTTATGAGGAGATCGTCCAAGTACGTGATAATAGTTACACCTTGCTTCCGCAGGAGCACCATCATTTCCGCCATTACCTTGGTGAATATTCTCAGGGCCGTGGAGAGACCAAACGGCAACGTCTGAAATTGGTTATGACAATCCCGTACCGCAATTCTGAGGTACGCCTGATGAGGTGGATAAATGGAGACATGAAGGTAATGCATCCGTTATGTCCCGAGTCACCATAAACTCTCCCCCTTTCAGGCTTGCAATGACCGCTCTTAGCGATTCCATCTTGAACTTGAACCTTTTCAGGTATATGTTCAGGGATTTTAAATTCAATATGGGTCTGACCGAACCGTCTGGTTTCGGGACTACAACATGGTCGAATAATACCCCCCTCCTTGTTGGGGAACATTGACCACCACCTGTTGAAGATCTAATTTGTGAATTGCAGTTAACACTATTTTCCTCTCGTGGGGGGAAGCCGGCAGGGCCGTCGGTGAGGGGGCATCTTCTCAAAGTCCAGCTTGTATCCCTGAGACACAATATCTATTGCCCAGGGATCTAACAGGGAGTGAACCCACTTGTGGCTGAACTTACGAAGGCGGTCCCCCACCGGGCCTAGCTCCGCCTGTGGAGCCCCAGCGACATGCAGTGGATTTTTGTAGAGGCCGGGGTGGACTTCTGTTCCTGGGAACTAGCTGTGTTGTGCAGCTTCTTTCCTCTACCCCCGCCTCTGGCAAGAAAGGACGCACCTCGGACTTTCTTATCTCTTTATTCGAAAGGCTGCATTTAATAATGTTGTGCTTTCCTAGGCTGTGCAGGAATATAAGGCAAAATATCAGAATTACCAGCTATAGCTGTGGAGACCAGGTCCGAGAACCCTTCTTCACACAATCCTCAGCCTTCCATATGCCTCTTAAGTCGGCATCATCTGTCCATTGCATATTCTACAGGACACGTCAAGCAGAAATCGACATAGATTTGACTCTAGGACCTAGTATACTCATGTCTCTTTGGGCATGTTTTATATATACATATCTCTTAAGACAGCATCTTTAATATATATATATATATATATATATATATATATATATATATATATATATATATATATAATAAGAATTTACTTACCGATAATTCTATTTCTCGTAGTCCGTAGTGGATGCTGGGGACTCCGTCAGGACCATGGGGAATAGCGGCTCCGCAGGAGACAGGGCACAAAAGTAAAAGCTTTAGGATCAGGTGGTGTGCACTGGCTCCTCCCCCTATGACCCTCCTCCAAGCCTCAGTTAGGATACTGTGCCCGGACGAGCGTACACAATAAGGAAGGATTTTGAATCCCGGGTAAGACTCATACCAGCCACACCAATCACACTGTACAACTTGTGATCTGAACCCAGTTAACAGCATGATAACAGAGGAGCCTCTGAAAAGATGGCTCACAACAATAATAACCCGATTTTTGTAACAATAACTATGTACAAGTATTGCAGACAATCCGCACTTGGGATGGGCGCCCAGCATCCACTACGGACTACGAGAAATAGAATTATCGGTAAGTAAATTCTTATTTTCTCTGACGTCCTAAGTGGATGCTGGGGACTCCGTCAGGACCATGGGGATTATACCAAAGCTCCCAAACGGGCGGGAGAGTGCGGATGACTCTGCAGCACCGAATGAGAGAACTCCAGGTCCTCCTCAGCCAGGGTGTGCCCCTGACCAAGTAGCAGCTCGGCAAAGTTGTAAAGCCGAGACCCCTCGGGCAGCCGCCCAAGATGAGCCCACCTTCCTTGTGGAATGGGCATTTACATATTTTGGCTGTGGCAGTGCTGCCACAGAATGTGCAAGCTGAATTGTACTACACATCCAACTAGCAATCGTCTGCTTAGAAGCAAGAGCACCCAGATTTTTGGGTGCCTACAGGATAACAGCAAGTCAGTTTTCCTGACTCCAGCCGTCCTGGAAACCTATATTTTCAGGGCCCTGACAACATCTAGCAACTTGGAGTCCTCCAAGTCCCTAGTAGTCGCAGGTACCACAATAAACTGGTGCAGGTGAAACGCTGACACCACCTTAGGGAGAAACTGGGGACGAGTCCGCAACTCTGCCCCGTCCGAATGGACAATCAGATATGGGCTTTGTGAGACAAAGCCGCCAATTCTGACACTCGCCTGGCCGAGGCCAGGGCCAACAGCATGGTCACTTTTCATGTGGGATATTTCAAAACCACAGATTTGAGCGGTTTAAATGTGATTTGAGGAATCCCAGAACTACGTTGAGATCCCACAGTGCCACTGGAGGCACAAAAGGGGGTTGTATATGCAGTACTCCCTTGACAAACTTCTGGACTTCAGGAACTGAAGCCAATTCTTTCTGGAAGAAAATTAACAGGGCCGAAATTTGAACCTTAATGGACCCCAATTTGAGGCCCATAGACACTCCTGTTTTCAGGAAATGCAGGAATCGACCGAGTTGAAATTTCTTCGTGGGGCCTTCCTGGCCTCACACCACGCAACATATTTTCGCCACATGTGGTGATAATGTTGTGCGGTCACCTCCTTCCTGGCTTTGACCAGGGTAGGAATGACCTCTTCCGGAATGCCTTTTTCCCTTAGGATCCGGCGTTCCACCGCCATGCCGTCAAACGCAGCCGCGGTAAGTCTTGGAAACAGACATGGTACTTGCTGAAGCAAGTCCCTTCTTAGCGGCAGAGGCCATGAGTCCTCTGTGAGCATTTCTTGAAGTTCCGGGTACCAAGTCCTTCTTGGCCAATCCGGAGCCACGAGTATAGTTCTTACTCCTCTACGTCTTATAATTCTCAGTACCTTGGGTATGAGAAGCAGAGGAGGGAACACATACACCGACTGGTACACCCACGGTGTTACCAGAAACGTCCACAGCTATTGCCTGAGGGTCTCTTGACCTGGCGCAATACCTGTCCAGTTTTTTGTTCAGGCGGGACGCCATCATGTCCACCTTTGGTCTTTCCCAACGGTTCACAATCATGTGGAAGACTTCCCGATGAAGTCCCCACTCTCCCGGGTGGAGGTCGTGCCTGCTGAGGAAGTTTGCTTCCCAGTTGTCCACTCCCGGAATGAACACTGCTGACAGTGTTATCACATGACTTTCCGCCCAGCGAAGAATCCTTGCAGTTTCTGCCATTGCCCTCCTGCTTCTTGTGCCGCCCTGTCTGTTTACGTGGGCGACTGCCGTGATGTTGTCCCACTGGATCAATACCGGCTGACCTTGAAGCAGAGGTCTTGCTAAGCTTAGAGTATTGTAAATTGTCCTTAGCTCCAGTATATTTATGTGGAGAGAAGTCTCCAGACTTGATCACACTCCCTGGAAATTTTTTCCCTGTGTGACTGCTCCCCAGCCTCTCAGGCTGGCATCCGTGGTTACCAGGACCCAGTCCTGAATGCCGAATCTGCGGCCCTTTAGTAGATGAGCACTCTGCAGCCACCGCAGAAGAAACACCCTTGTCCTTGGAGACAGGGTTATCCGCTGATGCATCTGAAGATGCGATCCGGACCATTTTTCCAGCAGATCCCACTGAAAAGTTCTTGCGTGAAATCTGCCGAATGGAATCGCTTCGTAAGAAGCCACCATTTTTCCCAGGACCCTTGTGCAATGATGCACTGACACTTTTCCTGGTTTTAGGAGGTTCCCGACTAGCTCGGATAACTCCCTGGCTTTCTTCTCCGGGAGAAACACCCTTTTCTGGACTGTGTCCAGAATCATCCGTAGGAACAGCAGACGTGTCGTCGGAAACAGCTGCGATCTTGGAATATTTAGAATCCACCCGTGCTGTCGTAGAACTACTTGAGATAGTGCTACTCCGACCTCCAACTGTTCTCTGGACCTTGCCCTTATCAGGCGATCGTCCATTTTCTTTGAAGAAGAATCATCATTTCGGCCATTACCTTGGTAAAGACCCGGGGTGCCGTGGACAATCCAAACGGCAGCGTCTGAAACTGATAGTGACAGTTCTGTACCACGAACCTGAGGTACCCTTGGTGAGAAGGGCAAATTGGGACATGGAGGTAAGCATCCCTGATGTCCAGGGACACCATATAGTCCCCTTCTTCCTGGTTCGCTATCACTGCTCTGAGTGACTCCATCTTGATTTGAACCTTTGTATGTAAGTGTTCAAATATTTCAGATTTAGAATAGGTCTCACCGAGCCGTCTGGCTTCAGTACCACAATATAGTGTGGAATAATACCCCTTTCCTTGTTGTAGGAGGGGTACTTTGATTATCACCTGCTGGGAATACAGCTTGTGAAATGTTTCCAATACTGCCTCCCTGTCGGAGGGAGACGTTGGTAAAGCAAACTTCAGGAACCTGCGAGGGGGAGACGTCTCGAATTTCCAATCTGTACCCCTGGGATACTACTTGTAGGATCCAGGGGTCCACTTGCGAGTGAGCCCACTGCGTGCTGAAACTCTTGAGACGACCCCCCACCGCACCTGTTTGTACGGCCCCAGCGTCATGCTGAGGACTTGGCAGAAGCGGTGGAGGGCTTCTGTTCCTGGGAATGGGCTGCCTGCTGCAGTCTTCTTCCCTTTCCTCTATCCCTGGGCAGATATGACTGGCCTTTTGCCCGCTTGCCCTTATGGGGACGAAAGGACTGAGGCTGAAAAGACGATGTCTTTTTCTGCTGAGATGTGACTTGGGGTAAAAAAAAGGTGGATTTTCCAGCTGTTGCCGTGGCCACCAGGTCCGATGGACCGACCCCAAATAACTCCTCCCCTTTATACGGCAATACTTCCATGTGCCGTTTGGAATCTGCATCACCTGACCACTGTCGTGTCCATAAACATCTTCTGGCAGATATGGACATCGCACTTACTCTTGATGCCAGAGTGCAAATATCCCTCTGTGCATCTCGCATATATAGAAATGCATCCTTTAAATGCTCTATAGTCAATAAAATACTGTCCCTGTCAAGGGTATCAATATTTTCAGTCAGGGAATCCGACCAAGCCACCCCAGCGCTGCCCATCCAGGCTGAGGCGATCGCTGGTCGCAGTATAACACCAGTATGTGTGTATATACTTTTTAGGATATTTTCCAGCCTCCTATCAGTTGGCTCCTTGAGGGCGGCCGTATCTGGAGACGGTAACGCCACTTGTTTTGATAAGCGTGTGAGCGCCTTATCCACCCTAAGGGGTGTTTCCCAACGCGCCATAACTTCTGGCGGGAAAGGGTATACCGCCAATAATTTTCTATCGGGGGAAACCCACGCATCATCACACACTTCATTTAATTTATCTGATTCAGGAAAAAAAACCACAGGTAGTTTTTTCACACCCCACATAATACCCTTTTTTGTGGTACTTGTAGTATCAGAAATATGTAACACCTCCTTCATTGCCCTTAACATGTAACGTGTGGCCCTAAAGGAAAATACGTTTGTTTCTTCACCGTCGACACTGGAGTCAGTGTCCCTGTCTGTGTCTGTGTCGACCGACTGAGGTAAATGGGCGTTTTAAAGCCCCTGACGGTGTTTGAGACGCCTGGACAGGTACTAATTTGTTTGCCGGCCGTCTCATGTCGTCAACCGACCTTGCAGCGTGTTGACATTATCACGTAATTCCCTAAATACGCCATCCATTCCGGTGTCGACTCCCTAGAGAGTGACATCACCATTACAGGCAATTGCTCCGCCTCCTCACCAACATCGTCCTCATACATGTCGACACACACGTACCGACACCCAGCACACACACAGGGAATGCTCTGATAGAGGACAGGACCCCACTAGCCCTTTGGGGAGACAGAGGGAGAGTTTGCCAGCACACACCAAAACGCTATAATTATACAGGGACAACCTTTATATAAGTGTTTTCCCCTTATAGCATCTTAATATATAATCATATCGCCAAATAAGTGCCCCCCCCTCTCTGTTTTAACCCTGTTTCTGTAGTGCAGTGCAGGGGAGAGCCTGGGAGCCTTCCCACCAGCCGTTCTGTGAGGGAAAATGGCGCTGTGTGCTGAGGAGAATAGGCCCCGCCCCCTTTTCGGCGGGCTTCTTCTCCCGTTTTTCTGACAACCTGGCAGGGGTTAAATACATCCATATAGCCCCAGAGGCTATATGTGATGTATTTTTAGCCAGTATAGGTACTTTCATTGCTGCCCAGGGCGCCCCCCCCAGCGCCCTGCACCCTCAGTGACCGTTGGTGTGAAGTGTGCTGAGAGCAATGGCGCACAGCTGCAGTGCTGTGCGCTACCTCATGAAGACTGAGAAGTCTTCAGCCGCCGATTTCTGGACCTCTTCTCTCTTCAGCATCTGCAAGGGGGTCGGCGGCGCGGCTCCGGTGACCCATCCAGGCTGTACCTGTGATCGTCCCTCTGGAGCTAGTGTCCAGTAGCCTAAGAAGCCAATCCATCCTGCACGCAGGTGAGTTCACTTCTTCTCCCCTAAGTCCCTCGTTGCAGTGAGCCTGTTGCCAGCAGGACTCACTGAAAATAAAAAACCTAACAAAACTTTTACTCTAAGCAGCTCTTTAGGAGAGCCACCTAGATTGCACCCTTCTCGGCCGGGCACAAAAACCTAACTGAGGCTTGGAGGAGGGTCATGGGGGGAGGAGCCAGTGCACACCACCTGATCCTAAAGCTTTTACTTTTGTGCCCTGTCTCCTGCGGAGCCGCTATTCCCCATGGTCCTGACGGAGTCCCCAGCATCCACTTAGGACGTCAGAGAAATATATATATATATATATATATATATATATATATATATATATATATATATATATATATATATATATATATATATATATATATATATATATATATATATATATATATATATCCCGTATTTGCCGGCGTATAAGACGACTTTTTACCCCTGAAAAACATGCCTCCAAACGGGGGGTCGTCTTATACGCCGGGGGTCGTCTTATACGCCGGGCGGGAAGTCGCGCTGTGGGAAGTCGCGAAACAGGGGCGTGGCCTAGCATAAGGGGGCGTGGCCTCGAGGTCGGACCGCCGTTTTCAGCAATCTAGGGGGTTAAGAAGGTGATGTTGGCTGCCCACCCCACTTCCCCCGTGAAGTGCCTCTCTCTGTACAGTGAGTGTACGGCTGCCGGCGGGTGAAGCTGTGTGAAGTCCGGCTCCTACACAGGGACAGGAGCCAGGTGCTGCATGTATTGTTACAGTGCAGCACCCGGCTCATGTCACTGAGCAGGAGCCGACATTCAGCAGTGACAGGCGGTGCATAAGAAGGGGGGGGGGGGGGGGGGGGGACAGCGGCTTAGGCAGGGGGGACAGCGGCAGCACTGCAGGGAAGCTTTATGTGGTGGGTTAATACTGGTACTAATACTGGTACTACAGGTACCTTGGATTCAAGGGCGGACTAGACAGCTGCTAGTGACAGGGAGACGGCAGGGACCAATCCAATCAGGCTTTGTATACAGCCAACCACAGTACTGCACCATTGTACAGTACAGTATAGCATAGCAAAATACAGTGTGTTGCCAGAGTTCCTCTGGGTTGTGGGCTGCCTGCCTGTGTTCCTGAGAAATCAAATCAAATCTGATGTTCTTTTACGTTTTATTTGGTGTGTGGAAGGTGTGCGGAAGAGGGGGTAGTCTTATATGGCGAGTACATAACAAACTCTATATTTTGAGTGGAAATGTTGGGGGGTCGTCTTATACGCCGGCAAATACGGTATATATATATATATATATATATATATATCTATATGCATACTAGGGTCTCAATCTCTGCTGATAAGGTACCTGCCCACGCTGCCACAGCGCTATAAACCCATGCCGACACAATCGCCGGTCTGAGTAGTGTACCAGAATGTGCACGCTATCTGCAGGATCCGTGAGAATAGCTGTTACGTCAGGGCTACCTTTTGGGCAAACGTGACACCCTAGGGGAAGATTCCCATCATATCCTGGCCCTAGTGGGGAAAGGATACTGCCTGAGAATTCTTTGTGGGAAACTGCAGTCTCTTGTCTGGAGATTCCCGCTCTTTTTCATCATGAGAGGAGGGAAATTTACCTCAGCTTTCTTCCCCTTAAACATGTGTACCCTTGTGTCAGGGACAGATGAGTCATCAGTGATATGCAAATCATCTTTTATTACAATAATCATATATTGAATACTTTTCTGCCATTTTGGCTGTAACTTTGCATTATCGTAGTCGACACTGGAGTCAAACTCCGTGTCGATATCAGTGTCTATTATTTTGGATAGTGAGCATTGAGAGACTCTAAAAGGTCTCTGCGACATAGAGACATGGGTAGATTTCCTGTCTGTTCTCTAATCTTTTGTGCAATAAATTCACCTTAGCACTTAATTACACATATCCAAACAGGTGTCAGCGTTGTCGACGGAGACACCCTCTCACACACATATTTGCCCCATCTCCTCCTTAGGGGAGCCTTTTACCTCAGACATGTCGACACACACGTACCGACACACCACACACACTCAGGGAACGCTCATCTGAAGACAGTTCCCCCACAAGGCCCTTTGGAGAGACAGAGAGAGAGTATGCCAGCACACACCCCAGCGCTATTAACCCAGGAATAACACAGTAACTTAATGTTAACCCAGTAGCTGCTGTTTATATTGATTTTTGCACCTAATTATGTGCCCCCCCTCTCTTTTTACCCTCTTCTACCGTGTAACTGCAGGGGCGAGACTGGGGAGCTTCCTTTCAGCGGTGCTGTGGAGAAAAAATATGGCGCTGGTGAGTGCTGAGGAAGAAGCCCCGCCCCCTCGACGGCGGGCTTCTGTCCCGCTTTCATGTACAATTTTGGCGGGGGCTCATACATATATACAGTGCCCAACTGTATATTATGCAAACTTTTGCCAAAGAGGTCTCTAATTGCTACCCAGGGCGCCCCCCCCTGCGCCCTGCACCCTACAGTGACCGGAGTATGTGGGTTTAGTGTGGGAGCAATGGCGCACAGCTGCAGTGCTGTGCGCTACCTCATATGAAGACTGGAGTCTTCTGCCGCCGATTTCGAAGTCTTCTTGCTTCTGTCACCGGCTTCTGTCTTCCGGCTCTGCGAGGGGGACGGCAGCACGGCTCCGGGATCGGACGACCAAGGGTGCGATCCTGTGAACGATCCCTCTGGAGCTAATGGTGTCCAGTAGCCTAAGAAGCAGGACCTATCTTCAGTGAGTAGGGCTGCTTCTCTCCCCTCAGTCCCACGTAGCAGAGAGTTTGTTGCCAGCAGATCTCTCTGAAAATAAAAAAACCTAACAAAATACTTTCTTATAGCAAGCTCAGGAGAGCTCACTAAGTAGCACCCAGCTCGTCCGGGCACAGATTCAAACTGAGGTCTGGAGGAGGGACATAGAGGGAGGAGCCAGTGCACACCAGAATCCAAATTCTTTCTTAAAGTGCCCTGTCTCCTGCGGAGCCCGTCTATTCCCTATGGTCCTTACGGAGTCCCCAGCATCCTCTAGGACGTAAGAGAAAACATGCACTCTATAATGTGACACATAATGAGGAAGAGGGAGCACACGGGATAATAACACACAGTATATAATATGATGACGGGGAGGAGGGAGCACACGGGATAATAACATGCAGTATATGATGTGACACATGAGGAGGAGGAGGGAGCACAAGGAATAATAACACACAGAATATGATGTGACAAACAAAACCAAGTCACGCTCAACAATCAGACAAACCATTAAGGATACAGGTGATTTACCCAGAGGAACCACCATTGCCGTGCATTTTACAAGCAAGGTTTGCCCGGAGCCGTCCGCGGGAGCACAGCCCGTACACTGCCGCCTGGAGAATCCAGCCTATCTGCTGTATCAACTACTAAAGCTCTGGTGCCACTGCCTTTCTGCCAACGCTTACTTGTCAGCACTGACTCGGCTGCACCTGCTTCAGCCCGGCGATGAGGGCGGACACCGCTCATGCCCCATACGGGTCAGTCACTGGCTAACAGACGGAGATTGCTCTGGGCTTCATTCATCTTGCCGCCTGGAGAATTCAGCTAATATTCAGCTCACCTGCTGCATCAATACCAAAGCTCCGATGCCATTGCTTACCTGCTATTCTGTCAGCACTGAATCGGCCACATCTGTTACAGCCCGGCGGTGAGGGCGGACGTCGCTTTCCCTCATACGGGTCCGTCACTGGCTGTTAGACGGAGATCGCTCCGGGCTCCTTTCACCTTGCTGCACAGGTTTTGACCACATCGCTGAGGCTCCGGTGCTTCTGTCCTCCACTAGTGACACGGGACAGCACCAGGGAGCAGCTGCACTCTGCCCCAGCCCGGCGGCATACGTGGATACCGATTTCTCCCCCACGGGCCATACACCAGCCGATTGACGGAAATTGCACTGGGCTCTCTGTGTTATCATTCATTTCTACAGCCGTAAGTGACTTTTTATGTAATGCCATTTTCTTATTTTAGTTTTTTACATTAGTGCACCAATTGAACGTTGCACATATCACGCTGTTTCTGGGGTTCCCCCAGCAAGGAACTTTCATTCATTTCTTGTCTTAATTGGTATAAAAATTATATAATGGATGTTTAAGTTATACCATGTATCAGTATTATTCTCATACTTTAATTATGTAACATACCCCAGGGAGGTTGTTGTTTTAAATTTCTAAATAAATGTCTTCATTTGTCTGATTGTTGAGCGTTACTTGGTTTTGTTTGTCAATTTGTGTTTTAAGGGATTGGCAATCCCCTTTTACAAGTGGCTGCTGACAATCAGCATATACTACCACTCACCAGAGCGCTTTCTTTTACAGTATATGATGTGACACATGGGGGGGGGGGGGGGGGAAGCACACGGGATAACACGCAGTATATGATGTGACACATGAGGAGCAGGGAGCACACGGGATAACACGCAGTATATGATGTGACACATGAGGAGCAGGGAGCACACGGGATAACACGCAGTATATGATGTGACACAGGAGGAGGAGTATGTACCTGTGTATGATTTGACACTAGAATAGCATGCCCCGTGTAGTATAATGATCCCGGTGTGTGTAACATGAGCAGTGTCCCGGAAGAGGGAGTGACCCGCTCACTGTACACAGCGCAGCAGCAGCCGCCGCCTCTCCCCCCGGGCACAGCGTCTCAGTGACCCCCTCAGCCAGTGTGTCCTTACCTGTCAGCAGGCAGAGCTTCGCCGCGGCCGCCATGGCTCAGTATCGGGGAGGGAGATAACGATGATGATGATGGGAGTTGCCCTCGGCTGCAGGAGCTACTTTCACTTCTGCTGCTGCATATTGCTTCCTTCCTGGTAGTGTCACTGCTGGGTGCGTTGGCCCGGCCTGCCGGCAGGTGGTTGGTTCTGAATCGGAGTGGGAGAAACGTCCTTCTGACGTCATTAGGGGAGGAGCTACGGCCGATCAGGGTACCCGAAAAGTACCCTCGCGGTCTCGCTTCGCTAGCCACGCTACGGTTGATTCTATTTCGGAGTGGGAGAAGGGACCTTCTGACGTATCTAGGGGAGGAGACACGTCACCAGGGGGAGGAGCTACAGGCGAACAGGGTACCCGAAAAGTACCCTCGCGGGCTCGGTGGCTCGTTCCGCTTCGCTCGCCACCTGATTACTAAAGGTAATAGTTGGTGGCGTGGATAGTAGAGGAACTATCCCGCTGGCCTTGCTCCTCCCCCTTGTGTTGTGACTCCTCCCCCAGACGAAAAGGTCCCTTAGCCCACTTGATTCTAGCATCTACCGCCACGCTTCAGGCTCAGTGGCTCGTTTCGCTCGCCACCTGATTCCTAAAGGTAATAGTTGGTGGCGTGGATAGTAGAGGAACTATCCTGCTGGCCTAGCTCCTCCCCCTTGTGTCCTGCCTCCTCCCCCTGATGTAAAAGGTCCCTTAGGCCACTTGAATCTAGCATCTACCGCCGGGGAAGGTCCCACTGTGGGCGGGATTTACTAAAGGGAAAATGCGGTAAAACCCCCGTTTTACCGCATTTTCATATGTACTAACTCCCGACCGCCGCGTTTTCGCCTCATAGGGTATCGCCATCTTTTTATGGCGATACCCTATAGAAGCCTATGGGATTCTTACCGCCGCCGCCCCACGCCCCATCCCGCCGCCGCGCCGCTCACGACGACCTCCCTTTCCTTCCCGGCATACCTGAGCTGCTGCTGGTGCGGCCCCCCTCCTCCTTCTCCCCCGCATCACAGCCTTGTCTCCTTCCGGCTGCAGGGGGGAGGAGGAGGAGCCCGGGGACTCCCTGCACACGTCACCTCCCGAGTCTGGGAGGTGACGGAGACCCCCGCTGACCCCCGCAGACCCCGGCCGACATCATCGCGGGGGCCTCCTATACCGCATTGCGATATACTAATCGCATATGTTAGTACATATGCAATTAGTATCGCTGCGGTAGGCGGCGAGAGGCGGCGATGGCTTATAGTAAATCCCGCACTGAGGGCGGGATGTACTGTCACTGATCGCGGGTCATCGCTGGTCAACGCAATGATACTAATCGCATATGTACTAACATATGCGATTAGTATCACAGAGCGATGCCAGGGGTGTCCTGCGATCAGTGATGGTCCACAGGACAAGGTTTGTGGCGGCTTCCGTCACCTCCCAGCCCCGGGAGGTGACGTGCAGGGAGTCCCCGTGCTCCTTCTTCTCCCCCCTGCAGCTGAAAGGAGACAAGGCTGCGCTGCGGGGGAGAAGGAGGAGGGGGGCCGGGGGTAGAGAGATCGTCGTGAGCGGCGCAGGTCGGCGGCGGGATGCGGTGGCGGTAAGAAGCCCATAGGCTTCTATGGGGTATCGCCATCAAAAGATGGCGATACCCCCGGAGGCGTAATCCCAGCGGTGGGGTCTTAGTACATATGAAAATGCGGTAAAACCCCCGAAAACTGGGTTTTTACCGCATTTTACCTTTAGCACATCCCGCCCTGAGTGATCGCTGTGTACACGGTAGGCGGGCCGGTTCTAGAGCTTGTGGCGCCCATGGCAAAAGTTTAGTAGATTTGCCCCCTAGTAGCGCCACTTACACACATAAAAAAACAAAAACACAATACTCACCAGCAGCAGTGCAAGTGGGCGGGATACCCTTAAGAATTTAGCCGTGGGTACACCTTACCCACCGCAGCCACTCCCTCCCTCCCTGCGCTGCTGCTCACCACGCTGCTGCTGTGAGGGGAGGAAAGCGCAGCGTGCGCCTCTCCTGCCCCTCAGTGTCTACCTTCAATTCGGCGCCATCCCGTGAACCAATCAGAGCTCGCGGACCTGCAGCCAAGGTTCCTGATTAGCTGCCGGACCGCAAGCTTTGATTGGCTTACGGATCGGTGCCTAATTGAAGGTAGACACCCGCACCGCCACCGGAGACTGAGGGGTAGGAGAGGCGCACGCTGCGCTCTCCTCCCCTCACACACAGGACAGCAGCAGCGCGGTAAGCAGCAGGGGAAGGAGGGGGGGGCACTGTGAGGACATGTGTACCTGGCACTGGGGGTATATCTGGCACTGCGGGGACATGTGTATCTGGCACTGGGGGCATATCTGGCACTGCGGGGACATGTGTATCTGGCACTGGGGGCATATCTGGCACTGGGGTCATCTCTGTATCTGGCACTGGGGGCATATCTGGCACTGTGGGGGCATTTCTGTATCTGGCACTGGGGGGACATGTGTATCTGGCACTGGAGGCATTTCTGTGTTTGGCACTGGGGGCATTTCTGTATCTGGCACTGTGGGGACATGTGTATCTGGCACTGGGGGCATTTCTGTATCTGGCACTGTGGGGACATGTGTATCTGGCACTGGGGGCATTTCTGTATCTGGCACTGTGGGGACATGTGTATCTGGCACTGGGGGCATTTCTGTATCTGGCACTGTGGGGACATGTGTATCTGGCACTGGGGGCATTTCTGTATCTGGCACTGGGGGCATATATGTATCTGACACTGTGGGGGCATTTCTGTATCTGGCACTGGGGAGCAATGTATATCTGACACGGTGGGGGCATTTGTGTATCTGGCACTGTGAGGCAATGTATATCTGGCACTCTGGGGGCATTTGTGTATCTGGCACTGTGAGGCAATGTATATCTGGCACTCTGGGGGCTTTTGTGTATCTGGCACTGTGGGGCAATGTGTATCTGGCACCGTGAGGCAATGTATATCTGGCACTCTGGGGGGCATTTGTGTATCTGGCACTGTGGGGCAATGTGTATCTGGCACTGTGGGGCAATGTGTATCTAGCACTGTGGGGCAACGTATATCTGGCACTGTGGGGCAACGTGTGTCTGGCACTATTGGGGTCATATGTGTATCTGCCCCCCCCCCCCCATATGTGTATCATGCCCCCATTTTCATTGGCCAAGCCCCATGTGGCATTTAGCCACACCCATTTTTGGCACGCATTTTTTTGCTGCAAACTGGATATTTTAGTAATCCCACCCACCTACTAAGAAGGGGAAATTAATTGAAGCGTGAAATTTAAAAAACCAAGTCTGATTTTTCCTAAAATTGTTATTTAGAGGAAAAATCAGCGGGACTTGATCTGGCACTCTTGAAGCACCCGCCCCTGAGGACTAATTAAGAAATTGTAAGTTTCCAATTAGCTTAATTAGTCTGTAATTATTCACCATCCGAAGTGGTGTCTTCTATCTCCAGTGTTGGGAGCTGGTCTCCTGCAGCAGCTTTGAGGGCGGGATGTATTAACATACATCGCCGCCCCTCGCCGGTTACCGCAGCGATGTTGATCGCATATGTACTAACATATGCGATCAACATCGCGATGCGGTGACGGAGGCCCCCCGCGATACCTGTTAGGTGGTCTGCGGGGGGTCTCCGTCACCTCCCCGGGGTCCCCACACTGGCTAGATGCCGGGAAGCAGCAGCAGGCTGCCCCCGGCACCTCCTCCTCCCCCCTGCAGCCGGAAGGACGTCCGGCTGCGTTGCTAGGAGGAGGAGGACACTACCTTCCGGGTCCAGGGCAGCCTGGAGGAAGGTAAGCCAGGGGGAAGGGGGGTCGGCGTCTGCGGCGAGGGTCGACGGTGTCGGCGGGTTGCGGCGGTCGGCGAAAAGAAGCCCATAGGCTTCTATAGGGTTTCGCCATCCAGAGATGGCGAAACCCTGGACGCCGAAAACGCTGCGGTAGGGTTATAGTAAATATGAAAATGCGGTAAAACCCCCGTTTTCGGGGGTTTTACCGCATTTTTGCTTTAGTACATCCCGCCCTGTGTATGTTATGCTGCATTCACATCGCAAATGCCGGATCCTACCCGGTAAGAGAAACGTGTACTTACCGGGTGGGATCCGGCATTTGCGCTCCGTTGCAGGCTTTCCGATCCGGCAATATACCGGGTCGGTTGCCATAACAGCGGAGGGCGCAGCAGGGGCGGGGGTGGAGGCGGCGCCGGGAGATGAGCTCATCTCCTGCGCCGCCTCTGCTTATGCTGTGAATGGGAGCCGTGTCGCATCGGAACGGCTCCCATTCACACTGCGCCTGATCCGGTAATCAACCCTTCTTTTTTACCGGGTTGAATTACCGGGTCAGACTACCCGCTAATTCACCAAAGGACCTTTCACATCGCACACGGACCCGTTTCGACACGGCAATATGCCCTGTCGATACCGGGTTTTCAGTGCGATGTGAAAGGGGTATCAGTGTGTGTGTAAGTACCCCCTCTTTCTTAAAAAAACCAAATATTTAAAATGTATGTTAAAGTGATTTTAATTTGTTAGCTTTATTTCAATTTACAAATAAAATATTGTATACATACAGATGTAGCCATGCTCATCGTGACTACATCTGCGCTAAACGGGCACTCGCTGTGCGGCTAGGCTCGCCCACACCTAGCAGTTCCAAGTTGCGGACTCTCATTCACGCGAATGGGGCGCGTGCGCTTCTAAGAAGCGTGCACACCCCAGACGTGCATGCGGCCGCGCCTTATCGCGGCAAGATGTAGCTACGATGAGCGCCCCCAGACGTGCAACGCGGTCGCACCTAACAAGGCGCAATTGCTGCAAGATGTAGCCACGGTAAACATGGCTACATCTGAATACTGATGTGTTGGATTATTGGAGATTTCAAATTAGATGTGCTTTCCTAGTTTAGGTGCTAGGTTTGAACTGTTATTACTACTTGGAAATTACCAGATTAGCAAATGGATAAATATATATATATATATATTTTTTTTTAAAGTCAGAACACAAAATCAGTAAGTATAGTAGAGCGTGTGTGTATATGTTAATGTATATGTTAATGTATATATGTGTGTGTGTAGAGTATGAGATTCCGACAGTCAGGATGTCGGCAATCAGAATACCAACAGCGGCATCCCGATGGTCAGAATCCCAACATATTTTAGTAATTCTGCTAACCCTTCTCCTTACCCTATCCCTAACCCACCCCTCCTGCAGCCTGACCCTCCCTACCCGCAGCCTAACCCTAACCTCCTCCTTTCCTCCCCGCAGCCTAACCCTTACGTTCGAGATGCTGACTGTCAGGATTCCGAGCAGTATTGGTTCTGTCCTGTCCCTACAATGGCTCCTATTGCTAGTGAGACAGGGCAGACCCTAGCATGAGAGGAGGAGGACTCATTGGAGAGGGTCAGAGCCGGCCCTAACCAATATGATGCCCTAGGCAAGATTTTGGCTGGTGCCCCCTAGCACAACCACTGGTTCCGCCTCTGAACTTGCACCTCTTTCCCAGCACCATCACCCCTCACCCATAGCAGTCCTTATTTTGGTGTTTGTAACCCCTATATTTTAAATAGGAACAGTTCGCACATTTGGCGCACAGCCCAAAAAGGGGTGTGTTTTTGCTGGCAAGGGGCATGGCCACACAATAATAACCCCAATTCCAATTACGCCACACAGTACTGCAACTTTATTCACATTTGATCATGCGATAGTGTCCATAATTCATATTACATCCCACAGTAGTACCACTTTACCTTAAATGTTACTCCTCACAGTAGAGCCCCTTATTCACATTACATCACACTGAATTGCTCCTTATTCACATTAAACCAGACCCTATTGCTCTTTTTTCACATTAGATGACGCAGTAGTGCCCTTTCTATACACAACGCCACATAGTAGAGCACCTTATACACATAATGGCACACATTAGTAATGCATTTATACACATAATTCCACACAGTAATGCCCCTTACACATATTAGACATATTATTAATGTCCTTATAAACATAATGCGCCTTACACATTATGACCACCTTTATTAATGCCTTTTTACACATAATGTCCCTTACACATATGCTGCACATTATTAATGCCCTTATACACATAATGACACACATAGTGCCCCTTACAAATATGTTGCACATTATTAATGCATTTTTACATAACACACATAATGCTCCTTACGCATATTCCGAACACTACTGCACAACCAACCCACTCACATGCACACAGCACTCGCACTGCCACTAACACTGTGGCCTCTGCTTGGATACAGATGTGTCCTCATAAATCTTGCCTCAATGCTAACGTCGGGACTCGGGCACCTTTTTTATGAAAATGCATCTTATTTGCATTGCTATGTGGCTAGGATGCACAAGCACCTTCTGCTGATTAAAATGATATGCAGCATGCCTATATACTGTGTAAGACTGTGGCTGTATCTGCATATGAAATGGTACATACAGAATATAGGCATGCCGCATATCATTTTAATCAGCAGAAGCTGCTGATGCCCCTAGGCATATCAAATGCCCTAGGCAATTGCCTAGTTTGCCTATACCTATGGCCGGCTCTGGAGAGGGTGCACCAGATACTGGGGAGTAGTGGTGGGACAGAGCAGCAGGGACGTGCAGTCAGGGGAGGCAGTGCCTCCCCTGTCATTAATGATTCAAATAATAGAAAGAAGATACTTATGTGTCATAAATATATGATATTCTGTGTCATAAATATCTTCTTTTTATTATGGGAATCATTTTAGAGTGTAAATACCTGTGTAAATTCAGTTGTGCGACACCGAGAACGGTGCCTCCTGCTGCCCATTGTAATCGGCAGGGGGCGTGGCCAAGCTGGGGGCTGTAAAAGCCCATAATAAAAATTCATGGAAGCGGCACCTGTCCAAGTGCCGCAGAGCAGCAGGGACGTGCTTGCAGCCTATCTGAAAGCACGCTCCTGTGACTGTGAGTGACTGCATCCGGCTGTACAGGCAGGGACGGATTAAGCCTTCAGGGGGACCCTCATGCCTCCAGCTCCGGGTGCTGCTGCTTCCCGGCTCCAGGTGCTGCTGGTGCTGCTGCTCGGCTCTCTACGGCTCCAGGCACTGCTGCTGCCGTTCGGCTCTCCCCGGTTCCAGGCGCTGCTGCTGCCGCTCGGCCCCCGGCTCCAGGCACTGCTGCTGCCACTCGGCTCTCCCCGGCTCCAGGCGCTGCTGCTGCCGCTCGGCTCTCCCCGGCTCCGTGCGCTGCTGCTGCCACTCACCAGTGTGGGCTGATGCCCCTCTCTGAGGTGAGTGCATGTTAAAGAAGGATGGAAATGTGCCAGTAGAGAGAGTTTGAAGTGCAGGGCATGTAGAGCATTTGGAAGGGAATAGGGTTGAGGGGGCAAGTTGTAGTGTGAGATAAGAGACAAGTGCCGATTCTATAGGGTAAATGAAATGGGTGGTCTTCAGTATGCCGGCTGTCGGGATCCCGACGCTCAGTATACCGGCGCCGGAATCCCGACAGCCGGCATACCGACACTTATTCTCCCTCGTGGGGGTCCACGACCCCCGTGGAGGGAGAATAAAATAGCGCGCCACCGTGCCCCCAGCGTGGCGAGCGCAGCACTGTCGGTATGCCGGCGGTCGGGCTCCCGGCGCCGGTATGCTGGTCGCCGGGAGCCCGACCGCCGGCATACCATACTACACCCAAATGAAATATGTAGTAAGTTACAGCCAGCTCCTAAATTATTAATACAATTTAGATGTACACAACACCTTCCTGCCCAACCTAGAGCTACACACTTCAATAAGGATCAAGAAAAGATGTCACCTAACGTGTATATTTGAATAAAAGCTTGTGTGGTCGACAGTGTATCTCACCCTCCCCGTCACCCTCTCCCTGGCATCACCCTCCCAGTCACCTTCTCCCTGGCATCACCCAGTGCTGTCATCCTCTCCCTGGCGACCCTCTCCCTGGCGTCACGCTCTTCCTGTCACCCTCTCCCTGGCGTCACCCACTCCGTCACCCACTGCTGGCTATTTTGTTGTCCAGGACTTCCATTAACTTAATAGTGCCGCATCCACGGTGCTATTAAGTTAATGGAAGCCCTGGACAACAAAATTGCATTCATGTCCTCATCCCACTCCCTTCCCAGTCCCAAATACTATTTTTTTTCCCTATAAAAATGTACAATATATCACAAGTATGATGAGCAGGCAGGCAGCGGGCATTGGCGGCATCGGACTGAGATGCAAATTAGTGGCGGAGGGCTGGGTCAGTTGATGGTGGGCGAGTTTGTAAGCCATTGGCAGTGGCAGCGGGCATTGGCTCAGGGGCAGTAGCGGGCATTGGCTCGGCAGCAGTAGGGGTCATTGGCAGGACTCGGCGGACATTATGGCTGTAGTGCCTCACCAGCCACTGACCTCACCGCACGCCACTGATTTTATATATATATATATATATATATATATAGCAAATTTAAGCCCCAATTCTGCGCTAGTGATAAGCTTCACCTTGGGAGATACCTTCAGTTAGGTAAGGTACAAGAAGAAAAAGATTGACATAGGGGTTCCCAAGGGAGCTATTACAACATTAAATATTTTACCAAACTCCTTTGACCACAATCATATAAATAAAATCCAATTTCTCTGACGTCCTAAGTGGATGCTGGGGACTCCGTCAGGACCATGGGGAATAGCGGCTCCGCAGGAGACAGGGCACAAAAGTAAAAGCTTTAGGATCAGGTGGTGTGCACTGGCTCCTCCCCCCATGACCCTCCTCCAAGCCTCAGTTAGGTTTTTGTGCCCGGCCGAGAAGGGTGCAATCTAGGTGGCTCTCCTAAAGAGCTGCTTAGAGTAAAAGTTTTGTTAGGTTTTTTATTTTCAGTGAGTCCTGCTGGCAACAGGCTCACTGCAACGAGGGACTTAGGGGAGAAGAAGTGAACTCACCTGCGTGCAGGATGGATTGGCTTCTTAGGCTACTGGACACTAGCTCCAGAGGGACGATCACAGGTACAGCCTGGATGGGTCACCGGAGCCGCGCCGCCGACCCCCTTGCAGATGCTGAAGAGAGAAGAGGTCCAGAAATCGGCGGCTGAAGACTTCTCAGTCTTCATGAGGTAGCGCACAGCACTGCAGCTGTGCGCCATTGCTCTCAGCACACTTCACACCAACGGTCACTGAGGGTGCAGGGCGCTTGGGGGGGGCGCCCTGGGCAGCAATGAAAGTACCTATGCTGGCTAAAAATACATCACATATAGCCCCTGGGGCTATATGGATGTATTTAACCCCTGCCAGGTTGTCAGAAAAACGGGAGAAGAAGCCCGCTGAAAAGGGGGTGGGGCCTATTCTCCTCAGCACACAGCGCCATTTTCCTACACAGCTCCGCTGCTAGGAAGGCTCCCAGGCTCTCCCCTGCACTGCACTACAGAAACAGGGTTAAAACAGAGAGGGGGGGCACTTATTTGGCGATATTATTATATATTAAGATGCTATAAGGGAAAACACTTATATAAGGTTGTCCCTGTATAATATAGCGTTTTGGTGTGTGCTGGCAAACTCTCCCTCTGTCTCCCCAAAGGGCTAGTGGGGTCCTGTCCTCTATCAGAGCATTCCCTGTGTGTGTGCTGTGTGTCGGTACGTGTGTGTCGACATGTATGAGGACGATGTTGGTGAGGAGGCGGAGCAATTGCCTGTAATGGTGATGTCACTCTCTAGGGAGTCGACACCGGAATGGATGGCTTATTTAGGGAATTACGTGATAATGTCAACACGCTGCAAGGTCGGTTGACGACATGAGACGGCCGGCAAACCAATTAGTACCTGTCCAGGCGTCTCAAACACCGTCAGGGGCTTTAAAACGCCCATTTACCTCAGTCGGTCGACACGGACACTGACTCCAGTGTCGACGGTGAAGAAACAAACGTATTTTCCATTTGGGCCACACGTTACATGTTAAGGGCAATGAAGGAGGTGTTACATATTTCTGATACTACAAGTACCACAAAAGAGGGTATTATGTGGGGTGTGAAAAAGCTACCTGTAGTTTTTCCTGAATCAGATAAATTAAATGAAGTGTGTGATGATGCGTGGGTTTCCCCCGATAGAAAATTATTGGCGTTATACCCTTTCCCGCCAGAAGTTAGGGCGCGTTGGGAAACACCCCTTAGGGTGGATAAGGCGCTCACACGCTTATCAAAACAAGTGGCGTTACCGTCTCCAGATACGGCCGCCCTCAAGGAGCCAGCTGATAGGAGGCTGGAAAATATCCTAAAAAGTATATACACACATACTGGTGTTATACTGCGACCAGCGATCGCCTCAGCCTGGATGTGCAGCGCTGGGGTGGCTTGGTCGGATTCCCTGACTGAAAATATTGATACCCTTGACAGGGACAGTATTTTATTGACTATAGAGCATTTAAAGGATGCATTTCTATATATGCGAGATGCACAGAGGGATATTTGCACTCTGGCATCAAGAGTAAGTGCGATGTCCATATCTGCCAGAAGATGTTTATGGACACGACAGTGGTCAGGTGATGCAGATTCCAAACGGCACATGGAAGTATTGCCGTATAAAGGGGAGGAGTTATTTGGGGTCGGTCCATCGGACCTGGTGGCCACGGCAACAGCTGGAAAATCCACCTTTTTTACCCCAAGTCACATCTCAGCAGAAAAAGACACCGTCTTTTCAGCCTCAGTCCTTTCGTCCCCATAAGGGCAAGCAGGCAAAAGGCCAGTCATATCTGCCCAGGGATAGAGGAAAGGGAAGAAGACTGCAGCAGGCAGCCCATTCCCAGGAACAGAAGCCCTCCACCGCTTTTGCCAAGTCCTCAGCATGACGCTGGGGCCGTACAAGCGGACTCAGGTGCGGTGGGGGGTCGTCTCAAGAGTTTCAGCGCGCAGTGGGCTCACTCGCAAGTGGACCCCTGGATCCTACAAGTAGTATCCCAGGGGTACAGATTGGAAATTCGAGACGTCTCCCCCTCGCAGGTTCCTGAAGTCTGCTTTACCAACGTCTCCCTCCGACAGGGAGGCAGTATTGGAAACAATTCACAAGCTGTATTCCCAGCAGGTGATAATCAAAGTACCCCTCCTACAACAAGGAAAGGGGTATTATTCCACACTATATTGTGGTACTGAAGCCAGACGGCTCGGTGAGACCTATTCTAAATCTGAAATATTTGAACACTTACATACAAAGGTTCAAATCAAGATGGAGTCACTCAGAGCAGTGATAGCGAACCAGGAAGAAGGGGACTATATGGTGTCCCTGGACATCAAGGATGCTTACCTCCATGTCCCAATTTGCCCTTCTCACCAAGGGTACCTCAGGTTCGTGGTACAAAACTGTCACTATCAGTTTCAGACGCTGCCGTTTGGATTGTCCACGGCACCCCGGGTCTTTACCAAGGTAATGGCCGAAATGATGATTCTTCTTCAAAGAAAAGGCGTCTTAATTATCCCTTACTTGGACGATCTCCTGATAAGGGCAAGGTCCAGAGAACAGTTGGAGGTCGGAGTAGCACTATCTCAAGTAGTTCTACGACAGCACGGGTGGATTCTAAATATTCCAAAATCGCAGCTGTCTCCGACGACACGTCTGCTGTTCCTAGGGATGATTCTGGACACAGTCCAGAAAAAGGTGTTTCTCCCGGAGGAGAAAGCCAGGGAGTTATCCGAGCTAGTCAGGAACCTCCTAAAACCAGGAAAAGTGTCAGTGCATCATTGCACAAGGGTCCTGGGAAAAATGGTGGCTTCTTACGAAGCGATTCCATTCGGCAGATTTCACGCAAGAACTTTTCAGTGGGATCTGCTGGAAAAATGGTCCGGATCGCATCTTTAGATGCATCAGCGGATAACCCTGTCTCCAAGGACAAGGGTGTCTCTTCTGTGGTGGCTGCAGAGTGCTCATCTACTAAAGGGCCACAGATTCGGCATTCAGGACTGGGTCCTGGTGACCACGGATGCCAGCCTGAAAGGCTGGGGAGCAGTCACACAAGGAAAAAATTTCCAGGGAGTGTGATCAAGTCTGGAGACTTCTCTCCACATAAATGTACTGGAGCTAAGAGCAATTTACAATGCTCTAAGCTTAGCAAGACCTCTGCTTCAAGGTCAGCCGGTATTGATCCAGTGGGACAACATCACGGCAGTCGCCCACGTAAACAGACAGGGCGGCACAAGAAGCAGGAGGGCAATGGCAGAAACTGCAAGGATTCTTCGCTGGGCGGAAAATCATGTGATAGCACTGTCAGCAGTGTTCATTCCGGGAGTGGACAACTGGGAAGCAGACTTCCTCAGCACGACCTCCACCCGGGAGAGTGGGGACTTCATCGGGAAGTCTTCCACATGATTGTGAACCGTTGGGAAAGACCAAAGGTGGACATGATGGCGTCCCGCCTGAACAAAAAACTGGACAGGTATTGCGCCAGGTCAAGAGACCCTCAGGCAATAGCCGTGGACGTTCTGGTAACACCGTGGGTGTACCAGTCGGTGTATGTGTTCCCTCCTCTGCTTCTCATACCTAAGGTACTGAGAATTATAAGACGTAGAGGAGTAAGAACTATACTCGTGGCTCCGGATTGGCCAAGAAGGACTTGGTACCCGGAACTTCAAGAGATGCTCACAGAGGACTCATGGCCTCTGCCGCTAAGAAGGGACTTGCTTCAGCAAGTACCATGTCTGTTCCAAGACTTACCGCGGCTGCGTTTGACGGCATGGCGGTTGAACGCCGGATCCTAAGGGAAAAAGGCATTCCGGAAGAGGTCATTCCTACCCTGGTCAAAGCCAGGAAGGAGGTGACCGCACAACATTATCACCACATGTGGCGAAAATATGTTGCGTGGTGTGAGGCCAGGAAGGCCCCACGAAGAAATTTCAACTCGGTCGATTCCTGCATTTCCTGCAAACAGGAGTGTCTATGGGCCTCAAATTGGGGTCCATTAAGGTTCAAATTTCGGCCCTGTCGTTTTTCTTCCAGAAAGAATTGGCTTCAGTTTCCTGAAGTCCAGAAGTTTGTCAAGGGAGTACTGCATATACAACCCCCTTTTGTGCCTCCAGTGGCACTGTGGGATCTCAACGTAGTTCTGGGATTCCTCAAATCACATTGGTTTAAACCGCTCAAATCTGTGGATTTGAAATATCTCACATGGAAAGTGACCATGATGTTGGCCCTGGCCTCGGCCAGGCGAGTGTCAGAATTGGCGGCTTTGTCTCACAAAAGCCCATATCTGATTGTCCATTCGGACAGGGCAGAGCTGCGGACTCGTCCCCAGTTTCTCCCTAAGGTGGTGTCAGCGTTTCACCTGAACCAGCTTATTGTGGTACCTGCGGCTACTAGGGACTTGGAGGACTCCAAGTTGCTAGATGTTGTCAGGGCCCTGAAAATATAGGTTTCCAGGATGGCTGGAGTCAGGAAAACTGACTTGCTGTTATCCTGTATGCACCCAACAAACTGGGTGCTCTTGCTTCTAAGCAGACGATTGCTAGTTGGATGTGTAGTACAATTCAGCTTGCACATTCTGTGGCAGGCCTGCCACAGCCAAAATATGTAAATGCCCATTCCACAAGGAAGGTGGGCTCATCTTGGGCGGCTGCCCGAGGGGTCTCAGCTTTACAACTTTGCCGAGCTGCTACTTGGTCAGGGGCACACCCTGGCTGAGGAGGACCTGGAGTTCTCTCACTCGGTGCTGCAGAGTCATCCGCACTCTCCCGCCCGTTTGGGAGCTTTGGTATAATCCCCATGGTCCTGACGGAGTCCCCAGCATCCACTTAGGACGTCAGAGAAAATAAGAATTTACTTACCGATAATTCTATTTCTCGTAGTCCGTAGTGGATGCTGGGCGCCCATCCCAAGTGCGGATTGTCTGCAATACTTGTACATAGTTATTGTTACAAAAATCGGGTTATTATTGTTGTGAGCCATCTTTTCAGAGGCTCCGCTGTTATCATGCTGTTAACTGGGTTCAGATCACAGGTTGTACAGTGTGATTGGTGTGGCTGGTATGAGTCTTACCCGGGATTCAAAATCCTTCCTTATTGTGTACGCTCGTCCGGGCACAGTATCCTAACTGAGGCTTGGAGGAGGGTCATGGGGGGAGGAGCCAGTGCACACCACCTGATCCTAAAGCTTTTACTTTTGTGCCCTGTCTCCTGCGGAGCCGCTATTCCCCATGGTCCTGACGGAGTCCCCAGCATCCACTACGGACTACGAGAAATAGAATTATCGGTAAGTAAATTCTTATTTTCTCATACGTCCTAGAGGATGCTGGGGTCCACTTCAGTACCATGGGGTATAGACAGTGCCAGATTAAGGTCCACATGGGCCTGGAGCTGAGATTTATGAAGGGCCTATTGTTTGTGCCGCAGGAGGTATGATCAGTATGGTGGGGGTATGAGTACTGATGGGGGGTATGACCAGTGTTGGGGGTGTGTGGTCTTAACAGGGAGTGTGGTCTACCGTCTGTCTTCAACCATTTCAAACTCCCTCCCCTCTGGCTTATATGAAGCATATATCCTCCTGTTATATTACTGATCATTGCATATCCCCCCCCCCTCCCCCACCACCACCACACACTCACAAATAATGGTTTATTACTAATATTTTTATCTAGAGTGCATTGGCAGAGACATATACCTCAAAATTGATAATTCTCCAATATCTATCTGTAAACATAGTGCAGAACATGAAAACATAAGAAATACAAAATAAATATTAAATAACATTATGTGACCTGCATTTTCTGCAAATGCTACTGCAAAGCCCTTCCTTTCTGTACAAGTATGCATCTGAATGTGCAAGGACTAAGACGCCCACTGTCAGTGTCTGTAGATGCTGTAACACCGCTTGGTGCTTCTTTAGACACTATCATTGGTCGCACCGTCGAAACTTGCACCAGCCCTTGGGTAAGTGCAGATTTTCCAATTTGAGGGTGGCCTCCAATGTTAACGATGAATCGTCTGTGTATGCAACCACTTTAGCATCATGTACGCAACACGCCCATGAGACGCCCATTTTTGTGCCCATTAATAGCCACCTCCCAGTCACTGGCCAGGAATTGGATACACATTGGAGGGAATTCAATTAGCATTGCATGCACGTAGCTCCCACTTTAAGTGCCTGGAGCTATAATATCTAGTACTGGTCCTCCTTACACATTATGCCATACAGAATGAGCCAAAATGCACATTATGCCTCACAGATTGATATTATGCCACATGGAATGAGCCAAAATTCACATTATGCCACACGGAATGAGCCAAAATTCACATTATATGCCACACGGAATGAGCCAAAATTCACATTATGCCACACGGAATGAGCCAAAATTCACATTATGCCACGCGGAATGAGACAGGATTCACATTATGCCACACGGAATGAGACAAAATTCTCCCTGGGAGAGTGACAGCAGGGACATAGAGAGGGACAGGGAGAATGACAGAGGGACAGGGAGAGTGACAGAGGGACAGGGAGAGTGACAGCAGGGATATAGGGACAGGGAGAGTGACAGAGGGACATACGGACAGGGAGAGTGACAGAGAGACAGGGAGTTTGACAGGGAAAGTGACATAGGGAGAGGGGGAGTGGCAGAGGGACATAGGGACAGGTAGAGTGACAGCAGGGACATATAGAGTTACCGAGGGAAACGGAGAGAGACAGAGGGAAAGGGAGAGAGACAGAGGGACAGGGAGAGTGACAGCAGGGACAGAGAGAGGTACAGCATGGAGATACAGTAGGGAGAGAGAAAAGCAGCAAGGTTAGATTACCTAATAGGCAGCAGTGAGGAGAAGGAGGCTGTGGTCAGTTGTTGTGTGGAGGAGGCTATGGTCGGCAGCAGTGCAGAGGAGGAGGCTGTGGTCGGCGGCAGTGCAGGGGAGGAGGAGGCTGTGGTCGGCGGCAGCGGTGTGAAGAAGGAGGCTGTGGTTGGCGGTGCGGAGGATGCGGCGGCTGCTGTGGCCTTCACTGTGGCTCTGGCTGTGCCCCACAGTGCCAGATACAATGCCCCACAGTGCCAGATACATGCCCCACAGTGCCAGATACATGCCCCACTGTGCCAGTTACATGGCCCCACAGTGCCAGTTACAATGCCCCACGGTGCCAGATACATGCCCCACAGTGCCAGATACAGTGCCCCACAGTGCCATACATGCCCCACAGTGCCAGATACATGCCCCACAGTGCCATACATGCCCCACAGTGCCATACATGCCCCACAGTGCCAGATACATGCCCCACAGTGCCAGATATATGTCCCACAGTGCCAGTTACATTGCCCCACAGTGCCAGTAACAATGCCCCACGGTGCCAGATACATGCCCCACAGTGCCATACATGCCACACAGTGCCATACATGCCCCACACACAGTGCAAGATACAATGCCCCACAGTGCCAGTTACATGCCCCACAGTGCCAGATATATGTCCCACAGTGCCAGTTACATTGCCCCACAGTGCCAGTTACAATGCCCCACGGTGCCAGATACATGCCCCACAGTGCCACACATGCCACACAGTGCCATACATGCCCCACACACAGCGCAAGATACAATGCCCCACAGTGCCAGTTACATGCCCCACAGTGCCAGATATAAGACACCCACCCCCCCGTCACTTAACGCTTCCTTCCCTCTGCTATGTGAGGGGAGGAGAGCGCAGCGCAGCACCTCTACTGCCCCTCAACGCTCCAGGTCTCCGGTGGCGGCTATGTGGTGCCGGTTCGTTAGCCAATCAGAGCTCGTGAACCAGCAGCCAATCAGGAGCCGGTCCGCAAGCTCTGATTGGCTAACGCCGCCGGAGACCGGACACATGCAGCGCTGCTGGCAGCGGCACTGAGGACATTGAGGGGCAGGAGAGACGCTGCGCTCTCCTCCCCTCACATTGCGGCGTGGCGGGGGCGAGTGGGCATGATGCCCTGGCCGCCGCCCCCCTCTGTTGGGCCTGCCAAGGCGCCCACGGCACGTGCCCCACTCGCCCTATCCTAGTTACGCCTCTGGCGCCCAGCTATGCCACGGTGTGCTTGCTGCGATGCATACACATTACAGCAAGGACAAAAAGGGACACATCTGTATGCTGCTTTACAGACAACAGTGAATACAACCAACTAGGGGGAAAAATCACTCACCAATCCTGGGTTGCAGAGATCCAGTGCTGTAGTTGGTCCAGTAGACTGCACACCAAAGCATAGATTCTTCGGATAGCTGGGGGGGAGTTTAGAGCAATCAGGGGACACCCATACTGGTGACACAATTTCAGGTGACCAGGAGTGGGGTTTATCAAGACTGGGGGCGGAGCTAAGTGAGACCAGGGTGGTCCACTCTGGTGACACAGCTATTCAAATGACCAGGAGCAGAGCTAAGTATGGCCAGGAGGCTCCTAGCCTCCCACACTGCTGGCAAAGAATCGCATGGCTGGGGGCGGGGCTTATCGCGCACAGGGGGCGGAGCTTAGCGCTGCCAGTTTCTCTATCACTGTTAGTACTGCATCTCATACCGGGGGCGGGGCTTATCGCGCACAGGGGGCGGAGCTTAGCGCGGCCAGTTTCTCTATCACTGTTAGTACTGCATCTCATACCGGGGGCGGGGCCTAGTATGGCCAGGAAGGTCACTAGTGGTAAAGCATCGGATGGCCGGGGGGGGGGGGGGCTTATTGCGGACAGTGGGCGGGCCCTATCGCAGCCAGGAGGGTCACACACTGGTGGCAAATCCTCGGTTGGCGGGGCGGAGCTTAGCACGGCCAGGGGCGGAGCATAGGTCTGCAGCGCTCCGGCCTCCGGTGATCAGCGGCCAGGAACTGGGGGTATGTGAGTGCTATGTTTGGGGCAGCCAGGGTGATAATGTGCTGGGCTGGTGGTCACAGTAGTGACAGGAAAAAACATTTTTTCCTGTCAACACTGCACTGCAGGGAATCCTCTGGGCCTATTTTCATGGGAGGCCTGGAGCTGCAGCTCCATCCGCCCCATTGTTAATCCGGCCCTGGGTATAGACGGTTCCGCAGGAGCCATGGGCACTTTAAGACTTTTTAAGGGTGTGAACTGGCTCCTCCCTCTATGCCCCTCCCCCAGACCTCAGTTTAGAAAATGTGCCCAGGCAGACTGGATGCACTCCAGAGGAGCTCTACTGAGTTTCTCTGAAAGACTTTATGTTTTTTATTTTCAGGGAGGACTGCTGGCAACAGTCTCCCTGCTTCGTGGGACTTAGGGGGCAGAAGTAGGAACCAACTTCCTGAATAATTCCATGGCTCTGCTTCTGGCTGACAGGACACCATTAGCTCCTGAAGGGTACTGAACACTAGCTGCGGCTATGCGCTCACTCCCACAGCACGCCGTCACCCCCCTTACAGAGCGAGAAGTCAGAAGACAGGTGAGTGTATAGAAGAGAATATTATTCAGACATCGTGACGTCTAAACGGTACCGCGCAGCGGGTGGGAACGCTGCGTGCCATGCTACCCTTCAACATAGGCACAGCGGGGGGGGGGGGAGGGGGCACCCTGGGCAGCATGAAACCTATTAAAAACTTGCTGTTAAGGGGACATAAGTTGCTGAGGCACAGTCCTACCCCCGCCAGTATAAAAATTAGTAGTGATATTGCTGAGGAGAAACGCGCCATTACGGGGGCGGGGCTTCCTCAGTCAGCAAGCACACTGCTCAGCGCCATTTTCTCTTCAGGCAGGCTGCAGAGAAGAACGCTGGTCCTCCTCCACTTCTGAACAAGTATCAGGGTGCAAAACAGTGGGGGGGGGGGGGCACAGTATAAATTGGTGCTGTATTGTATGTTTATCAGTATAAAAGCGCTACAGGTCTGTGGGCAATTTTGTGTTACACAGGGTTTTTATCACTAGCGCTGGGTTATGAGCTGGCAAATCCTTCTGTGTCCTTCTGACAGATTTTACTGTGGGTCTGTCCCCTATAAGTCCCGGAGTGTCTGTGGTGTGGTTGTGCACGTGTGTGACATGTCTGAGGCAGGGAGCTCTTACCCTGAGGGAGCCATTTTAGGGACACAGAGTTGTAATGTGGTGGCGCTGCCGGCACACCACGAGCCTGAATGGGTGAAAGAATTACGTGATAGTGTGAATCATATCAGTAAGAGATTAGATAAGTCTGAGTCTCATGCAGAAAACTGGAGAAAATCAGTGGAGGATGTGATTTTTCATAGTTCTGCCTTTTCATCCGCAGGCGACCCCTCTGGGTCACATAAGAGACCATTTGCACAAATAGTACAAACTGATACCGACACGGACTCTGATTCCTGTGTCGACACTAGTTATTCAAGGGGAATAAATCCTAAATTGGCAAAAAGCATTCAATATATGATTGTTGCTATAAAGGAAGTCTTGGAAGTTACGGAAGCCCCTCCTTTACCTCAGGAGAAGGCTTATTTTTGTAAGGAAAAGAAAATTAATGTAACTTTCCCTCCTTCTCACGAGCTTAATATTTCAGATTCCCAAAAGAATTCAGGTTGCTTATCCCTTCCCAGCAGAGGACAGGAAAAGATGGGAGTCACCCCCCGTTCTAGACAGTGCCCTGTCACGTTTAACTAAAAAGGTGATTTTCCCTGCACCTGGAACGGTTTCACTAAAGGAGTCGGCAGACCGCAAGTTGGAGACTACGTTAAAATAAGAATTTACTTACCGATAATTCTATTTCTCGTAGTCCGTAGTGGATGCTGGGGACTCCGTAAGGACCATGGGGAATAGCGGCTCCGCAGGAGACTGGGCACATCTAAAGAAAGCTTTAGGACTAACTGGTGTGCACTGGCTCCTCCCCCCATGACCCCCCTCCAAGCCTCAGTTAGGAAACTGTGCCCGGACGAGCGTACACAATAAGGAAGGATTTTGAATCCCGGGTAAGACTCATACCAGCCACACCAATCACACCGTATAACTTGTGATCTGAACCCAGTTAACAGTATGATAACAGAGGAGCCTCTGAAAAGATGGCTCCCAACAATAATAACCCGATTTTTGTAACAATAACTATGTACAAGTATTGCAGACAATCCGCACTTGGGATGGGCGCCCAGCATCCACTACGGACTACGAGAAATAGAATTATCGGTAAGTAAATTCTTATTTTCTCTAACGTCCTAAGTGGATGCTGGGGACTCCGTAAGGACCATGGGGATTATACCAAAGCTCCCAAACGGGCGGGAGAGTGCGGATGACTCTGCAGCACCGAATGAGAGAACTCCAGGTCCTCCTCAGCCAGGGTATCAAATTTGTAGAATTTAGCAAACGTGTTTGCCCCTGACCAAGTAGCTGCTCGGCAAAGTTGTAAAGCCGAGACCCCTCGGGCAGCCGCCAAAGATGAGCCCACTTTCCTTGTGGAACGGGCTTTTACAGATTTTAGCTGTGGCAGGCCTGCCACAGAATGTGCAAGCTGAATTGTACTACAAATCCAACGAGCAATAGTCTGCTTAGAAGCAAGAGCACCCAGCATGTTGGGTGCATACAGGATAAACAGCGAGTCAGATTTCCTGACTCCAGCCGTCCTGGAACACATTTTCAGGGCCCTGACAACATCCAGCAACTTGGATTCCTCCAAGTCCCTAGTAGCCGCAGGCACCACAATAGGTTGGTTCAGGTGAAAACGCTGGAAACACCTTAGGGAGAAACTGAGGACGAGTCCTCAATTCCGCCCTGTCCGAATGGAAAATCAGATAAGGGCTTTTACAGGATAAAGCCGCCAATCCTGACACGCGCCTGGCCGAGGCCAGGGCCAACAGCATGACCACTTTCCATGTGAGATATTTTAACTCCACAGATTTAAGTGGTTCAAACCAATGTGACTTTTGGAACCCAAACTACATTGAGATCCCAAATTGCCACTGGAGGCACAAAAGGAGGCTGTATATGCAGTACCCCTTTTACAAACGTCTAAACTTCAGGGACTGAAGCTAGTTCTTTTTTCGAAGAAAATTGACAGGGCCGAAATCTGAACCTTAATGGACCCCAATTTCAGGCCCATAGACACTCCTGTTTGCAAGAAATGTAGGAATCGACCCAGTTGAATTTCCTCCGTCGGGCCTTACTGGCCTCGCACTACGCAACATATTTTCGCCAATTGCGGTGATAATGTTTTTGCGGTTACATCCCTCCTGGCTTTTGATCAGGATAGGGATGACTTCATCCGGAATGCCTTTTTTCCTTCAGGATCCGGTGTTCAACCGCCATGCCGTCAAACGCAGCCGCGGTAAGTCTTGGAACAGACAGGGTCCTTGCTGGAGCAGGTCCCTTCTTAGAGGTAGAGGCCACGGATCCTCCGTGAGCCTCTCTTGAAGTTCCGGTTACCAAGTCCTTTTTGGCCCATCCGGAGCCACGAATATAGTGCTTACTCCTCTCCATCTTATCAATCTCAGTACCTTGGGTATGAGAGGCAGATGAGGGAACACATACACTGACTGGTACACCCACGGTGTTACCAGAGCGTCTACAACTATTGCATGAGGGTCTCTTGACCTGGCGCAATACCTGTCGAGTTTTTTAATCATGTGGACGACTTCTGGGTGAAGTCCCCACTCTCCCGGGTGGAGGTCGTGCTGAGGAAGTCTGCTTCCCAGTTGTCCACTCCCGGAATGAATACTGTTGACAGTGCTATTACATGATTTTCCGCCCAGCGGAGAATCCTTGCAGCTTCTGCCATTGCCCTCCTGCTTCTTGTGCCACCCTGTCTGTTTACGTGGGTGACTGCCATGATGTTGTCCGACTGGATCAACACCGGCTGACCTTGAAGCAGAGGTCTCGCTAAGCTTAGAGCATTGTAACTGGCCCTTAGCTTCAGGATATTTATGTGAAGTGATGTATCCAGGCTTGACCCTAAGCCCTGGATATTCCTTCCCTGTGTGACTGCTCCCCAGCCTCGCAGGCTGGCACCCGTGGTCACCAGGACCCAGTCCTGAATGCCGAATCTGCGGCCCTCTAGAAGATGAGCACTCTGCAACCACCACAGGATGGATACCCTTGTCCTTGGTGACAGGGTTATCCGCTGATGCATCTGAAAATGCGACCCGGACCATTTGTCCAGTAGGATCCACTGGAAAGTTCTTGCGTGGAATCTAACGAATGGGATTGCTTCGTAGGAAGCCACCATTTTTTCCCAGAACCCTTGTGCATTGATGCACTGAGACTTGGTTCGGTTTTAGGAGGTTCCTGATTAGCTCGGATAACTCCCTGGCTTTCTCTTCCGGGAGAAACACCTTTTTTTTTTTTTTTTTTTTTTTTTTTTTTTTTTCTGGACTGTGTCCAGGATCATCCCTAGGAAACAGAAGACAAGTCATCGGAACCAGCTGCGATTTTGGAATATTGAGAACCCAATCGTGCTGCCGCAACACTACCTGAGATAGTGCTACACCGACCTCCAACTGTTCCCTGGATCTTACCCTTATCAGGGAATTGTCCAAGTAAGGGATAACTAAAATTTCCTTCCTTCGAAGGGATATCATTTCGTCCATTACCTTGGTAAAGACCCGGGGTGCCGTGGACCATCCCTACGGCAGCGTCTGAACTGATAGTGACAGTTCTGTACCATAACCTGAGGTACCCTTGGTGAGAAGGGTAAATTTTGACATGAAGGTAAGCATCCTTGATGTCCCGAGACATCATGTAGTCCCCTTCTTCCAGGTTCGTAATCACTGCTCTGAGTGACTCAATCTTGAATTTGAACCTCTGTATGTAAGTGTTCAAAGATTTTAGATTTTAGAATCGGTCTCACCGAGCCGTCTGGCTTCGGTACCACAATAGTGTGGAATAATACCCCGTTCCTTGTTGCAGGAGGGGTACCTTGATTATCACCTGCTGGGAATACAGCTTGTGAATGGCTTCCAAAACTGCCTCCCTGTCAGAGGGAGACGTCGGTAAAGTCGACTTTTGGAAACGGCGAGGGGGAGACGTCTCGAATTCCAATATGTACCCCTGAGATATTACCTGAAGGATCCAGGGGTCTACTTGCGAGTGAGCCCACTGCGCACTGAAATTCATTGAGAACGGGCCCCCACCGTGCCTGAGCTTGTAAAGCCCTAGCGTCATACTGAGGGCTTGGCAGAGGCGGGAAAGGGTTTCTGTTCCTGGGAACTGGCTGATCTCTGCAGCCTTTTTCCTCTCCCTCTGTCACGAGCAGAAAAGAGGAACCTTTTGTCCGCTTGCCAACAAAGGACTGCGCCTGATAATACGGCGTCTTATTTTGAGAGGCGACCTGGGGTACAAACGTGGATTTCCCAGCTGTTGCCGTGGCCACCAGGTCTAAAAGACCGACCCCAAATGTCCCCTTTCAAAGGCAATACTTCCAAATGCCGTTTGGAATCCGCATCACTTGACCATTTTACTGGTAGAATTGGACAACGCACTTATACTTGATGCCAGTCGGCAATTATTCCGCTGTGCATCATGCATATATAGAAATGCATCTTTTAAATGCTCTATAGGCAATAATATACTATCCTTATCTAGGATATCAATATTTCCAGTCAGGGAATCCGACCATGCCAACCCAGCACTGCTCCTCCAGGCTGAGGCGATAGCTGGTCGCAGTATAACACCAGTATGTGTGTAAATACCTTTTTTTGGATACCCTCCTGCTTTCTATCAGCAGGATCCTTAAGGGCGGCCATCTCATGAGAGGGTAGAGCCCTTGTTCTTACAAGCGTGTGAGCCTTATCCCCCCTAGGGGGTGTTTCCCAATGCATCCTAACCTCTGGCGGGAAAGGGTATGCAGCCAATACTTTTAAGAAATTATTAATTGTTATTGGGGGGAAACCCACGCATCATCACACACCTCATTTTATTTCTCAGATTCAGGAAAACTACATGTAGTTTTTCCCTCACCGAACATAATACCCCTTTTTTGGTGGTACTCGTATTATCAGAAATGTATAAAAACATTTTCCATTGTCTCAATCATGTAACGTGTGGCCCTACTGGAAATCACGGTTGTCTCTTCACCGTCGACACAGGAGTCAGTATCCGTGTCGGCGTCTGTATCTGCCATCTGAGGTAACGGCCGCTTTAGAGCCCCTGACGGCCTATGAGACGTATGGACAGGCACAAGCTGAGTAGCCGGCTGTCTCATGTCAACCACTGTTTTTTTATATAGAGCTGACACTGTCACGTAATTTTCAACAGTACATCCACTCAGGTGTCGACCCCCTAGGGGGTGACATCACTGTTACAGACACTCTGCTCCGTCTCCACATCATTTTTCTCCTCATACATGTCGACACAAACGTACCGACACACAGCACACACACAGGGAATGCTCTGATAGAGGACAGGACCCCACTAGCCCTTTGGGGAGACAGAGGGAGAGTATGCCAGCACACACCAGAGCGCTATATATATACAGGGATAACCTTATATAAGTGTTTTTCCCCTTATAGCTGCTGTATGTTTTAATACTGCGCCTAATTAGTGCCCCCCTCTCTTTTTTTAACCCTTTCTGTCTGCAGGGAAGAGCCAGGGAGCTTCCCTCCAACTGAGCTGTGAGGGAAAATGGCGCCAGTGTGCTGAGGAGATAGGCTCCGCCCCCTTTTCGGCGGCCTTATCTCCCGGTTTTTTGTATATTCTGGCAGGGGTTAAATGCATCCATATAGCCCAGGAGCTATATGTGATGCATTTTTTGCCATGTAAGGTATTTCTGTAATGTTTTATTGCGTCTCAGGGCGCCCCCCCCCAGCGCCCTGCACCCTCAGTGACCGGAGTATGAAGTGTACTGAGAGCAATGGCGCACAGCTGCAGTGCTGTGCGCTACCTTATTGAAGACAGGAACGTCTTCTGCCGCCGATTTTCCCGGACCTCTTCGCTCTTCTGGCTCTGTAAGGGGGCCGGCGGCGCGGCTCCGGGACCCATCCAGGCTGGACCTGTGATCGTCCCTCTGGAGCTAATGTCCAGTAGCCAAGAAGCCCAATCCACTCTGCACGCAGGTGAGTTCGCTTTTTCTCCCCTTAGTCCCTCGATGCAGTGAGCCTGTTGCCAGCAGGTCTCACTGAAAATAACAAACCTAAACTAAAACTTTCACTAAGAAGCTCAGGAGAGCCCCTAGTGTGCACCCTTCTCGTCGGGCACAGAAATCTAACTGAGGCTTGGAGGGGGGTCATGGGGGGAGGAGCCAGTGCACACCAGTTAGTCCTAAAGCTTTCTTTAGATGTGCCCAGTCTCCTGCAGAGCCGCTATTCCCCATGGTCCTTACGGAGTCCCCAGCATCCACTTAGGACGTTAGAGAAAATCTATTTATGTGGCCAATGGTACGCTACTCATGCCCACCACTGCTTGTGCGTGGGTGAGTACTGCTATCGAAAAATGGTCAGACAACTTGTCATCTGAAATTGACACGATAGATAGAGATGAAATACTCCTAACGTTAGGTCATATTAAAGACGCTGCTGCATACATGCTAGAAGCCATGAAAGATATTGGGCTCTTGGGTTCAAAAGCCGCTACCATGGCAGTGTCAGCTCGGAGGGCATTGTGGATTCGCCAATGGAAGGCTGACGCAGATTCCAAAAGAAATATGGAGGCTCTCCCGTATAAAGGTGAGGCCATGTTTGGAGATGGGCTGGAAGCTTTAGTCCCTGCGGCTACCGCAGGTAAGTCGACATTCTTGCCTTATGCTCCTGCGCCGGCAAAAAAGACACATCACTCTCAGATGCAGTCCTTTCGGCCCAACAAATACAAAAAGGGTAAAGGTTCCCCTTTCTTTGCAGGTAGAGGGAGGGGAAGAGGAAAAAAGCCCACAGCGTCTCCAGGAACGCAGAAGCAGAAATCAACCCCTGCTTCTGCCAAATCTGCAGCATGATGCTGGGGCTCCCGTGCGGGAGTCCGCTCGGGTGGGAGCATGTCTGAAACTTTTCAGTCAGCTCTGGGTTCAATCTGGCCTGGACCCATGGGTCTTGCAAATAGTGTCCCATGGATACAAACTGGATTGTCAAGACGTCCCCCCATGCCGATTTTTCAAATCGACCTTGCCAGCTTCTCTCCCGGACAGAGAAGTAGTAACAGCTGCAATTCAAAAATTATGTCAGGATCAGGTCATTGTCCTGGTACCCTTGTCACAACAGGGAGAAGGTTTTTATTCAAGCCTCTTCGTAGTTCCGAAGCCGGACGGCTCGGTCAGACCAATTTTAAACCTGAAATCTCTGAATCTCTACCTGAAAAGATTCCAGTTCAAGATGGAATCTCTGAGGGCAGTGATTTCCAGTCTGGAGGAAGGGGACTTCATGGTGTCAGTAGACATAAAAGATGCTTACTTACATGTTCCCATTTATCCTCATCAAGCTTATCTGAGATTTGCAGTACAGGATTGCCATTACCAGTTCCAGACGTTGCCGTTCGGACTCTCCACGGCACCGAGGGTATTCACCAAGGTGATGGCAGAGATGATGGTCCTCCTTCGACAACAAGGAGTCAATATAATTCCTTACCTGGATGATCTCCTGATTAAAGCGAGATCCAGGGAACAGTTGGTACAAAACATTGCACTCTCCCTGTCAGTACTCCAACAGCACGGTTGGATCATGAATTTTCCGAAGTCGCAGTTGGAACCGACAAGATTGTCCTTTCTGGGGATGATATTGGACACAGAAGTACAGAGGGTATTTCTTCCAGTAGAAAAGGCTCTGGAAATCCAGAGAATGGTCCAACAGATTTTGAAGCCAACAAGAGTGTCGATCCATCAATGCATTCGGTTGTTGGGAAAGATGGTAGCGGCCTATGAGGCCATACAGTTTGGCCGATTCCATGCCAGAGTATTCCAGTGGGACCTGTTGGACAAGTGGTCCGGATCCCACCTACACATGCACCAGAAGATAATCCTGTCCTACAAAGCCAGGATTTCACTCCTGTGGTGGCTACAAAGTTCTCACCTACTAGAGGGACGCAGGTTCGGGATTCAGGACTGGGTCCTAGTAACCACGGATGCAAGTCTCCGAGGCTGGGGAACAGTCACACAGGGATAAAGCTTCCAAGGAAAATGGTCAAGTCAGGAATCCTGTCTTCACATAAACGTTCTGGAATTGAGAGCCATTTACAACGGCAGACACGATCTCCATCCAGGAGAGTGGGGCCTCCACCAAGAAGTCTTCGCAGAGGTGACAAGTCTTTGGGGAATTCCTCAAGTAGACATGATGGCATCTCGTCTCAACAAGAAGCTTCAGAGATATTGTTCCAGGTCGAGAGACCCTCAAGCAATAGCAGTGGATGCACTGGTGCCACAGTGGGTGTTTCGGTCGGTGTATGTCTTCCCTCCACTTCCACTGATACCAAAAGTTCTCAAGCTCATAAGAAGAACAAGGGTCCGAGCGATCCTCATTGTCCCAGACTGGCCAAGGAGAGCGTGGTATCCAGATCTTCAGGAGTTGCTCATAGAAGATCCTCGGCCTCTTCCTCTTCGCGAGGACCTGCTGCTGCAGGGGCCGTGCGTGTATCAGGACTTACCGCGGCTACGTTTGACGACATGGCTGTTGAGCGCCGGATCCTAGCCCGAAAGGGTATTCCCAAAGAAGTCATCCCCACTCTTATTCAGGCCAGGAAAGGAGTAACGTCTAGACATTACCACCGTATTTGGAGAAAATATGTGTCTTGGTGTGAATCCAAGAAGGCTCCTACGGAAGAGTTTCACTTGGGACGTTTTCTCCATTTTTCTGCAGGCGGGTTTGGATGCGGGCCTAAGATTGGGTTTAATCAAGGTCCAGATTTCGGCCTTATCGGTTTTCTTTCAAAAACAATTGGCCTCCCTTCCAGAAGTTCAGACGTTCGTGAAAGGGGTGCTGCACATCCAACCTCTATTTGTGCCTCCGGTGGCACCATGTGACCTTAGTGTGGTGCTGCAATTCCTTCAATCGGATTGGTTTGAACCTCTACAGGAGATAGAATTGAAGTTTCTCACTTGGAAAGTGGTCATGCTATTGGCCTTGGCATCCGCAAGGCGGGTGTCTGAGTTGGGGGCCTTGTCTCACAAGAGCCCTTACCTGATCTTCTATGAAGATAGGGCAGAGTTGAGAACTCGCCAACAATTTCTTCCGAAGGTGGTTTCGTCTTTCCATATAAACCAGCCTATTGTGGTGCCAGTGGCTACTGACACCTTCACTGCGTCAAAGTCTCTTGATGTGGTTAGAGCTTTGAAAATTTATGTCGCAAGAACAGCTAGGATTCGGAAAACAGAGGCTCTGTTTATCCTGTATGCTCCCAACAAAATTGGGTGTCCTGCTTCTAAGCAGACCATTGCGCGCTGGATCAGAGGGACAATTCAGCACGATCATTCCACTGCAGGATTGCCGATACTGAAGTCGGTAAATGCCCATTCTACTAGAAAGGTGGGCTCATCCTGGGTGGCTGCCCGGGGGGTCTCGGCGTTACAACTTTGCGGAGCAGCTACTTGGTCAGGGGCAAACACGTTTGCAAAGTTTTACAAGTTTGACAGCTTGGCTGATGAGGACCTCAAGTTTGGTCAATCAATGCTGCAGGGTCATCCGCACTCTCCCGCCCGTACTGGAGCTTTGGTATAACCCCATCGTACTGAAGTGGACCCCAGCATCCTCTAGGACGTATGTGAAAACAGGATTTCATACCCTCCAACATGACCCGCCCCACTAGGTACAAAATGCTCTGTTTCTGGACTTCCCTCTTAATTTATTATTGCCATCACCTGTGAAGACACAGCTTTCTTATCATTTAACTAGTTCAACACAGGTGATGGAAATCATAAATTGAGAGGGAAGTCCCGAAACAGAGCATTTTGTACCTAGTGGGGCGGGTCATGTTGGAGGGTCTGGGATTTTAATACCTACCGGTAAATCCTTTTCTCCTAGTCCGTAGAGAATGCTGGGCACCCGACCCAGTGCGTACTTTACCTGCAGTTGTTAGTTTAGTAGTTACACGAGTGTTGTGTTACGATTATTTTTAGCATGTTGCTGCACTTGTTCATGCCCGTTGGCATGTGTTAAGTTAAATGCCATGTTGTGCGGCATGGTTGGTGTGTGAGCTGGTATGAATCTCACCATTAGTTTAAAAGTAAATCCTTTCCTCGAAATGTCCGTCTCCCTGGGCACAGTTCCTATACTGAGGTCAGGAGGAGGGGCATAGAAGGAGGAGCCAGTTCACACCCTTGAAAAGTCTTAAAGTGCCCATGGCTCCTGCGGAACCGTCTATACCCCATGGTACTGAAGTGGACCCCAGCATCCTCTACGGACTAGGAGAAAAGGATTTACCGGTAGGTATTAAAATCCTGTTTTTTTATTCACATATACAGTGGATCCCAATTCATGTAAATACTGTATCAGTAATATATATAGTACATCCACAATATATATACACACACACACACACAATTTCTTTAAAACCATATATAACACAATTGATTGTGGGAATCGGATCAATGATCCAATTGCTTCTCGGAGTCACATTAATAGACGCATGATGACTTCAAATCTGTAGAAAACAACCAAACGCGTTTCGTCCAATGGATTCAGGGGTCTAAATCAGGGATCTAAATATCAATGAAGTCATCAGACAGATCTTATGCGGTAATTAATGGTACTGCTAAAATGCTCCCACAGTTATAAAAGATCAATACGAGACAGGCGGAAGGCGTTCCGGGGCGTCAACTGACCGCTTTCTGGGAGTGGAGCAGCGAACACAGGCGTGTCCAGGCGTTTGGAGGGCGGATGTCTGACATCAATTCCGGGATCTTTATCGCTGGATCCATCGCACAGGGTAAGGTACATGCAAGACTAGTCTTGTTTCACACAAAACTTTTTTAGTATAGCAGGGCTGCACAAGCGATCGCAGCCTTGCTATGCTAAAATACACCCCCCCATAGGCGGCGTCTAGTTGATCGCACGAGCAGAAAAAGTTGCTACGTGCGATCAACTCGGAATGACCCCCAATATACCTTGGCAGAATTTCTTCCTTGCTTAAGGGAACGAAGATTAGGCTTCTGCGGATGCTGCCCGATCTGGGTCATCATAGAGTATTCCCAAGGCTTTAAAGAAGGAATCCACGGAATGCAGACTGGGGTGATCTGCTGAAAGGCCAAAGGCCCAAGATTGTGGGTCACCTTGAAACAGGGAAATTATGATTCCTACTCACTGGGTCTCAGAACCTGAAGAATAAGGCCTGAGCTTGAAATATAGCTTACAACTCTCCCGGAAGTTCACAAACTGTTTACGGTACCCAGAAAACCTATCTGAGAGGTTTAATTTTTGTTCCCTCGGAGCAGGTGACGAGACGGTCTGGTTCCTACAATTTTCCTCCTGAGTGTCCACAGGAAGGGTAATGTCCCGTAGCTGCTGGGTCAAACCCTGGATCTGGCCCGCCAGAATCTGGGCCAGATTTTGTGCTGGATCCATCCAGACACGAAAGGACCCACGGATCTACGGTTTGATGGGCTGGTGATACTGTTATGCTTACACTCAGTCCTGTAGGTTTATAGGCGGTGCCTTGTGACGCTCACGCAATTATCCACTGCCCAGCAGCCTTTTAGCCTCCTGCAATGCTAAGCTTCTCCTATAAAAGCTGCCTTTCCAGGGTGAATTAGGTCCACCCTGTACTCAGATGCCCCCAGGTTTTATGTATGGACAAGGCGACTATCGGAGGCTGGGCAGAGGTAAATGCAGTACAGTGAGATGTTCACCAGACACAACCTTACTACTATGCTAAGGCACAGACTGAGAAATATATAAGGAGTGCACGTGAGTGCAACAATGCACAGGTTGGAATATGGGGGGTCATTCTGACATGATCGCTCGCTGCAGTTCTTCGCAGCGCAGCGATCAGGTCAGAACTGCGCATGCACCGGCACCGAGGTGCGCCGGTGCATGGCTGACAGACGACGGTTGTTGCCTAGCGATCGCCTCTGCCTGATTGACATGCATAGGCGGTCGCTGGATGGGAGGGGGCAGCACAGCGGCGTTTGGCCACCGTTATGGGGGGGGCAGGTCGCAGTGGTTGCGTCACACACAGCCGCTGCGACCCGGGCAGCGACAACTAACTCCCTGCCAGCCATAGGAGCTGCGCTGGCTGGGAGTTACTCTACAAGTACAAAAGCATTGGCACTGTGTGATGCTATTGTACTTGTGCGGGGGGGGGGGGGGCGCCTGACATGCGGGGCGGACTAGCCCTGTGCTGGGCGTCACCTCGCATGTCAGGGGAGATGATTGTAGCTGTGCTAAATTTAGCACAGCTACGATCATGTCAGAATCACCCCCATAATCTTAACACAATCAATATGTACATGCAACAATGCGCAGTGTGTTATTAGCAACGAGACTGTATACAAATGATATGTAAATGCAACAATGCACAGGATGTAATGAGCAACTTACTTAAATATTAATGCAACAATGCACAAGGTCGATACAATAAAGAAATATAGGCAAAGACAGTGCCTGTGTGGAAACTCCACACCAAAACCTGATTACAACGCTAGCTGGATCCAATCAGGAAAGCAGTCAGACAGGGTCTCAGAATCACAGATATTCACAGGCTGACAGGTTCTCACTAAGAGCATGAACTATGGCCCTCATTCCGAGTTGTTCGCTCGCTATCTGCTTTTAGCAGCATTGCACACGCTAAGCCGCCGCCCTCTGGGAGTGTATCTTAGCTTAGCAGAAGTGCGAACGAAAGATTAGCACAATTGCAAATAGAAATTTCTTAGCAGTTTCTGAGTAGCTCGGGACTTACTCCTCCACTGCCATCAGTTCAGTCAGTTTCGTTCCTGGTTTGACGTCACAAACACACCCAGCGTTCGGCCAGACACTCCCCCGTTTCTCCAGCCACTCCCGCGTTTTTCCCTGAAACGCTTGCGTTTTTCCGCACACTCCCTGAAAACGGCCAGTTTCCGCCCAGAAACACCCACTTCCTGTCAATCACACTCCGATCACCAGAACGATGAAAAATCTTCGTTAGGCCATGAGTAAAATACCAAACTTTTGTGCTAATTTACTTGGCGCAGGCGCACTGCGAACATTGCGCATGCGCAGTTTGCGACTAATCACTCCGTTGCGAAAAAATCTAACGAGCGAACAACTCGGAATGAGGGCCTATAACCAGCGATTTGAGAGAGACCAGGAAGGGAATATAAATGGTGCTTGCACCAATCAGAATCCTGTAGTCTAATTAACAAGACTCTATGCAACTGCCCTGCTGCACGTACATCACACCTTAAGCAACGGGGAACGCCGTCTGCCTCTGGGGTCCCCATTGCTAGTAGACCGGCGGCTCCCATCGCCCGGTGTCCGCCTGTTGCTAGGCTCCGGGCGGGGACCAGGAGCCGTTACGCCCGGCGTCAGCCTGTTGCTATGCGCTGAGCGGGGATCAGCAGGAGACACGGCGTCCCGGCTCCCAGGGAACGGCCGGGATGCACGTCTCCTGCTGCAGCTAACACAAATCCAAGCGAGTTGTCTATCAAAGTTCACAGTGCAATTGAATATACTTGGTTAGTAGGTAATACCTTGCAAGATTTTTATATCCATTATATTCTATAAATGTTTTTCAATTTTTATTTAAATATTCAAATTATTAAAATGACCAATGTTATTATAGTAAGTTTGTTTCTTACTATTGGTCTGGCCACTATGTGAGCCTCACAGAATTGCACTTAACATTGTAAAGAGATTGACCACCTCTTGTCGACTTCGATTTGGGCGGGTTATTCGGGTTTGTTAGCAAACCAAAAAAAGCACACTAATGGGCAAAACTAATGCTGCACTGCAGGTGGGGCAGATGTAACGTGTAGAGAGATTTAGATTTGGGTGGGTTATATTGTTTCTATACTGGCTGCTTTATTTTTACACTGCAATTTAGATTTCAGTTTGAACACACCCCACCCAAATCTAACTCTCTCTGCACATGTTACATCCACACCATCTGCAGTGCAACATGGTTTGCCCATTAGTGTGCTTTTTGGTTCGCTAACAAACCTGAATAAGGCCATTGATTATTACTTGGCCTCCTGAAATGCTGCTGAGTACATGACGCTCTCTTTCTTTGGTCTTTCTGCTGCGGGGTACACTGGGCTCCACATGGAATGACATTGGGGTGTAGAGTAGGATCTTGATCTGAGGCACCAACAGGCTCAAAGCTTTGACCTTCCTCCCAAGATGCATAGCGCCGCCTCCTATATCACCCCGCCCTCCGTGCACAGGAGCTCGGTTTTTTAGTTGGTGCCATGCAGTAAGCAGGCACTTAACAGGGGGGCTGCTCCAGCAGCCCCAAAAAGAAGCTTTTAAAGAAAATTGAAGACTTCAAGGGCTGCAGCAGAGACACTGGCAGTGTTAGATGTCAGTGAGACATCTCCTGCTGCAGCTCCATCACCTCCCCCAGTGGGGCTGTACACTCCCGCGCCCTGGTTGCCGGGTACCTACAGTGGAGCCTCCGGTTTTCTTCTGATGTTAGTCACACACGACCGCTGTTCTCCCGGATTGTGTGGCCACACTACAGGGAGGAGGTAAGGGGTCCCCTCAACAGGACCCGCTGTAAATCATGATCCCGCGTGGGAGGTGGGCCGCACGCACTGGCGTGGACACTGTGGCACTGGTCGGTTTTCTCTCACAAAACCGTTTTATTAAGCCCCCAGTACCTGGTGGTGAAGTCCAGCAGGGGGATAAGGCTTTGACCTGTAGACCCTTCCCCAGCTCCAGGGCGCCATTTAAAGTAACTGTGACTCTGTGTGTGTGTGTGTGCATATAGCTGCTGTGTGACCTCCATTTCGTGTCTCTCACTCAGATTGCTATCCCTATATTCTATAACCTGAGGGGGCTAAATGTGTCAAGATTATTATAATATATGCAGTTCACAGGATATACTCAGTGTGTATTTTTCTCTGTGATTTTTAGTCACCATATACTTCTTGAATTCCTTGTTTGTGCTGATACACTGCGCAGGGGGTTCTTGACAGGTATTGTGCTGCTGATATTGTACTGTGTTGCCTTGAATTGAGCTTTTGATTATGTCAGCTACAAAGGGAAACGGATCTGGGGCTGATCCCACACTGCGTGGTGTTGACGCTGCAGACACATTTGAGGATAACATAGCAGCTGAGGGTTCAGGTTCGGGGGCTTCCTTGCCCCCCAGTGGAACTGTAGCCACAGGGGTGCAAAATAACCCATCTTGGACTACCTTCTCCATGCTACTGAATACGCTGGTAACTAGACTAACGCCTCCTATGGGACCTCCTGTGTCCCGGTACAACCGCTCATGGCCCCCGCGGTTAACCCGTCATGGGCAGATCAACTGTCCAATCAGTTACAGCAATTGAACCAATCACTGACTGCTCAAAAGTCTAACCCTCGCCCGCCTAAGACCAAGGGGTCCTCTAAGCGGGCAATTACTTCCTCACAATCTACCAACGTCCCAGACACCCCACAGATTCTGATCCTGATGCTTCTGATGGGGAAGTTGTTTCGCGGTTGGATGTTCCTGACTTGTTAGAGGCTATCAGGCTCATTCTTCAGGTTGATGATGAACCGGATCCTGACACTGCCCCTAAGAAACCGGACAGGTTTAAACGTCAGAAGGTGGTTAAACAAGTTTTACCACACTCTGAACATTTAATTGACATACGTCAGGAGTCCTGGGCAAATTCAGGAAAGAAGTTCATGCCTCACAAGAAGATGCTGCCTCGCTACCCCCTCGCTGTGGAGCTTCGTAAAAATTGGGAAACACCCCCGCCAGTGGATTCGCAAGTGGCGCGGCTGGTAGTATCATCTACTACTGTTACGTCCTTGAGAGAGCCGACGGACAAGCGTGTGGAGGGTTGTTTGAAGGCAATCTACACCCTAAACGGTGCGGTGCATAGGCCCACTATTGCAGTAACATGGGCTGCAGAAGCTGTGGAAGCGTGGGCTCAGGAGCTTGAGGCGGAATTGCCTTTCAATGCTTCTGATCATGCTAGACAATGCCTGTCGTATATTGTTACAGCATCTCATTACATTAAAGAGGCGGTTCTGATGCCGGTATTCTGGCGGCCAAGGCTTCTACTACGTCCATTTTGGCTCGCAGAATTCTCTGGTTACGGTCCTGGTCTGTGGACATGGACTCTAAGAAAACCCTGAAGGTACTCCCCTTCAAAGGACCTCAACAAGATAGTGGCTGACTTAGCGTCTGCTAAAACAGTATGTCTTCCTAGTACTGCTCCTTCAGTGCCGAAGGCTAAGAGTACAGTACTTCCTTTCGCTCCTTTCATCCTTCAGGGAAAGCAAAAGGTCAGGCGTACCCAAAACAGGTTCGCACTTCCAAACCCAATAAGCCCAAACCCAAACGGGCTTCCCGTCAGCTTGCTTCCAAAACTGACAAGCCTGCTGCATGACGGGGCGGGCCTCCCTCTGTTGGATCCCAGAGTGGGGGGCCGACTTCTAGGGTTTACCCAGGAATGGTTAAATACCACTTCCGATGCCTGGGTATGGGAAGTCGTCACTGGAGACGCCGTATCCTTCAGGAATCGTCCCCCTCATCGATTTTGCCTGACACACGTCCCTTCGGATCAGGTGAAGGCAAATACTCTTCATTCGGTGGTACAGTCCCTCCTGGACACAGGAGTGGTAGTACAGGTGCCTCTGGCTCAGAGAGGCAAGGGGTACTATTCACCGCCTCTCCTAGTCCCAGAACCAAATGGGTCTTCCCGGCCCATTCTCAATCTCAAGTCCTTGAACAAATTTGTGAAGGTCTCCAAGTTTCGTATGGAAACTCTTTGCTCTATTGTTCTGGCCTTGAAGCCTGGGAACTATATGGTCTCACTGGACATACAGGATGCTTACCTGCATATTTGCAGTGTCGCATCAGCAGTACCTGAGGTTTGCGGTTGGCAATCTCCATTGCCAGTTTCGGGCGTTACCTTTTGGCTTGACCATGGCTCCGCGAGTCTTCACCAAGGTCATGGCGGTAATGGCGGCTGTACTCCGCCGTCAAGGGGTCAGGATCCTCCCGTACTTGGACGACTTGTTGATCCTGGCAAATTCCCCAAAGATTTTCCTACATCATCTGGATCTGACTGTCCAGTTTCTGCAAGCCCACGGGTGGCTCATCAACTAGAAGAAATCCTTCCTGGTCCCTGCTCAGAGCATGGTGCACCTGGGAGCGTTGTTGGACACTCACAACCAGTGGTTGTTCTCGTCTCAGGAGAAAGTCCGGAAGCTACAGGACAGGATTTGATGCTTCCTATTTCGTCCGCAAGTGTTGATACATTCGGCAATGCAAGTGCTAGGTCTCATGGTGTCGGCTTTTGACTTGGTGGAGTGCGCTCAATTCCATTCCCGCCCTCTCCAGAGGCTGATTCTTGCCAAGTGGGATAGCCTGCCACACCGGATCAGGTCTCAAATGATCTCATTGTCTCCGGAGGTCCGTCTGTCACTGAGCTGGTGGCTTCAGGACCAACGATTGAGCAGGGGTCGTCGCTTCTGGATTTCCAACTGGGTCCTTCTGATGACGGACGCCAGTCTGAGGGGTTGGGACACGGTGTTGGAGCAACACTCTCTTCAGGGTCAGTGGATCAAGGAGGAGTCTCTCCTCCCGATAAACATTCTGGAATTGCGGGCTGTGTTCAACTCATTGAACTTGGCCCAGCATTTAATACAGAACAGACCTGTTCAAGTACAGTCGGACATCGCCACCACGGTGGCGTACATCAATCATCAAGGCGGCACTCGAAGCCGCATGGCAATGAGGTAAGTATCACGGATTCTTCAGTGGGCAGAACGCCATCTGCCAGCCATATCGGCAGTGTTCATTCCGGGGGTCCTAAACTGGAAAGCGGACTTTCTCAGTCGTCAGGATGTACACGCCGGAGAGTGGAGCCTCCATCCAGAAGTGTTTCAACTCCTCTTGGACAAGTGGGGCCTTCCAGATGTGGACCTGATGGCGTCTTGACACAATCACAAGGTTCCGGTCTTCGGAGCAAGGACAAGGGATCCTCAAGCAGCGTTCGTGGACGCACTGGCAATTCCATGGAACTTTTGGCTGCCATACTTGTTCCCTCCGGTGTCACTCCTGCCCAGAGTAATAAGGAAGTTCAAGCAAGAAGGAGGAATCCTACTTCTGATTGCTCCAGCGTGGACCAGACGGTGTTGGTTCTCAGACCTTCAGGGTCTCTCGATAGAGCGTCCCCTTCTACTTCCGCAGCGCCCAGATCTCCTTGTTCAGGGCCCCTGTGTATATCAGGATTTAGCCCGATTGGCTTTGAAGGCGTGGCTTTTGAAGCTTCCGTCTTAAGGGCCAATGGATTTTCTGAGGCGTCATTCAAACTATGTTGAAGGCCCGGAAACCGGCTTCTGCTCGGATTTATCATAGGGTCTGGAATTCTTACCTTGCTTGGTGCGCATCTAACAATCATGACGCTTACAAGTTTAGTACGGCCAAACTGTTGGCCTCTCCAAAACAAGGCCTGGACTTGAGCCTTCATCTGGCTTCCATCAAGGTTCATATTTCTGCCTTGTCGGTTTGGTTTCAGAGAAAAATTGCGACATTACCTGATGTGCATACGTTCACTCAGGGTGTGTTGCGGATTCAACCTCCTTATGTTCTGCCGGTGTCTCCTTGGGACTTGTCAGTGGTTCTGGAGGCGTTGCAAGGGTCTCCGTTTGAGCCTCTTGAATCTGCAGTCTTTAAGTAGCTTTCTCTTAAGGTATTGTTTCTGCTGGCTATTGCCTCTGCTAGACAGGTGTCAGATTTTGGTGCCTTGTCTTGTAGGTCACCATATCTGATTTTTCACCGTGATCAGGCGGTTCTTAGAACACGTCCCGGGTATTTACCTAAGGTGGTGTCTTCTTTCCACCTTAATCAGGAGATTGTGGTTCCGGCCTTTGCCTCTCCTGATTTGTCTTCCAAAGAACGGTTTTTGGATCTGGTACGGGCTCTCCGTATCTATGTGAAGAGAACTGCCTCCATCAGGAAGTCGGATTCTCTCTTTGTTCTGTTTGGTTTTCACAAATGTGGCTGGCCTGCTCACAAGCAGAACCTGGCCAGATGGATTAGAATGGTGATTGCACATGCTTATGTACAGGCTGGCATTCCAGCTCCTGCTACCATCAAGGCCCATTCTACTCGGTCGGTTGGACCTTCTTGGGCGGCCCGCCGTGGTGCGACCCTTGAACAATTGTGCAAGGCGGCTACGTGATCCTCAGTGAACACATTCATAAGGTTCTATGCCTTAGATACTTCCGCCTCCCAGGATGCTTCCTTTGGATGCCGGGTTCTTGTGCCCGCTACAGTGTGTCCCCTCCCATAATGAACTGCTTTAGGACATCCCCAATGTCATTCCTTGTGGAGCCCAGTGTACCCCGCAGCAGAAAACGAGATTTATGGTAAGAACTTACCATTATTAAATCTCTTTCTGCGAGGTACACTGGGCTCCACAAGGCGCCCACCCTGACTCACTTAGCTTCTTTGGGTTGGTATGGCATTAGCCGCTGACACTTTCTCCTTTCGTGAGAGTGTGGTGTATGTGGCTACTAATGGTTGTTGTCTCTTTTACCTGCTACTGCATTGGGCTGGTTAACAAAACTTAGCTCCTGTGCATGGAGGCGGGGTGATATAGGAGGCGGCGCTATGCATCTTGTGAGGAAGATCAAAGCACTGAGCCTGTTGGTGCCTCGGATCAAGATCTTACTCTACACCCCAATGTCATTCCTTGTGGAGCCCAGTGTACCTCGCAGAAAGAGATTTAACAACGGTAAGTTCTTACCATAAATCTCGTTTTCTAAGCTTTTAAGTCATGTGTTTAAATGTCAGCAGGCTCTCTAGTTTATTTTCATCTTCCTGGATTATGACATGAGGCAAACAAATACAATTAGATGTGATATTAAATAAAGAGGGCAGCTTTGTGTCTTATGTCAATATACAGTAAACATTTCTACCCGCTGCTATAGATGCAACTGTAAGGTTTCACTCAATATCTGTCATATATTACTCCAGTGGTGCACTTCGGGGGGTGAAGTGTTTTACATATGTCCCCAGAAACTCCCTTCGCACTGCTTGAAAAAAGGGTCACTGGCAGCTAAACCATACATTATGGAGAGTCTCCCCCAAGGTCACTAACTGCAAAAGGTTCAGGTTGATGTGTTCATGGGTAGGGGTGGATCTTCAATAGAGTATGAGCAGCAGTGTGACTGAGGGCAAGATGTATCAAACCTTGGAGGGATAAATTACCATATCAGCTTCAAACTGTAATTTTTCAAACACAACTTGTGAAATGACAGGAGTCATTTATCTCTCCCCACTTTATATCTAAGTTTTGATACATCTCCCCCTCAGTGGGTTTTTATCTCCTGTTACACTGAACCTTCCCACACGTATGTACTGTGCAGCAAAACAATTTGTTTTGTATTTCTGTACAACTACTGAAGGAGCCACCTGCCATACCGGTACTGAACTGTGGAGGACTGATATTCCTCCTTTTGACCTGTGTGTCTGATCTCAATGACAAGTGGAGCAACCCCCTCCAGCAATCAGCATCAGCTTCATGTCCGTAGACACTACCCACAGCCACTATAGCAATCACCTCTCAACAGTACTGTAGGTTAGTGTCTAATTACACCATGCAAAGTGAGCGAGGTGAAAACTGGGATTTCTGATACATGAGAATAGTGATGATAAGGGGTGCCACGGGGTGGGATACTATTAACCCGGGCCCGGACAGCTTTGGAGGAAGACTTGTCCCCTTCCTTGATGTGCATAGCAGCTTTCCACTATTTTGTGGTCTAAAGGGGGCACTGTCACACCTCCTGGATTTATCCATGTCTCTGTACCTTCCAGGTCCCCAGTGTTTCTGATCATGATTACTGTTAATGCCCTTTCCGCAGGTTTACCTACAGAAACCTTGTTACAACTTTGACTTCCTATAGATAGTCAAATTAGATCATCTTCTCAGTGCAACTGCCTTTGGTGGACATGCTCGGCTGGCCGGATCGCTGCTCGTTTGAACGTTTGTCCTGTTGTCAAAGGCAGTGCACCAAACCTGTTTCCGTGACATGACATTGTCACCGTACACTTCTACAAGTTGCTGATGAATTTCAGCTGCTGATGTGCCCTTTATACCCCTTTCACACCGCAAATGCCAGATCCCACCCGGGAATTGGAAACGGGTCCTTCCCAGGTGGGATCCAGCATTGGACTCTACAGCAGGCTTTCTTGACCCGGCAATATTCCGGGTGGGTTGCTATAGCGGCGGAGGCGGCGCTGGGAGATGAGCTCATCTCTGCACCGCCTCTCCCTATCTAGTAATCGGGTCCTGGGTCGCTGCCACTGACCTGGTATTCAACCCAGGAATAACACTGCTTTTTTCCCGGGTTGAATTACCAGGTCAGGTGACCCGAGAATTCCACCACGGTGCTTTCACACCGCACGCTGACCCGTGTCAAATTGCCGGGTCGATACCGGATTATTTGTGCGGTGTGAAAGGGGTATTAGATGCTGAAATCTGATCACACTACTCACCTCAGTGTGTGACCATGTTTCCACCAGCCCAGCCATCTTACACCTGATGTTGGGACAGTATGACTGATATGAGGCGCAGCCTAAAGGCCATGAGGGGAAGCAGTGGTCTGGCCTGATGGGAAATTATAATGTATTTGGGAATGTTACATACATGAGAGGCATTGTTACCTTACTTATTGAACCGACCTCACATACTGTATATCCAGCTATTGCTACTTTTCAAATCTCAATTTTCACCAATAAGTTCTTTTAACTGAACCCTATTTAAAGTCCCATGACAAGCTACAATAGGTGTAACCATGTGCACTATTTTCCTTTATCATAAATTTTTGTTAGACAGTGGATCACTCTGTGGTCTGTCTCCGTTCCCAGCACTAGAGGCAGCTTCACTGCTCTAGTGTTTTCCCTCCTAGTGTCAGCTCAGTGCATGAGGAGGTGCTTAGTGCACAGTCTGAGAGAGTTCTTCCTGGGAGAGACAACTGCACTGATGTGCAGCTTCTGCTCTCCTCAGTGTGTGACCTTGTCTACCCCGCACCCTGTGTGTATGCAGCCGCATCCTGTGTGTAATGAGGCGCTGTGTTACCGCTGTACTGCTTCACATGTATACTGTGAGTTCCGGCTGCTGCAGAACATCTTCTATATACCACAAGCTGTTATCTCTGTTATCTGAATAAACCATACATCCTGGTTAAGTGCAGTTTTGTGGACTAACATCCCTATCCGACACCGCAACACTCTGCCAACAATTTTGCCATGATGACTTTGCAAATTCTCTTTCATCCAACCCCTTATTTAGTTACTTAGTTTCTACTTTTCCAGTCCCGTCCATACCCCCTCCCCCTTTTTTTTCTTACATGCTCCTCCGAATATTCTGCCTCGCTTTTTCTTACTACTGTATCGTCCTCTTGTCTTCAGTCTCCTTTCTCTGGAACTGGGCTCAGGCTGTCTGGAAAGACAATCCTCCTTACAGCTCTTAATGACTGTTTTTTGTGTTGAGGAATTATCGTCAATGCCCGGCAGTTGCGGACCTACATTTTCGGGGCAGTGAAGCTTGAACTATTATGGGGACCCTTTACAACCAGCAACAATAGGGCAACATCCAACAAGATGTCCTTACAAGGACCTCGAGGTTCAAATCGCGGAAAATGGAGTGGAGTCCGTGAAAATGGGCCATACAGTGAGCCAGCAACAAGGTGTGGGTAACTGCAGTTATCTTCTTCAGTGGGGTTGCTCCATCACAGATCACCACAAATTTTTAAACACCAGACAGTACACACCACTCAGCGCCAGCAAAATTACCTTAGTAGATGCCTCCTTGTCCCAGGCTACTTCTCACCTTTCATTGCTCCCAGCCTGCTTCCTAGCCGCCATTCCTGAGAATGTCACAAAGAGGAGTTCTGCAGACTGTCAGGAATTGTAGTTTGAAAAGGATACACATTTCATGCTATTTACAGAGTGCAAATCACAGAGCTAGACTACAACTCCCAGCAGCTCCCGCAATACTAAGCGACATGCATCCAGAGGTGGGCTGGCCAGGGGGGCAGGGTGCCATGTGCCCCCGGGCCACGTTACTACCAAGGGTCACGGGCCGGCCGCCACCTTCCACGACTACACGGCTCTGCTGAAGCCGCGGCCGCACTGACCAATTTATAATAAAGTATCTTTGGGATAATTTACACCAGGCCTAATTTTTTTTTATTAATAAATATTTTTTAAACAAAAAAAAAACTCAATTTAAGATGGCGCCATTACTTATGGGCCAGTGCTCTGGACTTGCCCACCAGGCTAAAAGTTGCCAGCCAGCCCCTGCGTGCATCCAAGCTGTAATAGCTATGCTGTACTAGAAGCCTGGTTGTCATTGGCTTATGATTCTATCACTAAAATAACCTTATTTTAATAATGTCACTGGCCTAGACTGAGGGTTTTGTGAACTCGGGGATTCTTCCGATGGTTGGGAAGAGGAACCACAACTGAGTTGGAGAAGGGAGGGCCTGATATAGGATCTCCTCATACAGGACGCTGACAGTGAAGTTCGATGAAATAAGAAAGAGCTTTATTGAAAAAGAAAACAACTTAAAATCAAATACCAACGGAATAAATGAAGGGAAAGTCCAGACCCACTGGAGGGTTAAGTGAGCAGTAATGGGGATGCTGGTAATTGAAGAAACTGTAGGTGATGTTGAAAGTCACTGATAACCTGTGGACCTTATGAATGATGATTATTAGCATAGATGGTTGAAGAACTTGTAAATGGTGACAGAGACGCTGATGATGTGAGAAACTGAAGTGCAGGGGTTTCAGACCCTTTGAATTTGTAGAACTTGAGAATGGAGACTGAGACGCTGAGGATGTGAAGGATTGGAGTGCAGGGGTTTTAGACGCTGTGGATCTGTAGAACTTGTGAACGGAGACTGAGACACTGATGATGTGAGGATTTGAAATGAAGGGGTTTTTGACGCTGTGGATCTGTAAAACTTGTGAACGGAGACTGAGACGCTGATGAAGTGAGGAATTGAAGTACTGTTAGGGTCTCCTGCTCTGTGCTGCCACGTCGTCATGGCAACCGGGAGACAAGTGCTAGCGGAGTAACCTGAGCGTAGCTGATACTCCGGTTCGGGTCTTTTGCTGTGCAGTGGTTACAGGCACTGTGCACGGCAGGGGATCCGGTGCTGGTTTTTGTGCTCACAGTCTGTGAGGTCTGAGTGGGGCGTGGACAGCACCTGCTATATAAACCCTCTTCTCAGGTTAGGCAGATACTGCTGAATCTTTGTTGGTTAGTCAGTTCCTGAAAGCTAGCTAGTACTGTGTAAACTTTGTATTTATTTGTTTGTTGCTTACTGCAAATAGGCCTTGGGATTTGGTATTACACTCCAGACCTAGCAGTAAGACTGGAGTCAGTCGTTTAACCTGCTGGGGTTCTTTTGCTACTCTGTGAATCTAGCAAGTTTGCGGCTGTATTCTCAGACTTGCCTGCCAAAATCCTTTCTCACTGTGCAAGGTGTTCAGGTGTCAGTTTAGTGGCAGTAAGCTGAACCAGTGCACTGCAAGTGAGGACTAGGATTGTGGAGACTCTCCTTGTGTCTATTATTCCATCTCTGACCAAGGAGTTTACTGCCACACCCGTTGGTAACCCTTTAGGGTTTTGCTGTTGCCCTTAGCAACAGCATTTCGGGTTCTCTACGTATTAAATCACTACATCTTGCTTCTTTCCATCTGAGCATTCCTAATACTAGGCAGACACCCAGTTTCTTAGCCTTTGTTCACTTTGTGTTTATTTTGTTACCCTATTACCTTCTGTGTATGTAATGTCATATTCCCCAGTCTGTCTGTGAGTTCATTTGTTTTGCATCCCTCACCGTTCAGACACCAGTACATTCCTGCTGGCACTGGTGTGCATAACAAGTACAGGGGTTTCTGACGCTGTGGTTCTGTAGAACTTGAGAACGGAGACTGAGACGCTGAGGATGTGAAGGATTGGAGTGCAGGGGTTTTAGACGCTGTGGATCTGTAGAACTTGTGAACGGAGACTGAGACGCTGATGAAGTGAGGAATTGAAGTGCAGGGGTTTGAGACGCTGTTGGACTATGGAACTTGTGAACGGAGACTTGAGACGCTGATTCCTAGGAGCACGGATGACTGGAACGCAGGAAGGTTGTCGGCGGTTGTCGGCCGCTGAATACACCGAAGCTGGAGCAGTGAACTGGCAGCTGGAAATGCCGAGGGCACTGGGGTATGACTGCAGGAATCCTTGCCGGAAACAGGAGCACTGGCATCTACGTCAGGGAAAGACGATACTCAGGCACTGAAGCTTTGTCTGGCGTCTGACTTTGAATCTCCCGCCAGCGCTGGATTGGCAGAGCAGTCTGATGACGTCACCTGCCCCCCGTCCACGTGATGCCGGGTGTCATGGCAGCGCCCATGCCCCGGAGAACCGCCGGTAGCCGCGCCAACCAGACGCCGGAGCCTGTGGCCCACCGAAGGCAGAGGCCGCAACACCGACCAGCAGACACGCAGGGGTAAGCGCGGCGAACGCCGCCTCTGGTGTGTGACAGTACCCCCTCCTCCAGGAGTGGCCCCTGGACACTTTCCAGGTTTTGTTGGATGTCTGGAATGGAACATCCGCACCAGTCGAGGAGCCGAAACTTCAGTAGCTTTGACCCAGCTCCTTTCCTCGGGGCCAAAACCTTTCCATTCCACCAAATACTGTAGATTCTTGTGAAGATAGCGGGAATCAAGAATAGCTTTGATCTCGAAGTCCGTACCCTCCTCAGCCTCTGCAGAGGTTGGCCTTGGGGACTTGGAATGAAACCGGTTCAAAACAAGAGGCCGAAGAAGAGAGACATGGAAGGCATTTGGTATCCGGAGATGGGAAGGCAACCCCAATTTGCAGACAACCGGATTCAAGACTTGTAATACGGGATAAGGACCGATGAACCTTGGAGCGAACTTCATAGTGGGCACCTTTAAACGAAGATTGCGGGTAGAGAGCCATACCCTGTCACCAAGGAGGAGCTGCCCGTCGCTTCCTATCCGCAAAGAACTTATAGCGACCGGAAACTCTCTTGAGATTGGCATGAACTCGACTCCAGATTTGGCTGAAATGCCGGAGAGTAGAGGCTGCAGCAGGAACTTCTTCTGGAGGACAAATGGGTAATTCCGGAACTTGGGGATGAAATCCGTAATTAATAAAAAATGGAGACTCACCAGACGAAGAATGATATAGATGGTTATGGACGAACTCGGCCCAAGGCAACAACTCCACCCAGTTATCTTGTGAAGGAGAGAGGTAAACACGGAGAAAAGTTTCTAAATCTTGATTGACGCGTTCAGTTTGCCCATTGGTCTGCGGATGATAAGCAGATGAAAACTTGAGTTTTATTTGTAGAGTCGAGCAGAGGGCTCTCCAGAATCTTGCCGTAAACTGTACCCCTCGATCCGAGACTATTTCTAGAGGTAACCCGTGCAGGCGGAAGTGCTCCCGAATAAATAACAAAGCCAACTTAGAAGCTGATGGTAATCCGGTCAACGGAACAAAATGTGCCATCTTAGAGAATCGGTGGATAATCACCCAGACGGTGTTATGAACCTTGGAGAGAGGCAGTTCAGTAACAAAGTCCATAGAGATATGGGTCCAAGGCCCTTTAGGAATGGACAATGGGTGCAACAATCCTGCAGACGGCAGACGTAGAGTTTTGTGCTGAGCACATTGAGGACACGAGTTTACATACTCTTGGACGTCCTTCTTCATAGTGTCCCACCAGTAAGATCTTCGCAGAAATTCCCACATCTTTTGAACTCCCGGATGGCCAGAAAACTTGGAAATGTGAGCCCACTGCAACAGTCTTGGTCGAAATTTAGCTGGCACAGACATTCTTCCAAGAGGAGGACCCAACTCAGTGGGAGCCGCAGAGATAGAAACGGGACTGAGGATCAATGCTTTTTCGACTGTATTCTCCTCATCCGAATCCATTACGGAACAGGATAGGGCATACGCCTTGGTGTTAAGAGTTCCAGCCCGGTACTTAATGATAAACGAAAATCTAGCAAATAAGAGCGCCTATCTTGCTTGACGGGGATTCAAGCACTGGGCCGTCTTGAGATACAGTAAATTCTTGTGGTCTGTAAAAATTGTAATTAAGTGTTTAGCACCCTCCAGAAGATATCTCAATTCTTCTAAGGCAGATTTAATTGCCAGCAGCTCTTTATCCCCAATGGTGTAATTAAATTCAGCAGGGGAGAACTTGCGAGAATGGAAACCACACGGATGTAACTTCCCGTCTGGGGCGTACTGCGAAAGTACGGCACCTATGCCTACCGTAGAAGCATCAACCTCCAGGAAGAATGGTTTTAGGAAATCTGGCTGCTGAAGTACCGGGGCGGACATAAAGGCTGCCTTCAGCTGTGCGAACGCTGCTACTGCTTCAGAGGACCAAAGGCTTGGGTCAGCCCCTTTCTTGGTTAGGGCAGTAATAGGCGCCACAATAGTAGAGAAACCCCTTATAAATTTCCGGTAGTAATTTGCGAATCCTAGAAATCGTTGCACTGCTTTCAGGGAAAGAGGTTGAGTCCAGTCCCGAATGGCAGAAAGTTTCTCCGGATCCATACGCAACTCTGTTCCAGAAATAATGTAGCCCAAAAATGGAATAGATGGGACCTCAAAGGTGCACTTGGAAATTTTGCCATAAAGATGGTTCTCACGCAACCGAAGGAGTATGTCCTTAACTTGTAATCTGTGCTCAGAGAGATTCTTCGAAAATATCAGGATGTCGTCCAAATATACCACCACATTCAGGTACAACATGTCCCGGAAAACTTCATTAATGAATCCCTGGAAGACGGCGGGGGCGTTGCTGAGGCCAAATGGCATTACCAGGTACTCATAATGCCCGTCCCTAGTATTGAAGGCCGTCTTCCATTCGTCCCCTTGTCGAATACGTATTAAGTTATATGCTCCCCTTAAGTCGAGCTTAGTAAAGACTCGAGCTCCACAAACTCTATCAAAAAGCTCTGTGATGAGCGGCAGAGGATACTTGTTCTTAATGGTGACTTCATTTAGACCACGATAATCGATACATGGCCTCAGGCCTCCATCTTTTTTCTTCACGAAGAAGAAGCCTGCTCCCGCTGGGGAAGTGGAGGGTCGGATGATTCCCTTCTGCAGATTAGACTTAATATATTCTGTCATGGCTTGAGTCTCAGGAACTGACAAAGGATAGGTACGACCTCGAGGTGGCATTTTCCCCGGAATAAGCTCAATAGGACAATCCCAAGGTCTATGCGGAGGTAATTTATCGGCCGCCTGTTCCGAGAAGACATCTGTAAACTCTCGATAAGCCTCTGGAATAGACTCCACGTCCGACTTAGCCGATGCACGAAGTGGGAAGACAGGAGTAAGACAATTCGAGTGACAGAAAGGACTCCAAGAAATTATTTGTGTCGACCTCCAGTCGACATGAGGGTTGTGAAGCTTGAGCCAGGGAAGACCAAGGACGAGATCGTGAGACATCTCCTGAATCACAAGGAACTCCAGTTGTTCTTGGTGCAAAGCTCCCACTTGCAGTTTAATTTGCATAGTCTGGCTTGTAGTCAAAGCATTAGGAATTTGGACACCGTTAATAGCAGTTATCGTAATAGGTCGTTCGACCGATTGTAACATCAAGCCCAAACTCTGGGCGCAGGAAAGAGAAATAAAGTTCCCCGCAGCTCCTGAGTCCAACAGAGCCTTAACGGTTTTGACTTCTGATTCAGAAAACCAAGACACTGAAAGTAAACAATCCACTGCCGGAGAAGATTGAGAAACCACCCCTAGCTTGACTTCTCCGGAACAAGCTAGGACTGCCCGTTTCCCGGGCGAGACTTGCAAGACTTGAGGAAATGATCCGCGGCTCCACAGTAGAGGCAAAGTCTACCCTCACGCCGACGCTGACGCTCTTCTGGGGATAGCTGAGACCGATTAATCTGCATGGGTTCGTCTGGACTTGAATTAACTGTCTGCTTAGAAGGAAGAGATCGGAGCCTCGACCGGTCAGACCGACTACGTTCACCAGCTCGTTCCTGCATACGAAGATCCACCTTTACACAGAGTGAGATCAGCTGTTCCAAGGAATCTGGCAAATCTCTAGTAAACAATTCGTCTTTTAAACGATCCGAGAGCCCGTTCCAAAAAGCAGCCCGAAGGGCATCATTATTCCAGCTCAGTTCAGAAGCTATAGTTTGAAAGTGAATTACATACTGTCCCACAGTACAAGAGCCTTGTCGAACTCGGAGCAAGTCAGCTGAGGCAGCAGTCGTCCTGCCAGGCTCATCAAAGATCCTTCGGAACGAGGCCAAGAAGTTGGTATAACTGGAAACTAACGGATCAGAATGCTCCCATAACGGTGACACCCACTCCAACGCTGAACCTTCAAGTAATGAGATAATGTATGCCACTTTAGACCGATCAGTAGGGAAGTTGTGTGAGAGGAGTTCGAAGTGTACCTCACACTGATTGAGGAATCCACGGCAATTCTTTGGATTCCCATTATAACGAGGAGGAGTGGGAAGCTGAAGGCGTGACCTGGTTCCGGACAAGGAGGAAACATTGCCAGAGGCAACTACTGGAGCGGATACTGGAACTGGAGCTGGAACCACCGAAGCCAGCGAAGTCTGAATTTGATCCAGCCGACCAGATAATTCCTGGAGATAATGCATCACCTGATTCTGTGCTGCCTCCTGACTCTGCAGTCGGGAAACTAGGTCCTGCATGGCGCTTGCCTCTGGGTTCCGATTCCCCGGGTCCATGTGGCCTAAGTATACTGTCACTGGCCTAGACTGAGGCTGTTGTGAACTCGGGGATTCTTCCGATGGTTGGGAAGAGGAACCACAACTGAGTTGGAGAAGGGAGGGCCTGATATAGGATCTCCTCATACAGGACGCTGACAGTGGAGTTCGATGAAATAAGAAAGAGCTTTATTGAAAAAGAAAACAACTTAAAATCAAATGCCAACGGAATAAATGAAGGGAAAGTCCAGACCCACTGGAGGGCTAAGTGAGCAGTAATGGGGATGCTGGTAATTGAAGAAACTGTAGGTGATGTTGAAAGTCACTGATAACCTGTGGACCTTATGAATGATGATTATTAGCATAGATGGTTGAAGAACTTGTAAATGGTGACAGAGACGCTGATGATGTGAGAAACTGAAGTGCAGGGGTTTCAGACGCTTTGAATTTGTAGAACTTGAGAATGGAGACTGAGACGCTGAGGATGTGAAGGATTGGAGTGCAGGGGTTTTAGACGCTGTGGATCTGTAGAACTTGTGAACGGAGACTGAGACGCTGATGATGTGAGGATTTGAAATGAAGGGGTTTTTGACGCTGTGGATATGTAAAACTTGTGAACGGAGACTGAGACGCTGATGAAGTGAGGAATTGAAGTACAGGGGTTTCTGACGCTGTGGTTCTGTAGAACTTGAGAACGGAGACTGAGACGCTGAGGATGTGAAGGATTGGAGTGCAGGGGTTTTAGACGCTGTGGATCTGTAGAACTTGTGAATGGAGACTGAGACGCTGATGAAGTGAGGAATTGAAGTGCAGGGGTTTGAGACGCTCTTGGACTATGGAACTTGTGAACGGAGACTTGAGACGCTGATTCCTAGGAGCACGGATGACTGGAACGCAGGAAGGTTGTCGGCCGCTGAATACACCGAAGCTGGAGCAGTGAACTGGCAGCTGGAAATGCCGAGGGCACTGGGGTACGACTGCAGGAATCCTTGCCGAAAACAGGAGCACTGGCATCTACGTCAGGGAAAGACGATACTCAGGCACTGAAGCTTTGTCTGGCGTCTGACTTTGAATCAGGGGTGTATTTAGGGGTCCGAGCGCCCCTGGCAAAGTAAAGGACTGGTGCCCCCCCATATTTGAAATAGGGAAGGCAAGTGTGCCCAAAAAAAGGGGCATGGCCACTCAATAGTACCACGATTCAAATTACACCACAGTAGTGTACCTTTTTTACATTACACAGCACAGTAATGTACATGATTCATGTTATGCTACACAGTAGTACCCCTTATACACATTATGTCATACAGTAGTGCCTGTATATATATATATATATATGTATATATATACATATATATATGGGAGGGCATGCATGCTCCTGGGAAAGTGGGCGTGGCCTCGCCCTTTTTTTTGTTATATCAAACTATAAATATATAATCACACCCCCTACCCATGCGCACACACACAATTAGCAGCCTTACACACAATACCCACAGTAGTTCTCCTTACACATGATCTCCCCAGTATTGTGTCAGATGCACATAATGTCCCCCCAGTATAGTACCAGTTACACATAATGACCCCAGTTGTGCAGTGCCAGATACACATAATGCCTCCGAGTATAGGGGGTCATTCCGAGTTGATCCCTTGCTAGCTAGTTTTAGCAGCCGTGCAAACGCTATGCGCCGCCCACTGGGGAGTGTATTTTAGCTTAGCAGAAGTATGAACGCATGTGCAGACGAGATCTGCAAAAACAGTTTGTGCAGTTTCAGAGTAGCTCTGAACCTACTCTGCGCTTGTGATCACTTCAGCCTATTCGTGTCCGGATTTGATGTCATACACCTGCCCAGCGAACGCCCAGCCATGCCTGCATTTTTTCAGACACGTCTGCGTTTTTGCAAACACTCCCCGAAAACGGTCAGTTGACACCCAGAATCGCCCCCTTCCTGTCAATCTTCTTGCGGCCCTCAGTGTGACTGCGAACAACGGCAGCTAGCGATTAACTCGGAATGACCCCCATAGTGCCACATACACATATGCCCCCACAGTGCCAGATACACACATTCCCCCTCAGTGCCAGACACTCAAATTCCCCCACAGTGCCAGATACACGTATGCCCCCACAGTGCCAGATACACGTATGCCCTTACAGTGCCAGATACAGGTATGCCCCCACAGTGCCAGACACACATATGCCCCCACATTGCCAGACACACATATGCCCCCATGTTGATTTTACTATTAAAGGCAGCACTTTTTGGTAGATTCACTTTTAGAGGTGGCAGCTATTCTCCCACCCACGTGTACTTCCTTAACAGCAGGGATGCCCATTAATGATCAAAGAATGCAGCAGCAGCCACTGTAATTTGCACTGGGGTCCAGCACCGCACCACAATACAGACAAGAAACTCTACATAAACTACACCCCCCAGCAGCCACTGCTGCATACTGTGATCATTACTGGGCATCCCTGCTGGTGAGGAACTACACGGTGGTGGGGAGATAGCTGCTGCCTATAAAAGTGAATCTACCTACTGCCCGCAGGTGTCACCTCTGGACAGCGCCCCTCCTTGGCTGGCGCCCCTGGCGAGTACCATCCTGGCCAATAGGAAGATACACCCCTGCTTTGAATCTCCCGCCAGCGCTGGATTGGCAGAGCAGTCTGATGATGTCACCTGCCCCCCGTCCATGTGATGCCGGGTGTCATGGCGGCGCCCATGCCCCGGAGAACCGCCAGTAGCCGCGCCAACCAGACGCCGGAGCCCGTAGCCCACCGAAGGCAGAGGCCGCAACACCGACCAGCAGACACGCAGGGGTAAGCGCGGCGAACGCCGCCTCTGGTGTGTGACAAATAACACACACACTTAAAAAACTCCATCGGTTTTGTTGAAAAATACACTCATTAAAAAAAGAAGTTGCTTCAGGGAGCCTCTGGGATTAGGAGCCCTGAAGCTTTAGCTTAATTAGTATCCTAGTAGATCTGCCCCTGTTCCCCAGTGAGTCACTAGCTGCAGCACCACCAAAGGGGAGTAGGGGACAGCCAAACATACCTCTCGTGGGGGGCACCTGCTGGGTTGGCAGGACTAACACCATCATCTAAGGGCTGAGGCACTGTCTGTGCCACCACCAGGGTATTGCACTATAGGTGATGGCATTGTCCATACCATCCTTGCTATGGCCCTGATTCTAATTCACAGTTACAAGAGCCTTGAATAAAAGTAGAAGGTTCTATGAATCAGTGTTGGTGACAGTAGTCACATCCCAGGTGGTTTAACCACTTGCCTGTCATGGTCCCATCAGATGCGACCATGCCTGCAAGTGCTCTATCTGACCTGGTCGCACAGGATGCGACCAGTCAGATAGAGAGTGTTAGCAGCGGCAGGGAAGATAAACTTCCCTCCGCTGCTGCTGTCTGCCTCCCTGCACTCTCCCCCTGTGTCTGCTGTGCTGCCGATCACTGCTGATCAGTCAGCACGGCAGGATCCCCCCCTCCAGCGGCTGCAGACAATGGCAGCCGCTGGGGAGGGTAAATGAACCCTCCCAAGCCACCCCCTGACCCCCCCCCCCCCCCCCTGCATACCAGCAGGCTGTCCTGGCTTTCAAATTGAAAGCCGCGATGTTCCCGAGGTTCCGATGGTCGCGATGTTCCCGATCGATGTTTCGATGTTTGGAGAGAGAAAAAATGTTAATTTTTTTTTTTTTTTTTTTTTACTAAAATCATTACAATTAGTAGGGGGGACTACCAATACCATGTGCAGACTCCGCAGTGTCACTGCGCATGAGCAAACCCCCAGCATCTATTGACTGCATCAGCTGCAGCCCATAGAAGCCAGATTGGGTGGCATGAAAGACAGGGAGTGGATTCCTACAGGAAATCAGCTCTCTGCTTATCACAGCCCAGACTGACAGTCCTGGAGGGAGGAAACACATCCCTATGGGACTGCCTTGTGTGCCTGTGACTGACAGGTAGGACTTCCAATTGGAAGTCACTGCCAGTCACAGTGAAGCTAGTGAAGTCACGGACTGCATCTGGCTCACTGACACTGAGGTGGGTGGCGGATTTTACCTGGGGCCGCTGCAGTTCTGCAGCCCATTGGTAAAATATGTCACTGGTAGGGAGTCTTGTTGGTTTGTCACATACTTACACATACTGTACTTTATATTTTAAATTCCAGGACCTGCAAAGCAACCTCTTCAGCAGCAATGTGCAGATGTAGCATTACCTGGAAAGAGAGACAAGGACACTGTCCCAACCTTACTGCTTATGGATAATCCTCCTGCCTCCCCTCTGCCTATTCCAGGCATGGCTGAGTTTCAGGCCATCCAGACACAGTTCAGCACATGAAAAAAAGCTTAAGAACGTAAAAGTAATCAAACCACTGTTACAGAGCAAGTAGAGAATACTTTGGTCCAAAGTCTCTAGGTCTTCCAATTTTTCCAGAGGAATTCCAGTTCACTGTGCAGGTAGTCCATATCGTGGCTGACCTTTTTATTAAGCTGATGCTTATCCACATGAGATTCCAAATATAAGGTGCAAGAGTTCAGGACGGCTAAATCAGATTTGAACTATCCAATGGTGAACTGGAGTGCGGTGGTTAAGGAGTCCTTAAGGCCCAAGATCATAGCTTGGAAGGAATGTATGTCCTCTTTGGTGGAGGTAGCTGATATAGCTTCCATTAATGATGGTGATGTACAAGAGATGGACAATGAAGCCAAGGATTGCTTGTCACATCAGGAGAAGTGTTGAGTGATATCCTGTGTGCCACCTTTATTAGCTCTGGTTCCTGCCCTGCTCATAATATTTAATATGAAAAGGTACCAAGTTAGTTTAGGATGACAAAGAAAACCCAATTGGTTATGCTATTAGCCCTGAGGTAGGAACTGCAACAGGAAGTGGATCACATCTGTTATAATCAATCCAGAAGATCTATTCTAGAAGATATATGATAACTGTCGCCAGTGATGTAACTAGACATTTTAGCGCTGTGTGCAAGAAACAGCATCGGCGCCCACCCACCCCACCAAATATAGGACAGGGCCAACTGAGGTGTGGCTTCATGGGGAAGGGACATGGCCACATAGCTCCCTTTTACACAGTACGGCAGGCAGAGCTCCCTTTTACACAGTATGGCAGGCAGAGTCCCATTTTACACATTAGACAGGTAGAGCCCCCCTCAGAGCCGGATTAAGGGGGGGAAGCCCTGGGGGTAAGTACCCCAGGCCCCCCAATCTAAAAGGGCCCCCGGTCACCCGCACATATTCCGCTCCAGTCTGCAGAACGACAGCAGTAAAGAGCAGTTTTAGGGCCTAATTCAGCATGAGTTGCAGTTTTGCAAAAACTACAACTCATGTCTCTAGCATGCGGGGGTCCACTCTGCACAGGGCAAGGACGCCCTTCATGCTGGGACATCCTCCCCCCCGTTCCCCTGCTAAAATGCATTTTAAGGATTGCCCCATGCCTACGCAGCCTGGCTGTGAAGGTAGTCGCTGGGCAGCCATGTTTCGGGTTGCAAGGGCTGCATGTAACAGTCCGGATACGCTTCCCAAACGGCGTGCCAACTCCTACAAAATGCTGCTGCGCTGATGCCCCGTTCCCGCCCTCCCACCAGGACTTGGACTACAACCACATGCGATCTCAGTTTAAGTCCTCGCTCATGCGCGCATGTGCAGAAGTGCTAAAATTGCCAAATAGCTATTTTAGCACTTCAGCGATCCATGCTGAATTAGGCCCTTAGAACGTACTAGTCAGTCACAAATATACAGGAGGTCAAAAGTCATTCTGTGGATATGAGGGCATCTGGGTTACCATGAGGGGAAGGAGAAGGAAGGACAGAGATTGAGGTAAATTAGGTATATCATTCACTATGTGGTCATAAAGGATACAGAAACTCTGTGTGAGCTGTTAATTGCTGTACCTGCACTGCTGCTGGAACTGGGGAATTCCAAAATGGCCACTGGGGAGAAGTGCTGAATGTCACAATTACCTTTTTTTTTATTTTGCATTGGTTTTGTAGTTCTATTTTGTAACTTTTTTCTCAATCATATTATTATCTACTATTATGTTTAATAAATATTCCCTTAATCAGTCTATGCTTATTTACTGGAAAGAACCTTATTTTCAGATCGTATAGATTATTCATCTGTCTTACTGTTATGAACTTGATTAGGGAAAACATTAACTGGTCAGCTATTTGGTGCATAGTTTCACCATTCTGGGATGAAGGTACAAGTCGGTAGCAGCATACTTTACTACATGGTGCTCGTCAGTAAAAATATAATATCAAGATTAATTAAAATGTCAAAATATAAAGAGATGCAGTTAATATCCTGAAGGACGGAATCTCGGCGATCTATATAACGATGCCGCAGTTCCGTGGCACGCCAGAAGCCCGGTGTCTAAATCCCTACAGGTCGGGGTCCCGGCGTCAAAATACTGACAGCCGGAATCCCGATCATTCTTAGAGCAGGGCGCGCTCGTGTCCTTCCTGGGGGAGTTAGGGGAGGATAGATTTAGGCATTAGAAGCGGGGGTTGGGGTTAGGCACGAAGCCGGGAGGGTTAGGTTTAGGCAGCGGGGAAGGGAGGGTTAGGCACCACCGTGGAGGAATAGGGTTAGGCAGCGGGGAAGGAAGGGTTCGGGTTAGGCACCACCGGGGAGGGTTAGGGTAGGGGGCAGGGGAGGGTTTGGGTACTTTCCACGGAGCTGTCGGGATTCTGATGGTCATGATTCCGCTGTTGGTATTCTGACCGCCGGCATCCCGTCCATCGGATATCATACTGAACCCATTATAAATTGTGTACTTAATAAGTGCCAGAGGAACCACAGCGGTCTGGTTCCCTGACGGTACCATATACAACTGACAATGGGATTTTATAAGTGGCTGAATCCAGTTATTGCTCCCAGTAACACGCTTCTCCAGTCGTCTTGATGCACTGAAATACAAGAGCTGAAATATGACAAGATCTGAGCTATTCTGTTAGACTGTTGGTCTATAGATGGCAGGCTGCAGAAAAATTACATTTGAAAACTTTTTAATGTGTAGGAAAAGTGAATCAAATTATTTTGTTTTTTAGAGAAATTAGCAAAAAGCAAAACCAATAGGGATGCATTTTAAAATAACAAAATGAATCATTTTTGAGCATTAGTCATCTACAACCCTGATGACAGAACATGTTTTTCATTGACACAAGTAGATCTGTGAAATACATACAACAAAAAGTCCATAGTTTGTTAGGGATTCAGCATTTTTTGCAGAGGCAAAAAGCTTACCACAGCTGCTATGGGGTCTGCAAAACGGTTACATTTCCCAGCTGTGAGAAGTTTTGATTTTTCAAATTTGAAATAAAAAACATAACAGCATCTCAGATAGAGTTCTGGTCACCAGTAAGAGGAACATCCGAGAAGATTCTCCTCTTCGTGCTCCGTCACAAGCAGGCGGTTGGACTTGCGCCTTCCTATGTTCCCAGTCATTACTGCAGACATAAAATGAACACTATAAAGAGAATAACATAGTCACATAGCACTGATCCTGATGTATATGGTAGCTGTTCAAGCAACAGCCCAAGTGGTGAGGGAGTCAGCGAGAGTGGATCGTACCTGCTTTTCCCTGTCATCCTCTTTTGCAGCTGGTCTGGATGTCTCAGGATCACCCTTCTTCATGACTTCCCTTTTGCCCCAGCAGGGAGATGAGGACACACACACACACACACACACACACACACACACACACACACACACACACACACACACAAAGACCCCCAACAACATGGGTGTACAGTGACTTAATGTTTTATTGAGCTGGAACGATGGATCAGAAGCTACTTTGTGGACAAGAACTTGGATTAGGCAATTTATCACAAAATTTTAGACACAATGGATAATTTCTGAATCACTTACATTGAACTGGTACTCGTATTAAGTAATTATCAGTTATACACAAAAAACTATTCATATAAGGGGTGTTATTCAGAGTTGTTCGCTAGCAGATTTCGGTCGCAGCGCAGCGATCAGGCAAAAAACAGCACTTCTGCCCATGCATTTGCGGCGCAATGCGCATGCGCGCCATACTATTACAATGAACTATGTAGTTTCACACAAGGTCTAGCGAAGCTTTTCAGTCGCACTGCTGGCCGCAGAGTGATTGACAGGAAGTGAGCGTTTCTGGGTGTCAACTGACCGTTTTCAGGGAGTGTGCGGAAAAACGCAGGCGTGCCAGATAAAAATGCAGGCGTGGCTGGCCGAACGCAGGGCGTGTTCGTGACGTCAAAACAGGAACTGAATAGTCTGAAGTGATCTCAAGCTAGGAGTAGGTCTGGAGCTACTCTGAAACTGCACAAAATTATTTTGTAGCCGCTCTGCGATCCTTTTGTTCGCACTTCTGCTAAGCTAAAATACACTCCCACAGGGCGGCGGCTTATCGTTTGCCTGGCTGCTAAAAGCAGCTAGCGAGCGAACAACTCGGAATGACCACCAATATCACTTTGTGTCTCACAAGATGCTATAACGCTTCACTCCATTAATATATGCACATAACAACCTGAATTAGGTATAAATCCTGAACTATTGTCCCTGAACGGGCACTGTGATATTGTATCCTTGAACAGAAGGAAATGTCTCTAAATGGCCACTAGGTGGCGGGGAGAGTTTGAGTTGCTTAATGAAACAGGCAAGCTTCTTCACTGCCTCATGTCTGATGGTGCAAGTTAAATAATACAGGGGGTAATTCAGACCTGATCGCTAGGCTGCGTTTTCTCACAGCCTGCGATCAGGTCTGAACTGCACATGCGTATGCACCACAATGCGCAGGTGCGACGGGCCGCAGCAACGGGGATCGGTGCATAGCGATGGAATGGTGCGAAAAAAGCGATCGTACGGGCGATCGCAAGGTGACTGACAGGTAGGGGGCGTTTGTAGATGGCAACTGACCGTTTTCAGGGCGTGTCTGTAAAAACCCAGGCATGTCCAAGCTTTGGAAGGGAGGGTGTCTGACGTCAATTCCGGTCCCGGACAGGCTGAAGTGATCGCAGTGGCTAAGTAAGTTCTGCGCTGCTCAGAGACTGCACAAAATGAGTTTGTGCAGCTCTGCTACACATGCGTGCGCACACTTGCACAGCTAAATACACTCCCCCAGTAGGCGGCGACTATCTGATCGCAGGGCTGCAAAAAAACGCTGCCCAGCGATCAGGTCTGAATTAGGCCCTCAGTTCTCTCTGCCGGCTGTAAGCTGATATAAGTTTCTCACTTGCTGATGTGGTTTATTGTATATTTAACACAACACAGTGTTGACATAAGCCTCTCACTTGTAACCTGAGGTACTGTGCAGTTAATACACCATTGTGCTGCTATAAGTCACTCAGTGACTTGAGGTACTGTACATATGATACATCACTGTGCTGATATACTGTAATCCTTTCAGGGGCAGATTTACTAAGGCTGGGGAAGTGATAAAGTGGAAGGTGATAACACACCATCCAATCAGGTCCTAACTGTCAAGTTACAGGCTGGGTTTGAAAAATGACAGTTATGAGCTGACTGGTTATCCCTTCCCACTTTATCACTTCACCAGGCTTAATAAATCTGCCTCCCAGTGACTTTAGGTAAATGTGTGGAGGCTATAGGCTCATCTCTGATGTACAGGGGCAGCGACTGCATCTGTCACTGATGCCCTTATTCTTCTCACACCCTGGGCTGTTTGTCTTCCACACAAGCTGGCTGATGTTGATGAAAGATGGTGCTCTCTAGCTAACTGGCTTTCCACTTCTCAATGCAGCTTACCCTGGCTTGTGGTGCCACTCTCAGGGGACACGTGCTGTATCTCTAGGCCATGCTTTCTCCCTCTTTCTGGCCAATCACTTGTTACTAGGCAGCGCCTCCTACTGCCCTTCTCCTCACGGCGCGCCTCCTACTGCCCTTCTCCTCACGGCGCGCCTCCTACTGCCCTTCTCCTCACGGCGCGCCTCCTACTGCCCTTCTCCTCACGGCGCGCCTCCTACTGCCCTTCTCCTCACGGCACACCGACGGAGCAGCTCAGCCTTTCCCTCCCAGTGTGGCTCCTGTTACAGCCACTCTAGCACCTGCTCTTACCGGACAGCTCCCCGGCATCACACACACCAGCTCCATCTCCCCTCAGAGCTCTCCCTCTCCCTCTCAACAGGCTTCTACCCCGTCGGTCACAGGTCAGCCTGTTGCCGAGCCTTCAGGTTTTCCTGCTCTCTGGGTGCATAGGTTGTGAGCTCCTGGGTCCTACTACTCCCCATATACCTGCTGCTGTTATCAGCCAGGGGAACCGTCAACCCTTGAAGAGCTCCAGTTCACCCAACCCCAAACCCCAGGCAGCGTTTGCACTATAACACTGCAGAAGTCTCTTAGGTGGTAGATCTTGGGGTCTCCAAATGATCCTTTAGTGGGGTATCACATTCTTGCATCTGAGGGTCTGGTAACCCCCTGTGTAGCTCGCCTGGGTTTTACACTGTCTGCCAGTAAATATCACACTGTGAAGTCTCCTCACATGTTATGAAGCATGTTACTGATACCCCAAATACTGTGTGCCTGCCACCAGTGATTAATACTGAAAGGGATAGCAAAAGTCCTCCAGGAGGCTGATGGAAGACCTTATTTTATGCTTATACTGACTTGGCAGAAATGTATCTGGTCACATCCTTGTGCAGATCTGGTAGCCAGTAATTTCAATTTATAATTTCCAAGTTTTTTTTTTTTAATGATTGGATGTTGAGCTAACAAGGAATTATGGGCTCACTGTTTTAAAAGAATCATTACCGAGGACTGAGTAGCATAAGCATGGGTCAGATAAGGGTTCTACGTGCTCCAACTTTCTCTGACAGTCACTTATTATTTATTTATTATCAGTTTGGATTACTGTATGTCCCAATTATCCCAAGATCATACCTGTCAGGAACCCGGATGCACAGCAAGCGCCACAGGTCCACTGACACGGGATAATAACACACTGCCACCACCCACAAATGTTTCGAACATAAAACCCAAGGAACTTGTGGGCCTTCCAACACACTTTTAATACTAATTGCGAATAGGCAGCGGCTCCCAAGCATCCACGCAGTCTGCTGTCAAGGCTCCTATTTCAGCAAGCAATAACAATTTCCAATTGCATACACTCAGCAACACAGACCTCACCGCAGCATGGTTGTGTGTCTGTTTCAGCAATCAATAAAACCTCTGTATGACAATTGTGCATTGGGGGTCATTCTGACCCGATCGCACGCTGCAGTTTATCGCAGCGGTGCGATTGGGTCAGAACTGCGCATGCTCTGGCGCCAGATGGCTGAAGGCCATCGGGCCGCTACGATCGCCTCTGCCTGATTGACAGGCAGAGGCAGACGCTGGGCGGGATGGCGGCGTTTGGCCGCCGTTTCTTGTGTGCGGTCCGGCCAACGCAGGCGTGGCCAGACCGAACGGGGGACGGGCCGCAGCGGCTGCGTGACGTCACGCTAAAGCTGCGCTGGTCAGGAGCTACTCTTGAAGTGCAAAGGCATTGCCGCTGTGCGATGCCTTTGCACTTCCGCGAGGGGGTCTGGCCTGACATGCAGGGCGGGATAGCTCTGTGCTGGGCCTCCCCCCGCATGTCTGTGTGAATGATCGTAGCTGTGCTAAATTTAGCACAGCTACGATCATCTCGGAATGACCCCCATAGGCTCTATGAACAGACGTCCATGCAGTACGTTGTCATACCCTACTTGCCAATTGATCACAATCTATAGCAAAATTTAGCAATCCAACAGTCTCTCCACAGAATCTGGGGTTCTGTGAGCGTGTATATGAAAGATTAAAATAACGTTTATTTAAAAAAAAAAAAAAAAGGGGGACAATGCTTATTTTAGAAAGTTACAAAAAGTAGTGGTTACAAGATAAAAAAAGAGTTACAAAGGATATACATACAGGTAAGCAAAGAAGTAAATAAAACAGGATTAATTTACAGCCTTAATCATGCAGCTAAGTCTGTCTGCAGGTTAACGGTGAGAAACATGTAGAGACTACAGGCAAAAACCCATTTTGGATGGACCCTAAGTTTTCAGCCCTGAACACCAGCTGCCAACATTTTTTATTAGCAGAATATCACACCTTTGTTATGTCATCTGAGGCCCTGCCGATTGGCTGATTCAAATTGGAATCCTTGGACCTCCCATGATTTGCTCATCCAGCTTCTAACTGAAATTCATATAATTAGACATAACTTCCCCGGCAAAATGATAATCTTAGATCTGGGGTGTTCATTTAACCTTCTGCAATTTTAGAAGCTATATGAATAGAAATATCCAGTGTTTGTGACATGGGATAGTGGAGAGGTTTTATATCTTGGAAACAGTGCTTCTCAGAATAATGAAAAATGCAGTCCACCTCCATATATACTAGGTCTCTCTATGGGGAAACTTATATGCATTTAGGGAGTATTTAAATATTAATTTTACTCCATATACTATATCCCATATGGTGTTCCATTAGTCTAATGTAGTGTAGTCACCTTATGTGTATGTCTCAATACACATGTGATCTGATGACCCCCTTGTGGGATGCTTCCCTTGAGATGCCAACCCAGACAGAAGACTGTCCTGTCAGGTAATTTGCATTTTCCTCTGAATTCTGTTACCTTTGATGTAAACACAGTGGACAAAGACCCCTGGTAAATGCTGCAACCCTTTCCAACATCCCCACAAAATTGACTACAGTGTTTCTATTCCAAATAATGTAGTTAATTTACTAAAAGTGGATTTTGAGTTCCATTTTAAATTCGCTGGGTGATGTGAGTTCTATTTGAAGTTCTAAATGTGTTCTACCCATCAAAAATCGACCCAAAATAGACAAAAATTATACAAAAGCATTGCTATTTGACAAAACTGTCACATGCACTGCATTACCCACAAACACCTTCATTCCTGTACTAATTTGCTTATCCACAATTTTTTATAGTCATTGCTAAGGTATGATTTATACCTCCCAACTGTCCTGCCTGCGGGCTGCAGTGTCCCATGTTGCAGGAGGGTGGTTGTAGTTGGGAGGCACCTGTCACTCATTAAGTTGCTACTCTTACAAAAAGGCAGAGTGGCTGGGGGCATGGTAAGCAGCTCACAGAGCGCTGGGCATGCCCCCATGGTGATGAAAATGGGGGAATACCTTGCGATCGCGGCATTCCCACAAAACCACAACCCCTTTTCCTGAGGCCATGCCCCTTTTCACAGAAGTGTCCCTACTTGAACATTGAGAATATTGGGAGGTGTGTGGTTTATGCAGCCAGAGTGCCCCACTCTTTTTTTTATGTTTTTTTATGTTTTTTTCAAACATATTGAGGGTATAGACAATTCCACGATTTAAAATCCAATAGAACTATTTTTGATGGTTCTTTTGAATCTAGTGATTTGTGGTCCATTTTGCGTCGATTTTCAAATTGACTATTAGGAAATATGGGTTAGGAATTGAACTTTATGTTAAAGTATTAAAGGTTCTATTGTATTTCTATTTGAGACGATTTTGAGTCAGTTTGCCTTTAGTAAATGCATGATTGTCAAATGCACCCAAAATTCACCTCAAAATGGACTGAAACTGTAAATCGACTTTTAGTAAATATAACCCGTGGTACTGTGACTGGGGAGCACCGAACAGGGCTGTACATGGCCGCAGAGTCTCAGCATGCTCTGCAGGTGCTGCAGGTGTATTCCCTTCCTCCTGTATAGCTGCCAGCTCAGGTATATGCCTCGGCCACTGCAGGGGGTTCCAGGTCAGGTATATAGTATACACCTCCGCCTTAACTGCAGAGGGGGCGGGGTCAGAATTGCTGTAAACAAAAGCAAGCAGGGTATACATTCAGGATCCTGACAAAGAAAGGATCAGGATCCTGACGACGAAATACTGACAGTCAGAATCTCGAAGGTAAGTAGTAATGGCCGCATTAGGTTTAGGCACACTCTAGGGGGTGGGGGGGGGTTAGTTGGGGTTATGCTGCGGAGTGTGGGAGGTTAGGGTTAGGCTGCAGAGAGGGGGGTTAGGATTAGGCACTACTGGGGGAGTGTTAGGGTTAGGCTGCAGACAGGGAGGGTTAGGGGGTAGGGGAGGGAGGTTACGGTACGTAATGCACCCCTGTTGACATTGCCATGTTCGGGATGCCAATGTCGGGTTACTGGCCGCCGGCATCCTGAACGCCGGCTTTTCATACTGAATCCGCCAGCAGTTCTGCTTTTAGTGATTCAGCTACTGGCTGGAGTATGATTGAGAGGTGAAGTGGTGAGATGTAAGGAGGGAATGAAAAGTGCAGGGCTAAAGAGTGACAGAGGAGGGAGTGAGAGGTGCAGGGTTATAGGGGGGACAGAGGGTATGAGAGGCGCAGGGATGAGAGAGAGAAGTGTAGGGCTGATTAGGGGAAAAGGAGGGAGTGAGCGGTGCAGAGGTGTGAGAGGGAAAGGTAGGTGTAGGGGGGATTGGGTGAAAAGGAGGGAGTGAGAGGTGCAGGGGTGAGGGAGGGAAAGATAGGTGTAGGGGTAATTGGGGGGAAAGGAGGGAGTGAGAGGTGCAGGGTTATAGAGGGACCAGGGCCGGATTAAAGGAGGGGCGATATGGGCGGTCGTCCTGCCCCACCCCCACACTTTAGGGCCCCCCACATGCTGTCTCACACAATCGACCACAGGCACTGCTTTCAAGACCCTGGTGCTGCCTCTCCGTCTCCTTTGACAGTTCCCCGGCAGACTCAGGGAGGCGCCACCAGCAGGACTCTGGATGCGCAGTCCCCTCCCTCAGTAGCTGCTTCAGAGTGACTTCTCTATGCTGCCGCTAGGTTTTGCACTGCCTGGACCTCCTCCACAGCGCGGCTCCCTTCTCTACAGTGTGCCCTCTCACAAAGTGAAGCTTACCTTTGATAATTTTATTGATCACGGCCCCCCACAACTGTGTTGCCCAGAGGCCCCCACAAACCTTAATCCGGCCCTGAGAGGGACAGAGGCTATAAGAGGAACAGGGGGTAAGTAAGAAAAGGCAGAGTAAGAGGAGCAGGGGGGACATGTGAGACAATTTTACAAAGGAAAAGGGGGGGATGGGAGAACTACTGCACTAGTACCGTATTCTAAATTGAACAATGAAGAAACCCCAACTTACAATTCATAACAATTCCTTGTCTTATGTATCAACTGGGGGTGCTGCCACACATATATTGTTGCCAATATATATAGATAGGTTTTGGAACAAGGAAGAAAAGATTGGTCTTAGGTGGCGCACTAATACAAATGATTTTACATTTAAAATATAACTTTTATTTCATATACTTAAAAAGCCTGTAACTGTGAAATATTAAAATAAATTAAAGGACAAGTGAAAGACAGAGTGCAATCCTGTGATTATTAAAAAAACACACACTACACCCACTATGCTGTGCAATGTCTCTATATAAAATACTTCAATTATTGTGTACAATGACCTCAATTATGAATATGTGTGCTTATCAGAGAAACAAAAGTTCCACCTAAGTGAACCACAATTCTGTCAATCAATTTAATATGATATGGGCTCCTTAAGTGTACTGTAACATGTATGTTATTAGACGTTAGATCTGATAGGGTAGACCGGATAAACTCAATATGTCCCAATTAGCTCCTTGCCTGTCAAATTGTGACTACATCATCCGATGTTCCCACAATATTCGTTATACCACTATCCTTCTTGATACTAATTGATCTCTTTATATTAACACATAATGCTGTCTTTGACCTGGTCAGCTGGGACCATCTATACACTACCCTGGACAGGTTTGGGTTCCCGCTGGATCTGATCAGTATGCTACGTACTCTGTACTCCCACTCAGCTTCACGAATTATGTGCAATGGCTATCTTTCAGATCCTATACCCCTTCACAGGGGCACTAGGCAAGGTTGTCCCCTCTCCCCGCTACTTTTTGCCATCGCCATAGAACCCCTTGTTATTAAAATTCGCCACCTTGTGGGTTTTTCGGGAGTACTGGTGCGAGATCATGAATTGCGTGTTAGCCTGTTTGCGGATGACATGCTTCTTTTCATCTCAAACCCAGAAACCTCTATCCCCTTAGCCATGCAGCTAATTGCTCAATTTGGCTCCTTCGCAGGGTACCGAATAAATACTACCAAATCGGAGCTCTTCCCACTCACTCCGTCTGCTTGCGCATGCTTCTCCTCGCCCGCCCTTACTCAATTCCAGCTGAATACTACTAAACTTAAATACCTAGGAATCTTTATCCCAGTGAACTTGTCTGACTTATACTCAGTTAACTATACACCTGTCATTAAAACGGTGACTCAATTGCTGACCACCTGGTCCTCCCTCCCCATTTCTTTACTGGGGCGGGTTGCCATTTTGAAAAATATTACATTTCTTAAGTTATCATACCTGCTTCAGATGATACCTGTCCATCCCCCTCGTAAAGATCTCCTCCTATGTGATCAGTTGTTTTCAAAATTTTTGTGGAATGGCAAGAGGTCGAGGATCTCCATTGCTAAACTTAAGCTCCCTCGCAAGGATGGTGGCCTGGCTGTTCCGGACCTCTTGGCATTCTTCCAAGCAGTTAACTTTAGATATATTTCCGATTGGCTTTTGGGTACATCTTCTTACGTTAATGGAGCGGTCGAGCAAGCCCTTTTGTTTCCTTATGATCTAAGGTCCCTTCTCCACACCCCCAAATCCATGCTCCCGCCTGTATCACGCACAAACATCCTTTTTTGGGACGCCTACCGTTCATGGTGGTCTATTAATAAAGCATTAGATAGGAGCCCGGAATACTCCACTTTTATTCCCTTGATTGGGAACCCCTGTTTTACCCCACCCTTCGACAATGGTAGATTTCTCCTGTGGAAGTCTAAAGGCATTGATCTCATTCTGGACGTATTTGATCCCGGTGGGATTCTTATGTCATTCAGAGACTTAGCCGAGAGGTATGGTGTGTTGGCATCAGATTTCTATATGTACCTTCAAGTCCGGCACTATGTGCAGTCCTTACCTGTCCCTCCTGTGCACGAGCAGAGGAGTGACCCTCTGTCCCCTCTCCTGTTGAGGCTACAACACTTTTCTTATAAGGTCTGTTGGTTGTATCAAGACCTACTCCCCAGTAAACCTGATACCCTGTGGTCCCCTATGATCTCTAAATGGTCGAGTGATTGGTCCTGGGCTCCGTCTGTGGATTGCTTCCTCTCCCCCCTGCCTTCTATTTTGAAGGCTCTACACACTCTGCCCAGCTCCAGGAGATTCACTTTAGGTTTCTCCATAGAGCGTATATTGCCCCTGGGCAACGCAAATATATGGTTTCTGCAGAAACAGGACATTGTCCTAAATGTAAAGCGCCCAATGCTCTTTTTATACGTAACTATTGGCAGTGCCCGAAAATTTGATGGTTTTGGCATAAAGTATTGTGGTACTTGAAGTCTACCTTTCGAATCTCCCTCCCTATGGACCCAGCAGCAATCCTCGGCCTTAACACTACAGCCTGGTGTCTTCCACCATCTCAGATCCACTATACCCCCTTTATGTACGTTTTGTTGACCCTAGGGAAGAAACTGATTCTGAACCACTGGATATTTCGGACCTCTCCCTCCTTAGAAAACCTTAAATCTATTCTTACTGTTACATTATATCTCGAGCGTCAGTCCACTCTCCCTGACCTTGATCGTAACGCCCTTCGTTTTTTACAATAAATGGGGTCCTTATATAGACTCCCTTCCCCCCCTCAACGGCAACATGTACTGAAATTTTTTGACTCACTCAGCTGAGAATCCTACCGCAAACTATGTATTTAGTAAAAATGTTTATCCGTAATCTCAGGTGACCCTGTCCGTATAGTCTGATCCTTCCAAATTTTTGGAATGGTTGCTAACGTCCCTAATTGGTTTGAAGAAGATCCTTGTAGGACGTCTGCAACACCCCCCCTCCCCCTCCCAACTCCCATGACCTTTATTTTGTACCCTTGTTTGTGTTGTCTTATTTTCTTCTCTCTCTCTTTTCTATCCTGTATTTTAATTGCATATCACTGGTTTGTGTGTATGTCTTTTTTTATGGTATGTTTTCTGGGGATTACAACTAAGAGGCTACATGCTGTAGCAAACCGCTCTATACTGATTCTTTAATATGTCTGTTTTGGAGCTTTGATGGCGTGGCTCTTACACATTTGGCTGCAGTGCCTACTTCGTATCACTGTGTTGCATAGCCCATATCCCTGCCTTTTACCTTCTGTATGCAATTATTTTTTGTATTCTGTGTACTATATTTTGTACTGTTCTCTCCTTTCTTTTCTTGTATAAGAAAAATCCAATAGAAACATAAAAAAAAAAACACATAATGCTGTATCACCACTGATGAGCATCAATCAAATTTGTACAGACAATTATATAAAAGTACAATGTTGGTCAGCATTTCCAGACTCTGCTGTCAGTGCTATCCCATATGGTACATTGTACTGTATTGTAGAGTGCTGTTCTTGTAATTTCCTTCTACAAATAACTATTGGCAGCTTGCCCAATCGTATAGATAATTTGGGGACAGAACTATTGTACCTGGCTATCGTTCTCAGTCTCTGCTGTCAACGCTGCCTCATGCAATGCAATTGTACTGGTATAGCACACAACACGTAACTTTCAGTGCCCTCTTGTTAGTTGCTGTTGGCAAATTGCCTATTCAAACAGCGTGAATGTAATAAAAATTCCTCATGTGGCTAGCGTTCTCAATCTCGGTTGTTGACGCTGCCTAGTATAGCGCTATGTATCCATCTGGGCACAATAATTCTGGTTAAATCCCCTCTTGTTAATTACTATTGACAAGTAACCTGTTAATACAACTTTATCTGGGAATACAGATCAAAAAATAATAAATTGTCAGTATTCTGCTCAATTTCTTATTAACAGTGAGAGTTGTCCTAGTAATTAGTAATGTGGGAGAGAAAAAAGTGTTTTAGTATCAGCGCGTTTTAGATCAGGTTCAGGAGCTAATTAGGATATTCCATACACAAGCGATGCACTAAAAAATAATATTGTGAAATAAGCTTAAATAAGCTTTATGTGCTAAATACCCCTCCTGTATAGCTATATGATCTCAATCATCTTAGTTCACAGAATCCTGGCCAGCAGCTTACTGCAGTATTTGTCATGCAGGTTTATGTATACACTCTATCCCTAAGTGTATCAGAGGATGTTGTGACAGGCTTTAATTATGCACAATATGTTTCACAGCTTTTAGTCTGCTGTTGCAGGCTGATACACTGGGATTTCAGACTGTTACATATTATCAGACTGTGTTATATATACACACTTTATCCCTAAAAGTATCAGAGAGTGTTGTAACAAGCTTTAATTATATACAATGTGTTTCACAGCTTTTAATCTGCAGCTGCAAGCTGATACACTGGGATTTCAAGCTGTTACATATTATCAGGCTATCAGTGTTATATATACACACACACTTTATCCCTAAATGTATCAGAGAATGTTGTAACAAGCGTTAATTATATACAATGTGTTTCACAGCTTTTAGTCTGCAGCTGCAAGCTGATACACTGGGATTTCAAGCTGTTGCATATTATCAGGCTGTCAGTATTGCACAGTCCTACATATGCAAATGAATATGCACTGTGTTAAAGTTCTCTGCTGCTGCGTGATAGCTTAATGGCCCTTACCCATGGGTGTAGTGTTTAACTTAAGTTATTAATTCTGTGGTTTGTTATCACACTTTGCACATATAATATAAGCCTAATCATGGTCCCCTATTGTCTAAAGTTCATATTCCTCAAATCATATTCTGAATAAAGCACATATCATTGACAAGCACATTTTAGTAAAGCATGTGGGTGAGGTGTGAATCGCCAACACGTGTTTCACAGTTAGTTTCCTCAGCCCTAAAAAGCTGTGAAACATATTGTGCATAATTAAAGCCTGTCACAACATCCTCTGATACACTTAGGGATAGAGTGTATACATAAACTTGCATGACAAATACTGCAGTAAGCTGCTGGCCTGGATTCTGTGAACTATGATGATTGAAATTACAAGAACAGCACTCTATAATACAGTACAATGTACCATATGGGACAGCACTGATAGCAGAATCTGGAAATGCTGACCAACATTGTACTTTTATATAATTGTCAGTACAAATTTGATTGATGCTCATCAGTGGTGATACAGCATTATGTGTTAATATAAAGAGATCAATTAGTATCAAGAAGGATAGTGGTATAGCGAATATTGTGGGAAGATCGGATGATGTAGTCACAATTTTGACAGGCAAGGAGCTAATTGGGACATATTGAGTTTATCCGGTCTACCCTATCAGATCTAACGTCTAATAACATACATGTTACAGTACACTTAAGGAGCCCATATCATATTAAATTGATTGACAGAATTATGGTTCACTTAGGTGGAACTTTTGTTTCTCTGATAAGCACGCATATTCATAATTGAGGTCATTGTACACAATAATTGAAGTATTTTACATAGAGACATTGCACAGCATAGTGGGTGTAGTGTGTGGTTTTTTAATAATCACAGGATTGCACTCTGTCTTTCACTTGTCCTTTAATTTATTTTAATATTTCACAGTTACAGGCTTTTTAAGTATATGAAATAAAAGTTATATTTTAAATGTAAAATCAGTTGTATTAGTGCGCCACCTAAGACCAATCTTTTCTTCCTTGTTCCGGGACATGTGAGACATTAAGGAATGAGGAAATAAAACAGATATAGGGAAGAGGTGGATAGACACGGGAGGTAATGAACACAAGTTGAAAAACTTTATATGATGTGGTTTCTTTTATGCTATTATCATACCTCCCAACTTTGGAAGCAGGTGAGGTGGGACATGCCGCGCCGGAGGCGCAGTCTAGTTTGAAAGGGGGTAGTGCTTTGCCAGAAGGGGCGGGGCTTCACCAGAAGGGGTGGGGTCTCACGGCGCGACCACCATTTTCCGTCATTTTAGGGGCATGCCCAGTGCTCCCTAAGCAGCTGGGCAGCCCCCGCCTCTCTCCCTGCACTGTTTAGCGCACGGCATCTAATTCAGCGATCACCGGCTGCTTTGGTAAAAAGTATTTAAAATTTATTTCACATAATCGAAATCCCTAAAGTTTCTGGAGTACTAGGTACCCCAGATTCCCGGCTATTCTCTTTAATTTTCCATACCCCCTACTCCAAATTCCCCTTTTCAACCACTGAGGAAATAACATGGGACTGATATATGTATTGTAGTATGCACTGAGGAGAATCCTAAATGGCCAGTGGAGGCAGGAGGCAATTCACCAGTTTCACCTCTACTGGGAGGCCATATCAAAGAGTTTTTATGTAGTATCGTCATAATGTTTAATATTTAGCTAAATACACATGTCATGATTGAAACAATTAATTCTGCCATGACGACACCATTTTGTTAACCAGCACAGTGGAATAAATTGATTGTTACAATTTCTTCTCTGCATAGTAGACTGCCCTCCCACCCTTGGTGCACATTATTACACCTCTGTGCTCTTGTTGCAGGTGTGTTGCCCACTCTAGTGTTACTGGAAGGGACTATTTTGTGCTGTGTTTGTTTTGCTGAGAGTTTAGCTCCTTTACTGAACCAGTGAGATCATTTAAAGCATCAGTCACTTTCACCAAAGTTTTCTCTATTCGCTCCATTACAGTGGCAAGCTTATTTTGATATTTTAAGCTTTGTTTCATGTGCTGAACCACCATCTGTGTTGATACGGTTGGGTTGGTGTCCTCCTTTCTCTCTCCAGGTATTTCTACTTCTGCATATTCCTCATGAACCTGATGACGTTGCCTTGAATTTTCTGTACCTAAAAACATAAGTGTAGGTATGTGACAAACAAACAAGACTCTCTGCACTAAATGGCACTCAGACCACACTCACATACACAGACAGGCAAAACTTATGTGCCCTACACACTGGGTGATAACACTGCAAGATATGAATGATCTAGTTCATTAATGAACGAGATACTGTTCATATCTTTCAGTGTGGCGGCACCAGCGATGAAAGATGCGCGGCCCCACGCTCGTTCATCGCTGGTGCCCCGTCGCCTGCGCATGCAGGCCAATATGGATGAGATCGTCCATATTTGCCTGCATTGCTATGGAGCTGAGTGACGGGGGGAAGTGAAGAAACGTCACTCCCGTCATCACTGCCCCCCCTCCCCCCGCTGCCGGGGTCGCCCATCTGCCGGGGTATCGGCAGGGTATCGCGGTAACTGTAGGGCCCATTACAAATAATGGGGGTAATTCAAACCTGATCGCTGCTGTGCCTTTTCTCACAGGCTGAAATCAGGTCTGAACTGCGCATGCATATGCATTGCAATGAGCAGGCGTGATGGACCGCAGCAATGGGGAGCGCCGGTCAGCGCCGGGATGGTGCGAAAAATCTGAATGCACCGGCGATCACAAGGAGATTGACGTTTGTGGGTGGCAACTGACCGTTTTTAAGGAGTGTCTGGAAAAACGCAGGAGGGACCAGGCGTTTGGAGGGAGAGGTTCTGATGCCAGCTCCGGCCCCGATCATTGCAGCGGCTGAGTAAGTCCTGGGCTGAGCAAAAACTGCACAAACTTATGTTTCTGCAGCTCTGCTACACATGCGATTGAACACCTGCACACACTCCATACCCTCCCCCTGTAGGTGGCGACTACCTGATCGCAGGGATGCAAAAAATGCACCCTTGCGATCAGGTCTGAATTACCCCCAATATACTGTATGACAAATCAGAAAGATAAATAGACTAATAAACAATAAGGCAACAAGAACAAAAAAATGGGTTGGGTATGGGATACCAGAAGTGAGGATACCGGCATCCCGACTGCCAAAATCCCGGCAGAGGTAAGAAACAAAACTAATCCTAACCCTCCCTTTCCGCAGCCTAACCCTCCCCCCACAGCCTAACCCTAATCCTCTCCCCGCAGCATAACCCTAACCCCCGCAGCTCAACTCTAACACTCCCTTCAGGCAGCCTAACCCTCCCCTCCTGCAGCCTAACCCTAACCCCCCAGCCCAACTCTAACCCTCCCTTCCCGCAGCCTAACCCTCCCTTTCCGCAGCCTAACCCACCCCTCCTGCAGCCTAACCCTCCCCCCACAGCCTAACCCTAATCCTCTCCCTGCAGCATAACCCTAACCCCCGCAGCTCAACTCTAACCCTCCCATCCCGCAGCCTAACCCCTCCCCCCGAAGCCTAACCCTAATCCTCTCCCCGCAGCATAACCCTAACCCCCGCAGCTCAACTCTAACACTCCCTTCAGGCAGCCTAACCCTCCCCTCCTGCAGCCTAACCCTAACCCCCCAGCCCAACTCTAACCCTCCCTTCAGGCAGCCTAACCCTCCCCTCCTGCAGCCTAACCCTATCCCCCCAGCCCAACTTTAACCCTCCCTTCCCGCAGCCTAACCCTAACCCTCCCTTTCCGCAGCCTAACCCACCCCTCCTGCAGCCTAACCCTCCCCCCACAGCCTAACCCTAATCCTCTCCCCACAGCATAACCCTAATCCCCGCAGCTCAACTCTAACACTCCCTTCAGGCAGCCTAACCCTCCCCTCCTGCAGCCTAACCCTAACCCCCCAGCCCAACTCTAACCCTCCCCTCCCACAGCCTAACCCTAACCTCTCCCCCCACAGCCTAACCCTCTCCCCTCAGCCTAACCCTAACCCTCTCCCCCCGCAGGTTAACCCTAATCCCCCCCAGCCCAACCATTAGGTTTTTACTGTACTTGGGGAGTCAAAATTGGGGTTAGGGTTTGGGTAAACCAAGTGGATAAACACTTATTTTGCAATCGTATCCTGTATCGTGCATACACACTGTACAATATCACAACAAACCGGGCAATGTCAGCTGGATCGTATGCGATATTGCATAGAGTGTACGCACCCTTTGTTTTTACGTTTCTATTCAATTATGTCTTCAGGTTTATACCAGCGGTGAAAACTTGTAAGGTTCCTAAAGGTGCATACACACTGGGCACTTTTGCCCAGCGTGTATGTACAGCCATGATGTGAACATCGCTTGGTGGAAAATAGCTCAGTGCATAAACACTGAGTTATTTTCCCAGTGCCCAGCGAAGTTCACGGGGGGTGAAGCATTTTCCATGGTAGGAGACTGTGGAAAGTGCTTCACTCGGCTGTTCAAACATCCCGAAGGACGGCGGCAGGCAGCTATGATGCGGGAGCGCACATCAACGCTCACCGCTCATCGCCCGGCCATACACACTGGCTGAGTTTGAGCTCAAAATCTGCCAGTGTGTATGAACCTTTAGTATCCAGCACAGGATAAAAGATCAGTGTCTTTTTTCGTTGTTTATTATTTGTTAAAAAGTCCCATTCAGTGCTTTGAAAAACCATACGGTAATCATATATAAATATATCAAAATTCAAGCAAGAAAAAAAAAAAAAAAAAGAAAGAAACACAATTAAATATGCACATTTAAATTTATGGACTAATTAGTCAATATATAGTAATAATTATAATACAAACATACATAGAAATAATGCTGATTTTTACCATACAAATAATTAGATATTTGTTTTTCATTTAGTTTTGTTTTCATTTTTTATTTTGCTACAGAGAGACTTGTACAAATGGTTTTGTGTTAAGGTGCATACACACTTGCCGAGAAAGTAAACGACGTCGCTCATTTTCACCCTTCCTGGGCAACGTAGTTTACTTTCTCGGCAAGTGTGTATGCCACCGCCGCGAAGCGATGCGCGGTCCCGCGGGTGCTTAACGACCCTCGCTGTCGGCCATGCATGCAGCTCAATTTGGACTGTCGTCCAAGAGCTGCCTGCACGGCCCGTCCAGGGCCAGATTATGGCTATCTCATTGCTGTGCCCGCTGTTGGTTTGGGGGCATGGCCTAACCGTGGACGTGTGGCCATGCCCCTTATGCAAATTACGGGGATCTTTTTTTGGTGGGAGATTTTGGCCACTCAGCTAGCGGTAAATCCAGAGGGGGGTGTGATCAGTTCGATCGCTCCCCCTTACACACCCACACAGGTAGGAGAAACTGCTCCTGCAAAACCAGAGACCAGCCGGCAAACAGCAGCGTGTGCTGAGTGACTGTAGCACAATGCTGCTGCTGTTGCTGGCAGGAGAGGGAGAGCTTCAGAGCTGGTAAAGAGCTGCTACAGCACGGGGAGGGGGGGGGCTAAAACTGTGGGGCCCGGGGTACGTACCCCCTGGCCCCCCCCAATTACGGAACAACAGAACAACATAGATTAAAGGTAAGAAAGCATTAGATGGTGATATGTCATTACTTCAAACTATATACAGAAGTATAGATTCCAACATGTAAATTGGTATTTCGATAAATAAATTCCAGATCTACTGTATATTTTCATTTAGACCTTGTGATTAAATTTTTAAAATCCACGCTGCTTCTTGCCTACACAGTGTCCTGAAATGATCTGCTCCTCTACTGGTGGCTGCGATATGTTTGAGCCCTATAAGTTTAATGCCACCTGAGTCACTACGGTGAGCCTCCATAAAATGTCTAGGGACACTATTTTGTCTCATATACAATATTTGTTGGAAATATTCCTTTTATGTTCTATAAACCTGGACTTCAAAGGGTGTATCGTACGTACATTATAATACAGCCCACAAGGACAAACAAGCAAATAAATGACATATTGAGTACTACAATTAATAAAACTATCTATAATAAACTCTTTCTTGGATACAGCAGAGCTGTACACAAATCTCCCTGTGTATCAAAATAAAAATAAAAACAAAAATTAAATGTATTCTGCAGCAGGTCAACGACCCCAAACATACAGCCAATATCATTAAAAACTATCTTCAGCGTAAAGAAGAACAAGGACTCCTGGAAGTGATGATATAGCCCCCACAAAGGCCTGATCTCAACATCATCAAGTCTGTTTGGAATTATATGAAGAACCAGAAGGATTTGAGCAAGCCTACATCTACAGAAGATCTGTGGTTAGTTCTCCAAAATGTTTGTAACAACCTCCCTGCCGAGTTCCTTTAAAATCTGTGTGCAAGTGTACCTAGAAGAACTGATGCTATGTTGAAGGCAAAGGGTGATCACACCAAATATTGATTTGATTTAGATTTCTCTTCTGTTCATTCTCTTTGAATTTTGTTAATTGATAAAACTAAACTATTAAAATGTAATTTTTTGCAGCATTTTTTCACCCACATGCCTAAAACTGAGCATGGCTGCATCGCAGGTGGGGGTGCGCGGTGGGCCTAGGAGGGGGCGTGTGGTGGGCCTAGGCACGCCACCAAGTGCACAAAGACGCTCCCATTCACTTTGAATGGGGCGCGTGCGCGTCTACAACGAATGCTCATCCCATTCGTTCCCGGCGGTGCGCACCTAGTCGCAGACGGAGCCATGATTAGCATAGCTCAATCTGTATGTATATATACAGTTTATATATATATAGTGGATCCTCCGGGTAGACCTATCATCTCCTCTAGAGGTTCGCTAGGACAACCCCTGTCCCAATATGTAGATTACCACCTACAACCGGTGGTACAACATACTCCCTATTTTGTTAAGGACACGACAGATTTCATTAACAAACTGACAGAGTTTGGCAGGCCGCCTAGTGATTGTCTCTTGGTGACTCTGGATGTGTCTAGTTTGTACACGAGTATTGATCACACTGACGGCATTGAATCAGTGAGGAAAGCTATTACCACCAGTCCACACTATGCGGGTCCACCAGTTGATTTTTTATTATTATTAATTGAAGTTATTTTGCACAAAAATTATTTTTTGTTTAATAATTCTTTTTATTTACAGTTACATGGTACGGCGATGGGGTCGAACATGGCCCCGTCGTACGCAAATTTATTTATGTATGATTATGAACAAGAAAAGATCATGAATGATTTAATTTTCTCAAATTACATAATTTTTTATGTTATCTGTTCATGCTGTGGACTGGTGGTGAGAAAACTCTTGTAGAATTTGTAGATAAGTTGAACAGCAGGCCTGAATCGATTAGATTCACATATCGTTATAGTCGGGTGAACATGGAGTATCTTGATGTTATGGTGGGGATTGAGAAGGGATGTTTTACCACCAATATTTTCAGGAAACCCACCGATAAAAACACGCTCCTTATGGCGTCCAGTTTTCATCCGCAACCTTTAAAAAAGGGACTTCCCTATTCACAGCTATTAAGGGTGACTCGCATTACATCGGATCGAACCAAACTGCCGGAGGCTCTGGCAAATATGGGGCAGAAGTTTATTGACCGTGGATATAATCCGGTGGAGGTAAAAGAGGCTGTGACCAAGTGTTTGGGACTGAAACGGGAGGATCTATTGATCCCAAAGATCAAACAAGGAGAAGCCGAGCGGCTGGTATTCACAAGTACCTATGCCATCACATCGGGTTTGGTCAAGAAATCGATACTTAAGCATTGGCACATAGTCCAGACTGACCCGTCCTTAAACAGATTCTGCGCCAATACACCCCTCTTCAGCTATAAGAGGAGTAGGAATCTGAAGGAACGTATCTCACATGCTGATGTCAGTCCTGGAACGGTGTCCAATAGCAACTGGCTCAGCTTGCAGAAGGGAGCCTTTAAATGTGGCAGTTGTGCCAACTGCACCTTTATGCTGACGGGGAACGAATTTATACACCCAATATCGGGGGATAAATATGTGTTGAGACACAGGATGACATGTGAAACCCGATATGTGACCTACATCATTGTATGTCCATGTAGAAAGATCTATGTGGGCAAAACGATTCGCATGCTAAAGGAACGAATTTCTATGCATCGGTCTTCAATTAAAAAAGCTCTTCAATCAGTGGAAACTAACACACCACCGGTAGCCAGGCATTTTGCGAGTTGTGGACACAAATTAAAGGACTTTAAGTGTATGCCGTTGGACCATATACCACCGCTTAGGAGAGGCGGTGATCGTAACAAGCTGTTACTGAAACAAGAGAGTCGGTGGATTTACCAATTGAATGCTATGGCCCCAGTAGGGCTAAATGAGGAATTAATTTTGTCTTGTTTTTTGTAAACAAAGATAGGATTTAGGTCTGAATCAGGCCTGCTGTTCAAAGTAGCTGATTTCCTTGAGCGAATACCTTCTCCATATAAGCTATAATGTATACCAATTTACCTATATGGTCGGGATTATTGTCTATATGGGACAACATGAGGGTAAAATAGTGGGGACAAAAAATCCCAACTATAAGATACAGTGTATGACTGATGACATTTATTGATGGGATTACGAATTACTGATATTCAGCCATGCACATTTTGTGAACATAGTATTCAGTGACTCTTGCCATATGTTGTAAATAGACATTTTCGAGGGTAATATGTAGTTTAATGTTTAGAATTTCATGGATGTTGATACTATTGTGTTTCCGTCATTTCTCTTTTTTAAATCCCCGCTGCAGGTGTTGCTAGGCGACGGGGCTCTGTGACCTGGATACGAGGAGACTGGGGGCTGACGTCACTGAAGGCGGATCCCTTGTAAAGGCGGACCAATGAATTTATCTCCGTTCGTCAAAAGGGCGGGGAACACTGGACTCGCGTCACTAAGGGGTGGCACGTTATGACGGTGTCTTCTGTTACCTAGGCGACGGAGTGTACATTGGGAGTGGCCCGGCAACAGGGGACTGAGCCGGATGACATCAGCACTGAGCGCCGCGATGTCCGGGCGGCGGGGCGGACGCGCCTTTCGGCACCAGCTGACGGGGATAATGAGGAGTGTGGAAACAGGTGAGCACGGTGTTTTTAATTATGTAGGGGTTATAAAGTGACAAGGGTAGCAGACTGGCGGTAATAACTCCCCTGACGACGGCGATAGCCGAAACAGCTGTTGGGAGATCAGGCTGGGTAGGACATGGATCCCCAGCACATACAGGATATGTGAGATACTTGACTATATCTGAACTATGTTTACAAAACTGCTGAATTTGCACAGACAAACCCGCTTGTGATGGTATAATATTGCTGAATTTGCACAATAAATGACACAAACTGTTTGACTATTGTGGAGTGCTGGTTTCATCCACAACATAGCCCCAGCTGGAGCCTCATGATGTGGTGATATTCGTACATATATATATATATATATATATATATATATACACACACAGTATATATACACACACACACACACACACACACACACAGTATATATATATATATATATATATATATATATACACACACACACACACACACACACACACACACACACACAGTATATATATTGTAACACTGTAGGGGTGCAAGGTGCCTTTTCCTGGGGAATATGGCCGCACGCAGCAGCTGAGGAACAACACAAGTCCAGTTTCTGGTACAACTGACCCCGGCCAGTTTTATTGAAACAGAAAATAAAACAAACCCCAAAATAAAAATACCTTGCCTGTCCGGCACTAACTAAACATAAGATGTTCCTAACTGTCACTAAACAAAACACAGAGTTCTTCAGTACATACTGTATAGCTTACTTGCATCAGAAAGCGTGTCTCTCACACACAGATCCTGCAGCCTTCCCAGGCAGTCTGCCCATACTAATCAGGTTAGAAGCACTATATCACTCTTACACAGCTGAAACCCTGATTAGCCCTCTGTGAGGCCAAAGACCCGAACTGGGCCCAATGTCTAGAACTCGCCTTATCTCTCTCTCAGAGCCTTTACCCAGCTTTTACAGCAAACTGAAAAGGTTCAGACAAAACAAAAAGCATTTTTCCTAGAAGTTAACATTTTCTAAAACATGTAAGACAAGAACCTGGGACAAATATACCTGCCCTCAAACACTATCCCAGTGTTCTTGTCACATATCCCCCTCCCCTGTTTCGACCTAGGGGCCGGAACACTTGTAGCCCCCAAACAGAAGATGCGAGACAATGCATCTGCGTTGGCCAATTGTGTTCCCGGTCTATGTTCGACAGTAAACTTAAAGTCCTGCAACGCTAGAAACCATCTAGTTACACGAGCATTCTTGCCTCTATTTACATACATCCATTTTAAAGGGGCATGGTCTGTCACTAGTCTGAATTGTCTACCCAAGAGGTAATATCTCAAGGTATCTAGTGCCCACTTAATGGCCAAAGCCTCCTTTTCCACAATGGCATACCTTTTTTCATGCTCATTGAGTTTCCTACTCAAATAAATGATAGGGTGTTCGTCCCCATCTCTGGTTTGGGACAGCACAGCACCTATCCCTACCTCTGAGGCATCTGTCTGTACCACAAATTCTTTTGAAAAATCTGGTGTTATCAACACCGGTTGTGAACACAAAGCCACTTTTAACGCTTGGAACGCCTTTTCTGCATCAGGGTTCCATTTCACCACATTTGACTGCTTCCCTTTGGTAAGGTCTGACAACGGCACCGCTGTGGTCGCAAAATTAGGAATAAACCGTCTATAGTACCCAGTAATTCCCAAAAAAGCCCTTACCTGTTTTTTATTCACTGGACGAGGCCAGTTTTGAATAGCATCAACTTTATTCAATTGGGGCCTAATCAGACCTCTGCCTATGGTGAAGCCCAAGTATTTGACCTCCTCCATTGCGAGGCAGCACTTCTTTGGGTTAGCAGTTAACCCTGCCTCTCTGATTGAGTCCAGTACTGCTTGTACTTTAACCAAATGGGACCCCCAGTCTGTACTGTGAATTACCACATCATCCAAATAGGCAGCTGCATATTTTCTATGGGGCCTCAAAATTTTATCCATCGCCCGTTGAAAGGTTGCTGGAGCCCCATGCAACCCAAAGGGTAACATCTTATACTGGTACAGCCCCTCCGGAACCGAAAAGGCTGTTTTTTCTTTGGCGCTATCAGATAAAGGTATTTGCCAGTAACCTTTGGTCAGGTCCAATGTGGTGAGAAACCTGGCTGTTCCCAGCCTTTCTACAAGCTCATCCACACGGGGCATGGGGTATGCGTCAAACTTGGACACCTCATTTAATTTACGAAAGTCATTACAGAAGCGTATGCTACCGTCGGGCTTCGGGATGAGCACTATGGGACTGGACCACTCACTGTTAGACTCCTCTATGACTCCAAGTTCTAACATGGTTTTAACTTCCTTAGAAATAGCTTCTCGCTGAGCTTCAGGAATCCTATATGGCTTTAAATGAACCCTGACCCCTGGTTCTGTGACAATGTCATGTTTTATTATGGTCGTTCGGCCAGGCAGCTCTGAAAATACCTCCCTATTTTGGATGAGAAATTCTTTAACCTGATTGTTCTGATCAGCTGATAATGTCTCTGACACCTTCACTGCGGGAAGCAACCGGGGTGAAGACACCGAAGGGCAAGGCTCCGCTGACAGAGACAACCTATCTTTCCAGGGTTTGATTAAGTTAACATGGTAGATCTGTTCGGGTTTTCTCTTTCCCGGCTGGTATACTTTGTAATTAACCTCATTCACTTTTTCCCTAATCTCAAATGGACCCTGCCATTTAGCTAGGAATTTGCTTTCCACAGTGGGTACCAAAACAAGAACTCTATCTCCAGGAGCAAATTCCCGTATCTTGGCACTCCGGTTATAGACCCTCTGTTGAGCACTTTGGGCCTGTTCCATGTGCTCTCTGACAACAGGTACCACGGCTGCAATCCTATCCTGCATTTGTGTTACATGCTCAATAACGCTTCTATAAGGAGTGGGCTGTCCTTCCCACGTCTCTTTGGCAATATCCAACAGCCCTCTGGGGTGTCTACCATACAACAAATCAAATGGAGAAAACCCCGTAGAGGACTGAGGAACTTCTCTGATGGCCATTAACAAGTAGGGCAACAAACAATCCCAGTTTTTCCCATCTCTCTCAACAACCTTTTTTAACATACTTTTTAATGTTTTATTAAACCTTTCCACCAACCCGTCAGTTTGGGGATGGTAGATGGACGTCCTGAGGTGAGTGACCTTAAATAACTTGCACAACTCTTTCATGATCCTTGACATAAATGGAGTACCTTGGTCAGTCAAAATTTCTTTTGGTATTCCCACTCTACTAAATACCTGCACCAGCTCCCTAGCTATCGCCTTGGTTGTGATAGTGCGTAAAGGGACAGCCTCAGGATATCGAGTGGCATAGTCCATAATTACCAGGATATACTGATGGCCCCGAGCAGACTTTAACAAGGGCCCCACGAGATCCATGGCTATTCTGTCAAACGGGACCTCTATAATAGGCATGGGAACTAGTGGGCTCCTGAAATGGGGTCTAGGGGCATGATACTGGCATTCAGGACAGGAAGAACAATATTCAGACACTTCTTTATAAACCCCTGGCCAAAAGAACCTTTGTAAAACTCTTTCAGTGGTTTTTTCTGCCCCTAAATGTCCTGCGGTAACGTGACTATGAGCTAAATCTAGTACCGTTCTCCGATAAGGCTGGGGAACTACCAGCTGTACCACCACATCCTCACCCCTTTTGACAATGTGGTACAAGAGCTCATTACAGATGGCCATGTGGGGATACGTAACCCTGTCACCTGGTACCACAGGTTCCCCATTAACAATCTTAACATTCTCTCTAGCCTTTATTAAGGTAGGATCCTTTAACTGTTCAGACGCAAACAGATCCTTCTTTACCTCCAGGTCTGGCACGCTTTCAGTTCTAACTACTATGTCTCTGTTCCCGGCAAGAGGGTCCTCACTGGACTCCCCATCTGTCACTTCCCCACCCAAACTAGCAAAAGGCAAAGGGCCAGAAAGTTCCGAAGACCCACGTACATCCATAAAATCACCGGTATTATCAACTGGCTTTTTACTTCTCACATCTGTTGATAACCGTGATTCCCACAGTTTCCAAAAATGAGGAAAATCCCTCCCTATTATGGCCTCATGCACCAAGGTAGGGACCAGTCCCACTTTAACCATTGCTGACCCACAACAAGTTTCTATATTCACCTCAGCAGTGGCATAATGTTGGGTATCCCCATGTATGCAAGTTACCCCAATAGGTATTTGCTGGACCTTTAAGGGGTTCACTAACCCAGCTTTCACGAGGGTAACTAAACTTCCTGAATCTAGCAAGGCCTCTACCCGGTTACCTTCTAAGAACACATCACACATTTGTTTTTCCAGCTCAGGTGAAGGTACCACAGTACAGGCTAACCTAGCAAAGAAAGACATTCTGCGACATTCAAAGGCAGCATCACATTGCATGGGTTCTTGCGTGACTGGGCAATTGGCAATAACATGACCTGGCATACCACACCTAAAACATTTAATTACACGATTATCAACCCATTTGGGCAGCATAGACCGTTCTAGCCCCATTGGCCTGTTTCCAGGGCCAGTGTTTACAGTCTCTCCAGCCTTGCGTTCTCTTAACCGCCCAGCAACGTTTTCCCACGGAACAGTCTTACCAGTCTTTACTGAAGGGCGCTGTCGAGGATCTATGGGTTGCTGGGTGGTCATCAGTAGTTCCTCTGCTGCCAAATACCTCTCTACCATGTCCACTAATTGGTCAGCAGTACCCGGGTTTCCATGGCTCACCCACTTGCGCAGGACCATGGGCAAAGATCTCAAGTAGCGGTCCATGACGACTCTTTCCACCATCTGGGGACCAGTTAATGTCTCTGGCTGTAGCCATTTTTTTGTTAGCTGAATAAGGTCGTGCATCTGGGAGCGCGGAGGCTTCTCCATGGCGTACAGCCAACGGTGCACCCGTTGTGCTCGTACTGACAGCGTGACTCCCAGGCGGGTCAGGATCTCAGTCTTTAGTTTATCATAGTCCCGAGCCTCAGCAGGGCTTAAATCAAAGTAAGCTTTTTGGGGCTCACCTGACAGGAAAGGTGCCAGCAGACTGGCCCACTGTGCTTTCGGCCAGTTCTCACGCTCGGCAGTCCTTTCAAACGTGGTCAGATAGGCCTCCACATCATCAGCCTCTGTCATTTTCTGCAGGAAGTGACTGGCTCGTATAGAACTAGAGCTGGTTGGAGCACTGACGGCCACATCTCCAACCCGAGCTGCAAGTCTCTGCACCACTTCTGCTAAGGCCTCTCTATCCTGACGCTGTTGCCTGTAAAGTTCATCAACAACTGCCTGCTGTTGTCTCTTATTTTCCTCCATTGCCACCTGCTGCTGTCTTATATTTTCCTCCATTGCCACCTGCTGCTGTCTGTTGGCCTCCTGCTGTAGTCTCCAATTTTCCTCCATTGCCACCTGCTGCTGTCGGTTGGCCTCCTGCTGAGCCGCTGTAGCTTGCAGCAAGGCTTTAAGCAGATCCTCCATGTCAACAGATTTTTCAGGCGGCTTTGTAGCTGCTTTCACCCAGGACATATATCAAACCCTCAGGGGTGAGTCTCAGTAACTTCACACTGGGCTGTATCTGCATAAACCACCGTTTTCTGCAGGCCTCACAAAGCTGCTGCTTTCACTTATGCGAGAGGTAGCGAGATCGATGCTCGCATTCTCCACCAAGTTGTAACACTGTAGGGGTGCAAGGTGCCTTTTCCTGGGGAATATGGCCGCACGCAGCAGCTGAGGAACAACACAAGTCCAGTTTCTGGTACAACTGACCCCGGCCAGTTTTATTGAAACAGAAAATAAAACAAACCCCAAAATAAAAATACCTTGCCTGTCCGGCACTAACTAAACATAAGATGTTCCTAACTGTCACTAAACAAAACACAGAGTTCTTCAGTACATACTGTATAGCTTACTTGCATCAGAAAGCGTGTCTCTCACACACAGATCCTGCAGCCTTCCCAGGCAGTCTGCCCATACTAATCAGGTTAGAAGCACTATATCACTCTTACACAGCTGAAACCCTGATTAGCCCTCTGTGAGGCCAAAGACCCGAACTGGGCCCAATGTCTAGAACTCGCCTTATCTCTCTCTCAGAGCCTTTACCCAGCTTTTACAGCAAACTGAAAAGGTTCAGACAAAACAAAAAGCATTTTTCCTAGAAGTTAACATTTTCTAAAACATGTAAGACAAGAACCTGGGACAAATATACCTGCCCTCAAACACTATCCCAGTGTTCTTGTCACAATATATATATATATATATATATATGTGCACCGGACATTTTTCGGGTTTTGTGTTTTGGTTTTGGATTCGGTTCCGCGGCCATGTTTTGGATTTGGATGCGTTTTGGCAAAACCTCCCTGAAATTTGTTTGGGGGATTCGGGTGTTTTTTTTTTTCAAAAAACACTCAAAAACAGCTTAAATCATAGAATTTGGGGGTCATTTTGATCCCATAGTATTATTAACCTCAATAACCATAATTTCCACTCATTTCCAGTCTTTTCTGAACACCTCACACCTCACAATATTATTTTTAGTCCTACAATTTGCACCGAAGTCGCTGGATGACTAAGCTAAGCGACCCAAGCGGTCGGCACAAACACCTGGCCCATCTAGGAGTGGCACTGCAGTGTCAGACAGGATGGCACTTAAAATAATTGGCCCCAAACATCACATGATGCAAAGATAAATTAAAGAAAGAAGAGGTGCAAGATGGAATTGTCCTTGGACCCTCCCACCCACCCTTATGTTGTATAAACAGGACATGCACACTTTAACAAACCCATCATTTCAGCAACAGGGTCTGCCACACGACTGTGACTGAAATGACTGGTTGGTTTGGTCCCCCACCAAAAAAGAAGCAATCAATCTCTCCTTGCACAAACTGAGAGGCAAAATGTCCAACTCCTCCTCATCGTCCGATTCCTCACCCCTTTCACTGTGTATATCCCCCTCCTCACAGATTATTAATTTGTCCCCACTGGAATCCACCATCTCAGGTCCCTGTGTACTTTCTGGAGGCAATTACTGGTGAATGTCTCCACAGAGGAATTGATTATAATTCATTTTGATGAACATCATCTTCTCCACATTTTCTGGAAGTAACCTCGTACGCCGATTGCTGACAAGGTGACCGGCTGCACTAAACACTCTTTCGGAGTACACACTGGAGGAGGGCAATTTAGGTAAAATAAAGCCAGTTTGTGCAAGGGCCTCCAAATTGCCTCTTTTTCCTGCCAGTATACGTACTGACTGTCTGACGTGTCTACTTGGATGCGGTCACTCATATAATCCTCCACCATTCTTTCAATGGTGACAGAATCATATGCAGTGACAGTAGACGACATGTCAGTAATCGTTTGCAGGTCCTTCAGTCCAGACCAGATGTCAGCACTCACTCCAGATTGCCCTGCATCACCGCCAGCGGGTGGGCTCGGAATTCTTAGCCTTTTCCTCGCAGCCCCAGTTGCGAGAGAATGTGAAGGAGGAGCTGTTGACGGGTCACGTTCCGCTTGACTTGACAAGTGTCTCACCAGCAGGTCTTTGCACCTCTGCAGACTTGTGTCTGCCAGAAAGAGAGATACAACGTAGGTTTTAAATCTAGGATCGAGCACGGTGGCCAAAATGTGGTGCTCTGATTTCAACAGATTGACCACCCGTGAATCCTGGTTAAGCGAATTAAGGGCTCCATCCACAAGTCACACATGCCTAGCGGAATCGCTCAGTTTTAGCTCCTCCTTCAATCTCTTCAGCTTCTTCTGCAAAAGCCTGGTGAGGGGAATGACCTGACTCAGGCTGGCAGTGTCTGAACTGACTTCACGTGTGGCAAGTTCAAAGGGTTGCAGAACCTTGCACAACGTTGAAATCATTCTCCACTGCGCATGAGTCAGGTGCTTTCCCCCTCCTTTGCCTATATCATAGGTAGCTGTATAGGCTTGAATGGCCTTTTGCTGCTCCTCCATCCTCTGAAGCATATAGAGGGTTGAATTCCACCTCGTTACCACCTCTTGCTTCAGATGATGGCGGGGCAGGTTCAGGAGTGTTTGCTGGTGCTCCAGTCTTCGGCACGCGGTGGCTGAATGCCGAAAGTGGCCCGCAATTCTTCGGGCCACCGACAGCATCTCTTGCACGCCCCTGTCATTTTTAAAAAAATTCTGCACTGTCCTCCTACTATATACTGCGCACAACTACAATGCAGCACAGATATGGATAGTATACTTGACGACACAGAGGTAGAGCAATGGACTACTGTCCCTTACTGCTATATATATATATATATATATATATATATATACTGGTGGTCAGCACAATTCTGCACTGTCCTCCTACTATATACTGCGCACAACTACAATGCAGCACAGATATGGATAGTATACTTGACAACACAGAGGTAGAGCAATGGACTACTGTACCGTACTGCTATATATATACTGGTGGTCAGCAAAATTCTGCACTGTCCTCCTACTATATACTGCGCACAACTACAATGCAGCACAGATATGGATAGTATACTCGATGACACAGAGGTAGAGCAATGGACTACTGTACCGTACTGCTATATATATATATAGACTACAACCCCTGAGGAAGTCCCAAGAAAGCTGTTAAAGGGACGAAACGCGTTGGGCCAGCTTCCGCTACCTCTCCAACTACCTATATAACAGATAAGCCTATTATTGATTTTTAAATTGTACGATTCCATTTTTTATGTATGTGTGTGATTAAAATTTTGAAAAAACTATATCACACTATTAGCTTCCCCTTTTTTTTCCTTCTGTGTTTTTTTCATGAGAAAAAAACTTTCTCTATAGAGGTACCAGATTAGGTCATTGATCGCCTCATATGAGCAGCATTTACAAAAAGGAGTGAGTCACTATCTTCTTTTTATTATTTTATTATTCTTTTTAACCACTGAGGTGTGATTTTGATTATCTATATTAGAAATCACAAGAAATATAGTGGTTTATAGAAACACTATAGGCACAGAGCACTTCATATATAAAATACATTATTTTTCACAAATACGGCACAAGTCACTTTATAAATAGTAAGAGCATTCTTACTGACACATCTTCTCCTTCTGCCTATGTAAATTGTGTTCTAACACCCCGCCGAGGGCGTTTATACATGGAGTAAGAAGACAAGGGGAGATGACCTATTAAAGACACCACTACAGGCACTATTTGATCATATTTCCGGTACGCATATATATATATGTCATTTTCTGGTTATACACAGATGGAAGTGTCTACACCCAAGCACTGAAGGCGCAGAGACTTTATCCCTATTTGAATATATATAGATATATATATATATATATATACTGGTGGTCAGCAAAGTCTGCACTGTCCTCCTACTATATACTGCACACAACTACAATGTAGCACAGATATGGATAGTATACTTGACGACACAGAGGTAGAGCAATGGACTACTGTACCGTACTGCTATATATATATATATATATATATATATATATATATATACTGGTGGTCAGCAAAATTCTGCACTGTCCTCCTACTATATACTGCGCACAACTACAATGCAGCACAGATATGGATAGTATACTTGACGACACAGAGGTAGAGCAATGGACTACTGTACCGTACTGCTGTATATATATATATATATATATACTTGTGGTCAGCAAAATTCTGCACTGTCCTCCTACTATATACTGCACACAACTACATTGCAGCACAGATATGGATAGTATACTTGACGACACAGAGGTAGAGCAATGGACTACTGTACCGTACTGCTATTTATGTACTGGTGGTCAGCAAAATTATGCACTCTCCTCCTACTATATACTGCGCACAACTACAATGCAGCACAGATATGGATAGTATACTTGACGACACAGAGGTAGAGCAATGGACTACTGTACCGTACTGCTATATATATACTGGTGGTCAGCAAAATTCTGCACTCTCCTCCTACTATATACTGCGCACAACTACAATGCAGCACAGATATGGATGCATAGTATACTTGACGACACAGAGGTAGAGCAATGGACAACTGTACTGTACTGCTATACATATACTGGTGATCAGCAAAATTCTGCACTGTCCTCCTACTATATACTGCGCACAACTACAATGCAGCACAGATATGGAGCGTTTTCAGGCAGAGAACGTAGATATTTGCAGCACACTGAGCACAGATATTTGCAGCACACTGAACACAGAAACTGAGAGAACGCAGCCACGTCCTCTCGCTATCATCTCCAATGCACGAGTGAAAATGGCTGCGACGCGTGGCTCTTTATATGCAATACGAATCTCGTGAGAATACGACAGCGGGACGATGACGTTCGGCGCGTTCGTGTTAACTGAGCAAGGCGGAAAGATCCGAGGCTGCCTCGGAACCATGTTAAATAGGTTAAATTCGGGGGGGGGGTTCGGATCTCGTGGAACCGAACCCGCTCAACTCTAATATATATATAGTACGGCTGGTGTCGTGCACAACCACCAAACTCGGACTTCATTACGTCCTGGCCAATATCTTTGGTTTGTTTAAATATTTAAATATTCAACATGTTTATTGTATAATTTAAATATCTAAAACAATATATAAAATCTAGCAAGGTGTTGCATACTTACCAAGTACAGTCAAATGTGCTGTGTACTGTAACAGATCGTCCGCCTGGATCTCGACTGTGTAAGGACCCTCAAAGTCTTTCTGGAGATTTACAATCTGCATAGAGCCATTAGTAAACCCAATGGCTTCCTTAAAGTAACGTCTCCCTTGAATTGTGGGAAAGCCTTCTTGCAGCCTAAAAATTTGATTGTCAGCATTTGTATCACTTCCTCTGTACCAATCCAAGAATCTGATGCTCCCCTGGACACCAGTGACAATAAATGTGACAGAGCCATTTATCCACGGTCGAGGTGGGCTCAGCTCAATGCGCCCAACGGCCGGATCCATCCATACGGCAAGAACAGCTGCAACAGACAATAAAATTAGGAGCACACACACACTGTAAATAGATAGATTGATAGATAAATAGATAGATAAACCTTAAGGCCAGTATCACAGACCGCTCAGCACACATCTCTCCCCCCGCTCAGCACAGCGCGATGTGCAGGCCAATCTAGCACCGGCGACAGCAACGCGTGGAGCTGCGCATCGCTATCACTGAGGGGCAAACACACGGAGAGATCCGTGCTTAACTTCTAAGCAATCTAGCCAGATTGCTTAGAATTTAAGCACGGATCTCTCCATGTGTACCCCCACCCCCCGAATCTCTCCATGTGTACCCCCCTTTACTCTTGGCCTAATAAGAATGAAAATGACACATTTGAGCTCATTGTACGTTGAGTGTTTGTTTGCACTCTCATATCTGAAAAACAGAACCAAAGAAAACACTCCCTATATATGGATTAATATACGGATAGTTTAATTACTGGTATGCTGTGGACCAGAACCAAGGGCCAAATTCACTAGCTAGTTCCACTGTCATCTTTTTATTCTATTTGTTCTTCTATCCCCAGAGCTCAGCTAGACATGGGAGGGGTGTCCGTCATCAATCAGTAATACAGAACTTAGTGTATACTATAATATATAATCTAACATAAAACATAACAGACTACCTTTCCAAGCTTTCTTTTAAGAGACTGTAATAATGCATGGCAGATCTCAGGCATCCGCCATAACTATTATACTGCAGCCTCTCTCAGGGCTTTGTCACCTGTGTGTTCTAATGTGTCAGTTACCTGTCAGGAGAAGGAGCCCCGGGGTCATTGCAGTCACCATCTCTCTTATTGTGGGCAGCTGGTAGTGCAGTAAAGGTAGTTTCCCGAAGCTGTTTGTTTGATTTCACTTCGGTGCAGTGTTTCCACTTACAAATTCCAGAGTTCCTGGTCTCTACTCGCTGTCTTCTGGTCCAAATTTTACTATAAATTACCTTGTCACAATATTCAGTCTGCAAATAAGTTAGAGTGATAGACTACAGCATACACTATCCAACTCTATCCCTTGCACAATACCCTGTGCTGTCCACACCTCCTCTTCATATTCAAGTTCTCCTCTCCTCCCCTGTCACCTGAGACTGCCCTCCTCCTCTTACTCATCCCCTGTCCTGTCACCATCAGCTCCCCACCCCGTCATCTCTTCACCCAGTCCTCTTACTCATTCTGTTATTCTGTTACTGTGGATGAAATTACTGTACAGTAGGAAAGAAAAGAAGACGTTAAAATAAAATTAATTCCTTTCATATCCACTATTCTATCTCTTGTATTGCAAGAAAATTAATGGTATCTTGATATTCAACACAGAATTACAAAGCCGTGTATAGTCTAGAATATTATTTAAACAATACTCATGTATCATACATTTATTATGGGCCATAATTGCACCTTTTAAGGAGAACATACTGTTAAATTCTAATACTGTATTTTGCAGCTCCAATCCATGACCAAGATGAAAATATAAAATTAATAATTCTTTCTCATTAAATCACACAACACATAAAGGAAAAAAGATTATTTTAGTGTGTACTAAATAACTGTAATGTATAGCTGGCAAAGAATACTAAACAACAGATGCAAAGTCATTGTAGATCTTATGCTGGGCATACAGATGTAGCCAAGCTCATTGTGGCTACATCTTACTGCGATCGTGCCTTGTTAGGCGTAACCGCGTTTACGTCTGGGGTGCGTGCACTCCTTAGATGCGCATGTGCCCCATTCGCATGAATGGGAGCAGCAAACGCCGCAGCTCGGCGCTGCTAGGTGTGCCAAGAGTGCACATTTACCACAGATATAGCCAGTGTCGGACTGGGGCATGCAGGGCCCACCGGGGGAACGCAGTGGTAGGGGCCTATGTTAGGGGTTTGGCCAGTCTGCAGAGGGGGTATGACCTGCCACCTCATTGGTTTGACTAACTATTAGAGAGTGCAACGTCTGGGCCCCTTCATAAATATACACAGTAAATTCAGCCGCTGCATGCATGATAATATACCAGATCATACTTGCCTACTCTCCCGGAATGGCCGGGAGGCTCCCGAAAATCGGGTGACCCTCCCGGTCCCCCGGAAGAGCAGGCAAGTCTCCCGATTCGTGGGGTCCCCCCTGCCCGTCCGCCCACTTAGTGTGTAAAGTGGGCGGTCCGGGCAGTTGATGACGCGATTCTTGCTGAATCGCGTCATCATAGCCACGCCCCCTGCAGTGTAATGCCGGCGATCGCGGCATTACAGAGCGGGGGGCGTGGCTTAAAAATAGGCTTCGTCATGACCCCGCCCCCGGCCCGCCCTTACTCCGCCCCCGTCCCGCCTTCGGTCCACCCCCTTCTCGACGTCACAGCCTCCCCTGGCCGCCCTCTGAGCTGACCTGGCTGCTCTCTCCCGCAGAGAGCAGCCAGAATGTAGGTAAGCCTGTACCAGATTACTTATCAGCAATACACTGTAGAAAACACACCATAGTCCGGTATAAGGTGACATATGTATAATGTATAATTCAAGTGCACAGTCTGGAACCTGATCCTTAGAGCAGGAGGTGGGGCCCACCGAGGGTTTCCCCTGTACCCCTGTGGGCCAGTCCAAGCCTGGATATAGCCACAATGAGCGTGGCTACTGTACATCTATACATGCTACAATTATCTGGCCAATCCGCTGATATTGGCAGTGTGTATGTTGCCGAATGACCAGAAAATATTGATTCGTCGAATCATCCAGAATGCCCCTCCGATTCAATATTGTCAAGTGTCATGTCAGTCGCATCGGGCAGTGTATGTCCTACCGCGGCAGGTGGACAGACATTTCCCCTGTTCCTTCACATGGGAAGGAACAGGGGAAATGTATCCTCCCCAGGGGCAGAGCGCCAATGTCACATGATGAAATATCTCACAGTGTATGTCCCGCATACCGGCAGGGTCAGATAATAATGCCTGCCGGTCTGACTGTGTATGCCCAGTATTAGATGTTAGTTTTTAAAATATTTAGTTGTCTAAGTAGTACATTAATAAAACATTATGGAGATTCCACGATTTAGTAAAGTCTTGTGAATGTTCTTTATAAGTTTACACATCACATTTTAGCGTCCTTGATAGCAATCCAACTGGGAATCACAATAAACCAGGGATGGGGAACCTTCGGCCCTCCAGTTGTTGTTGAACTACACGTCCCAGCATGTCCTGCAACAGTTTTAGCATGGCCAAATAGCAAAACTGTAGCAATACATGCTGGTATGTGTAGTTTAACAACAGCTGGAGGGCCAAAGGTTCCCCACCCCTGCAATAAATAAATAAATAAATAAATAAATAAATGTCAGAATATGCTTTTCTATCCCTCCAGTGGCCAAGTGTGACGCTTAAGCTGAGTACACACACACCTATAGAATTGTCAACTTGTTCTCCCAATGGGCCTAATTCAGACCTGATCAATAGGGTGCATTTTTTGTATCCCTGCGATCAGGTAGTTACCGCCTACAGGGGGAGGGGGTAGTCGCTGTGCAGGAGTGTGATCGCTTGTGCAGAGAGCTGCACAAACAAAAGTTAGTGCAGTCTCTGCACAGCTCAGGACTTATTCAGCCGCTGCGATGATCTGGCCCGGAGCAGACGTCAGGAACCCTCCCTTCAAAAGCCTGGACACGCCTGCGTTTTCACAGACACTCCCTGGAAACGGTCAGTTGACTCCCACAAACGGCCTCCTGCTGTCAATCTTCTTGCGATCGCCGGTGCGATCGCTTTCGTCATCCATCCCGTTGCAGTCCGTCGCTCTCTGTTGCTAGCGGGGCCTCGCGCTTGCGCATTGCAGCGCCGGCGTATGCGCAGTTCAAACCCGATCGCTGCTGTGCGAAAACGCTGTCAGTATTGTATGTGTGTTTACAGTTGTCAGCATCAGGTCAATCTGGGAACACACCGCTCTGCTGATCGGAAGCGTTAACCCGATTCGCAGGGTAATTGTATACGTGTGTATCTAGCTTTTCTCATATTTGCTAATCCTCTGACAATAGATTTCTCTTGTTTAAGTAGTGCAATACAGAAACATGCAGTGCCTTGTCTGTTCAAACAAGAAACCTTTTTTGTATAAATCCTTTGGCAGAGGTTGTTTTATCAAACAGTGGCAACAATGAAAAATGCAGAAACATTTACTGGCATGTAGTTGTGAGCAATAGAGGGGGTCATTCCGAGTTGTTCGCTCGTTAGCAGCTTTTAGCAGCCGTGCAAACGTTATGCCGCCGCCCTCTGGGAGTGTATTTTAGCTTAGCAAAAGAGCGAACGAAAGGATCGCAGAGCGGCTCCAAAAAAATTTGTGCAGTTTCAGAGTAGCTCCAGACCTACTCCTAGCTTGCAATCACTTCAGACTATTCAGTTCCGGATTTGACGTCACAAACACGCCCTGCGTTCTCCCAGCCACGCCTGCGTTTTTCCTGGCACGCCTGCGTCTTCCCGAACACTTCCTGAAAATGGTCAGATGACACCCAGAAACGCCCACTTCATGTCAATCACTCTGCGGCTGCCTGTGCGACTGCAAAGCTTCGCTAGACCTTGTGTGAAACTACATCGGCTGTTGTGAAAGTACGTCACGCGTGCGCATTGCGCCGCATACGCATGCGCAGAAGTGCCGCTTTTTCACTTAATCGCTGCACTGTGAACATTTTTATCTAGCGATCAACTCGGAATGACCCCCAGAATCAACTGAATTAAAAACATCTCAGGGGCTGAACTATCATTGGTGTAAGAGGTGCATTGCACCAGGAACCCTGGCAGCAATGAGTTTTCCCTTGGTGCTCCATCCGACCATTTTGAGCATAGTCGGACGACTGGCCGAGCTCAGGAAGCAAAGTGCTGCCCCACTGCCTGAGAAACCTGCCCCTTAGCAAGGCGGGCACATCTCGTCTGCAGCCGCATCACTCTTCCATTTGAGCCAGTCTGCTATGGAAATCCCGCCACCTATCAGCGCTGATGATCACAGACACGTACTGCCACTAATTCACAGGCAGCTGTGACTTCTTTCTGATTCACAACTGTCTGTGAATTAAAGGCAGCCCACAGCCGATGTAACTGGCACTGTCACAGCCTGCCTGATGAGTTCTGAACTAGGAAAGCAAAGGGAGCGGAGTCCCCTTTGCCTTTCACCCATTTACCCACTGCTTCTCCCTGCCAGCCTCTGCCTCTCACCATCACCCTCTGCTTCTTTCCATCACCCACTGCCTCTCCCCGTCACCCACTGCCTCTCCCCATCACTCACTGGCGTTGGTCATATTATGAATTTATGGTGGGGCAGAAGAGTAGGGCCCAAAGTATATTTTTGCACCTAGGCCCATCGCTCACAAGTTCCGCCAGTGCAACATAGGATTTATATGTCACCATAAATTTCTAGAGTTCACTAGTAATCAAATAGGGTAATATACAGTAGTTAAAGTCCAGTATACCTATTCCCTCATGCTAATATTGTCTCACTGGATGAAAGATCAGGAGGAAGCTGCTGGTATGATATGGAAAGCATAGTGTAGGTGGGCATTTCTACTGTCACTATGCATGAAGTTGTCTTAATACAGCTATGAAAGACTTCCCTGGATTAGCTTGTCTTCTGCGCATGCTACAATCCTAGTTCAGACAGGCTCATTGTTTTACATATAACAGTGTGCAGTAATTAAGCCATTTCATTTTATCTAGGTACATATGACCCAGCATCAATAATGTGGGTCATATGTAGAAACTAAGGATATTGTAGTCACATGGTACATATTACCAACATCACTGACAGGTGAGCTATTGAACTGGAGGAGTTGTTGCCTTAGTAGATGGCCTTGCAGATATCATTAGGTCATAGGGTCTAGTGTCCAAAGTCACAATAATAACTTGGAAAACTGCTGACAGCAGATAAAGTATTAGTACTAAATAAACAGTCCCAATCTGCCCCTGCCCAAAATCCACCTGGGTTTTGGGACACTGTCACAGCAGTTGACAGTCTGGAGTGAATAGAAAGACACCCCCCTTGTTGAACTGTGTTCTTATGGGAGTGGATTATGGACTGTGATACAAAAGGACTACTATACTCCTAAACCGGTGGCTGTGCAGTGTACCTGATAACATTGGATTTTATAAATACATCTTCTATATCTATGGAGGTTTCCTGCTTTCATTGATCTGGGTTGAAATATGGTGGACACCTTTGTTGTGGTCCTGTTCTATTGTTTGTGCACACTGGATGCAAGACCCCTGTATGTGAATAAGAGTTTGGTCTCCTTATACTACAAGTTCCTCTCCTCTCTCTGGGGCAGATGTATTAAGCCTGGAGAAGTGATAAAGCAGTGATAGGTGCAAGGTGATAATGCACCAACCAATCAGCTCCAATATGTAAATTGACAGTCAGGAGCGGATTGGCTGGTGCGTTACCACCTTGCAGTTATCACTGGTTTATCACTTTTCCAGGCTTAATCTGCTCCTCTGTGAGGATTTTATGAAGTGGACATCGTTGATTCCTCTGTTTGATCCTACAGATGATTATAAGAACCAATATTATCGTGAGAGTGCGAAGCCCGAGCCACCTATATTATTTTGTTTGTATTAGCAGACAAATGGTGCTTAGCCTTGGAGAGAGATAAATTGGACGGAGATAAAGTACCAACCCTAATGTGAGTGTCTGTGCATGTACATGTGGTAGGGAATACAGATTGTAAATTCCACTGGGGCAGGGACTGATTTGAATGGCCAAATAAAGCGTTGCAGAATATGTGTGCGCTATATAAATAACTGGTAATAATAACAGTGCCACAAATCGTTGGAGGTTAGGGGCGGAGCTAAAAGAGTACAATTCATGCCATTTTAGCACCACTTGCTCCCTACTGACCTACGATTCATGGCATTATCTCCCTGATAATTAGGGTCTGGTGGACTACTAAAAAAACTGAGTCTCCCGCACCTTCGGGAGAGTACAGTAGGTAAGTATGTGTTGCACTACATTCCCTTCACTATCTCACGGACAGCCTTATACCCTGCACTACAGCCTAATACCCTGCACTGCATTACTGACTCCTCTATACTGCACTACTTCACTATCATGTATATTATAGGATTCTCATATAATATTAGATATTCACATATAATACAGCCTATGATATAATGTAACGTGTATCATGCAATCAAATGTTAAAAAGGGCCCATGCAGCAGGAATTTAAAAATAAAATATAAATGGTTTATTAAAAAATAGTCATAACATTTGAACACAGTAATGTCAGTAGTTCTAACTACCTACAAAGACATACAGCAGGTGTATTCAGCTAATACCAGCATACATTGCAAACAACATGAATAAATATACAACATGAATGTTCATAAGTCACTAGGACAGTGGTTTCCAAACTTTTTTGAATCACGGCGCCCTAGAATATCAGAATTTATGGCACCCCTAGACCAGAAATTTCTTATTGAGAAATTTAGAAAGAAATATTACATTAAGTAGATCGCGTTTATATGTCATCCTTAGGGTCAGTTGTGTGGTGAGGGACAAGATTTGCTTCTGTTTGGCCACATATTGTATGACTGGCAGCCACCGGCACTGGTTTGGCCTATTATATTGACCATGAATAATTTGAATTGGTCCTGGACCACCAACCCAGGGCACCCCTGCAAGTGTCCCGAGGCAGCCCAGGAAGCCACGGCACACAGTTTGGGAACCTCTGCACTAGGAATTTTGTACTCAATCCTATATTCTCATAACATAATATTTCTTATTCTGGAAGAGTTCCAATAATGTTATACTGTAGGTGCACAATAATACCGAATACGATCGGCTGCCAGTAATGATATGTAAGATTTCTGACCATAAGGAACACTCAGGGCTGCCATCAGAAATTGTGGGGCCCGGCAGTGGCGTCATAAGTGGGGTGCGGGCCGGGCGGCCTAGTGATGAGCGGATTCGGTTTTACTCGGTTTTACTCGGTTCTCAAAACCGAATCTTATTGGCTCACTGATGTCACGTGTTTTGGATAGCCAATAAGATTCGGTTTTGAGAACCGAGTAAAACCGAATCCGCTCACGGGCCCACACCTGGGTGTCACCTTCGGAAGGGGTGACACCAAAATTCCGGCTCCTCCTCAGTGACAGGAGCCGTGGTGCTGCAATGTGACAGTCTCCTGCAGCACCTGTCTCCTGTCGTTGATGAGGTACAGGAAGACTGTCTCCGGGGGACAGCACAGCATCTCCAGAGATGCTGGGCACGTCCCCGGAGTAATGATCCAGGGATCCCCAAGAGGCCACGCCCTCTCTTTATACAGTCACTCTCTTTATGTGCTACCACACCCCCTTTACCCCATGATCGCGCCTCTGGTGCGTGGGAGACCCAGAGTGCGCACTGGCTGTCACCACACCCAGTGATGCCTCTGGGGCCTGGGACTGACAGAATAGGCAGGCCCGCCATCAAGGGGGGACGGCAGGTACTCCAGTCCCGGGCCCGGGGTGAGATGGGGACCGGGTGGTGTAGTATGGATCAGGGTGCCAGGTCAGCTGCCTGCCTGCGCATCGGCAGGCAGCCACGGAAGAACAGAGGCAGAGGCTGAGTACTGAACTGCATATAGCCATGATTCATTCCCCCAGTATATTAGGTGACAAGCTACACTCCCAATCAGCTAAAGACACAGTGCTGAGTGCTGCACGCTATCCTTTAGGGTCTGATTACTCCACACAAGATATTGGGGGATATGTACTATGAACCTTCAAGTGCCATAAACCAATCAGCTTCTGTCACTTTATATACTGTTGAAGATAAAGGACAGAAGCTGATTGGTTACTTTGCAAAATCTCCACTTTATCTCTCTCTAAGGTCTGTTACATTGGGGCAAGGGGACATTTGTTTTCTTTTAATTACTATATTTTAAAGGCAGAAAAAAGTGACTTATTACATTACTCTGAATTTGGGTCTTTCACTTGCATATTATGAAGTGAAAATGAGTACCAACAAAGGGATTAATATTGCAGAGATACATATGTCACTATAAGGTTGCTATATAAGTTATTGCTTTTCTTAAATATAAAAAAATCTGACATATTAAACATATCTGATCATTTAAAAAAGATTATAACTCCTACATTGAGCTAGTATTAGAAATACCTACTCTATGTGTAATAGTCTAGACTCGTTCTAAATCTAATCACTCCTTTCAGTCTCAGTCAGTGAGTGAAATGATGAACTAAATGAACTACATGAACTAATCTTCTGAACTAATCTTTTCAGTGAACTAGATCATATTGAACTAATCACCAAAGTGAACTAGATTTCCCATCACTAGTTCCAGGTCCTGAGATCTCATGTGACGTCACATCCGCAGTAACACGCAGCTGGGTTGTTTCTCAGACCGGAGGGATTTCTGCGCGTATAGATTAAAGTTGACTGTGTACTTAGCACACTGTGGCCTTAGCTGCAGTGCAGTGGGCTCATACCCAGGGGCAAACGCAGGATTTCGTAAGGGGGGGTTTCCGTGGGTGCTTGGGTGTGAGTGTGTGTGTGTGTGTATATATATATATATATATACATACATATGTATGTCTATATATACATACATACATGTGTGTGTGACTGTGTATATGTATGTATATATATATATATATATATACACACATATATATACACACACACACACACACCCACCCTCCGTGCAGTAGAAACCAGGAGGCACTCAGTGGTCTTTGTGAGTAAATTAATGTACAGTATAAAAGTACAAAAGGCATAGTGTGACGATGTTTCAACACCGAGCAGGGCGTCTTTTTTAAGCCTACAGCATAGCACCTTGAAAAAAAATGCCCTGCGTAGCGTTGAAACGTTGGTACACTACGCCTTTTGTACTTTTATACATTAATCTACTCACAAAGGCCACTGAGTGCTGCCTGGTTTCTACTGCATGGAGGGGAGCACGGTGCAAGCCAGTCTCCACCCAGGGAACCGTTGCAAAAAATAAATAAATATATATATATATATATATATATATATATTCATACATATATACACACATACATACACAAGCTATATACATACATACACAAACAGATACACATAACCATACATACATACACAACTACAAATACATACATACAGTACATACATAGTGTTCCACCACGGGCTGGGAGCAGTCGGGCAGCAGTGTGAGGACGGAGGGAGCTGCTGTGGCTGAGCATGCGCAGCCAGCAGCTCCCCCCTCCACCCCTCCGGACGTTCTACAAGCAGAGAGCTACTGTAGCTCTCTGATGCTGCATCAGTGCAGCACCTCCGCGGTCGCGATCGCGGCTTTTAACTGAGATGGAGACAGCTGTGTCTCCGTGTCAGAAATAGAAGATTCAGCTCGTCAGGGAAGGGGTTCCAGGTACTTGGAACCTCCCCCTGCGTGCGCCACTGATACCTCTGCCCGACCTACAGCTCTGCGACAACTTCATTGTTCCAGTGTGTTACGTATGGACCACCCTATCTGTCTGGGCCCGGTACTACAATCCCGGCAGTTTCCCCTGATGGCGGCCCTGGAAGCAGTAATCAGATTTACTAACTTAGGAGCAATGATTTATGTCTCTGGATACCAGACAGGGATGGACTGGGGGTCTGAAACGGCCCCATAATTCTAGCATGCGCACAACAAGTGGTGCGGTCACGGCCAGGGCCGGTGCAAGCTTTCTCGGCACCCTAGGCAAAACTTCTGCCTACTGCCCCTTCCCCCTACCTGCCCTTCAGATGAATGGCATGCTGGTGGTCTCCCCCACCCCCAGTCTGTTGCATGGCTGCTCTCTTCTCCCCATCTTTCCAGTCTGTGTGGGTGCCTGCTGCTCACACCCTCCCCCCCATCTCTGTTAAATGTCTACTGTTCTATTCCCCCCACCATCTGTGTGCATGGCTGCTGCTCATTTCCCCCCCCCCCCCGCCCCCCTCCCCTCCACACACTGCTGCTCACCCCCACTTTCCTTATCAAATGCAGAGAGTGCACTGTGCAGCCACCTTACCTGCGGGATGTTATGCAGAGTAGGGACTGGGTAGTCTGTGAAAAAGCCTGGAATGAAGAGCAGCGCCGCATGTCACCCCCAGCCAGGACTCCAGGAGCTGTCAAAGTTACTGCCTGTGCCGGATGAAGGCGGAGCTGGAGGCTGGCAATACGGAAGCTTGGCAGTTGCAGCTACTATAAGATACTAGTGTCGGGGGGATTGCGGCAGCTGTGAAAGGTAGGACCACACTACCTTTTTCGTGTAGCTGTAGCTGGCCGCCCCCCTCAGGTCCTGGTGCCCCTAGGCAGCTGCCTAAAGCTGCCTAGTGGAAGCTCCGGCCCTGGTCACGGCTCACTGAGGCATATCCCAGCGGCATGCTCCCATCTTTCTGTATGTCAGGGACAGCCCTGGCTCTCTGTCTGCCGTATAGCCGAGCAGAGCTGCTCGACCAGGCTGTTACACCAGACCAGTCCATCAGGCTATCATCCTCTCTGGCATTTGCCAGAAGTGCCAGATGGCCAATCTGGCCCTGATACAAGTATATTTGGAAATCAATAAACGGAAATATACAGCTACACCTGACGAATGTATTCATCTACTGCAGTATAAAATGGTATCCGGTCTCTAGGTCGACCACACTTAGGTCGACAATGAATAAGTCATCCACTGTTGGTCAACAGTAAGTAGGTTGACATGGTTTCTAGGTCGACAGGGACTCTAGGTCGACATGTTCTAGGTCGACATGACAAAAGGTCGACATGAGTTTTTAAAAAATGTTTTACTTTTTTGAACTTTTTCATACCTTACGATCCATGTGGACTACAATTGGGAATGGTAACATGTGCCGAGCGCATCAAGGCACCTTGCCCGAAGCATGGCAAGCGAAGCGAGCCATGCGCGGGGACACGGTGCACCAATTGGGGTTTCCAGTCACTGTAATGAGAAAACGACACCAAAAAAAGTGAAAAAACTCATGTCGACCTTCTGTCATGTTGACCTAGTTCATGTCGACCTAGAGTCCCTGTCGACCTAGAAACCATGTCGACCTACTTACTGTCGACCATTAGTGGTCGAGCTAGACACTGTCGACCTAAGTCTGGTCGACCCTACATACCACACCTGTATAAAATGTAGGTGTCTATTTAGCAGTAATTAATATATTATCTTGAGTATTTTTAGCCAATATCGTTGCGATTTTTATCATTTTTGATTAATACTGACAGTAGTGGATATAAGGAAACCGGTATCACTATATAGTGAGAATAAAGTTTGAAAAGAGTAAAGTTAACTCTACAAGTGATGTCTTCACGTGCACCAGAGGACAATGCTTATGGTGATGTGCTTACTTCTAGGATGCTTAAGATTGGCCAATAGTGTTTCATTTATTGGGATTTTAATGCATCTGTATTGGTATTAATCCCAGGGTCATCAAGAATAAAATAATTACCCAAAGAATATATGGCAAATAAATCAGTATTCATAAAAGTTTCAGTTAAATGGGTACATTTACTAAAGGTTCTAAAAATGAAAAGTGGTGATGTTGCCCATAGCAACCAATCAGATTCTGTCTATCATTTTCTAGGATGCAATAGCGAAATGATAGACAGAATCTGATTGGCTGCTATTGGCAACAACCCACTTTTTATT